>NW_024423344.1:31012825-31190859 GCF_017311325.1 Ursus maritimus | reverse complement strand
AGCTATGTCCCTGTTGACCAAGGCCTTAACGTTCCCTTCAGACTGACTAAATTTCATGCAGGCTTCTTCCTGGCTCTAGGTCTCTGACCTCCTTTTTTTTTTTTTTTTAGCTTATTTTGAAAACTTGCAATTGTGAATTCCTTCTCTGCCTCTTTGAGACGTAAATCATCTCAAGTTCTTGCCCATTTTTATAACCAGGAAAGTCTTTCTTAAGGATCTGGGGCCATCCCTTTGAAATGTAACCATCAAAGGGATTAGTGCCCCTACATCGCAATCTCTCTGGGATGGCAGGAGCCTCACTTAAATAGCTGACAACACACAGGTGGCTGAACCCCATAGACCAGCCTTTCCCAATGGTCCCCTATTCTTTTCATGAGCTTGTCCCAGCACTTAAAAATCCTGCATCCTTATGTTTCAGCAAAGTTGACCAATTTCTTTTTCCTGTGGCAACAGTCTTGACCCCTATAGTTACAATCTTAAATAAAGTTTTCCTTGCCTTTTAACTCTGGAGCAATTTTTCATTGACACTATCAAAAGAAGAGAAGAAAAATGGACCAAAATTCAAAATGTGTGTTTAGAAAATGGAAGAAATACATTCCTTAGTGAAAGTAAAAACTATTCCTGCATAGATAAATATTGAACCAAATGGAGCCTATGTGGAAAAAATTAAACCCAGTCTGCTTTGTTCATGTAGGTGGCTGCCTGGCTCTGTTGGTGTCTGAATTTATGACCCCTGGTTTGGACTTTCACAAAAACCAGAAAGAGAGGTTATTTTCAAGTACCTTCTGCTTTAGGCCCTGAAAAGCCCCTGAGGCAAAGAAATACAAGAGCCTAGTCAGAACTGATGCAAAAATGTAGAGCACAAAACACAGTGAACTCTCATTCTTTCTGATTTTTCCTTAGCAGAGAAAGTAAAACACAAATGAATTTTCTAATAAATTATCCTGCCACACAGTATCAGTGAAGCACAGTGTTTTCCGCTCATCTTCCCTGAATTGTGTCTGTTTGTGAATAATTTACCGAGAGGGATTCATTAGTAGTTTTCTTTCTGTTTTGTACTTTTTAATAAAGATAGGGCACTTTGATTTTTATTTTGATCTCTCGGGTTTAAATTACAATATGGATGCTTTAGCATGTGAAAATCAATTTGAAATACATTTAAATGTGGTGAGATTCTTGGATGAAAGGGACTAGATAAATACTGGTTCTTTGCAAGACCAGTAGGCACTTGAGTATCTTCTGTGATTTTTAAAATGCCTCCTGTCCTCATTGTTAATCTCTCTGGACTTCTGCATGCTATTCTTCACTAATCCGTTTGGTAGTGTCATCTTAATTTACATTTGCTATTGCTAAAGGTGTTCTCTAGGAAGGAGTGATAAATCACACATATATTCTTTAATTTATCATCCTCATTATTCAACACGAGTTTACTCAATTTCCAACATATGGAATTTGTTCTAATGCTTCTAATTCAAAACTGGCCAAATAGGCCACAGTATAATAACTTCATCATTTCTATGAAACACAACAGGCGTATGTCTGATCCTTGTTTCTCCAAAGGGAAGAGTCTTACATGGTATGTGTCATCCTTATTTATAGAAGAGCTTCTTGGGAGGTCATGACACAACAAATAACCTCTTCTTCATCATTGAGGGATGTTTTGAAACCTAAGCCATCCTTCCACACACCGCGATGTGTGTGGATGCATGCTTAAAAGGCAGTGCATCATGATTCTGGGAGACCTGCAAAGATCAGGCAGCCCCATCTTGTCTAACTTCATCCTCTCATTATTAATAGGTGCTTGAACATTGTAACTCATTCATTAGGCACATAAGCTGAAACTCAGGTAGATACAAAATGTGCTGCATAGAAGAATTCGGCTTTAAATTGAGATTCCTTTGCTTTTTATTATACAGAATTTAACACCAAGAAGTAAATTCAACTCAGTAGAACCACGTTGTCTGAAAAGCCCATATTTGCTCTAATCAACAGAAGATAAATGCATTTGCCAATGTATGTTGATATATGCTTATTTTTCTTTTCTTTAATGTTTAATCTTGAGCAGCAAACTAGATACAATTTTGTATTGTTGCATAGGATGTATTATGGGGAATTCATTATATTTAAGTTTTCTTTATTGTTTACCTTAAACTCTAATTAGAGACAACTAATAAAATTGTTTTCAGCACTTTTAACCTTTAAGTACAGTGGATAATAAAAAAAATGTTCCTTTTCTAAATTCTTTTAATTTAATCATCCAACATTTCTACATATGAATATGACTATTTAAATATATAAAGCATTAAAAAATGTTATACTATTTAAAGTATAAAACTATTTCAAGAAGGCCTATTCATGGACAGTCCATCTACAAATCCTACAAAATATTACATAAAACGTTATTTTAAAAGGACATGAATATCTGATAAACTTATCTATTTTGATGTTCTTTGGAACAGACTTATTTGTGTCAAAATTCAAATGGTAACAAGGAAGACTTCTTAGTCTTCCAGAATTCAAGGCTTCCCAAATAAGAAATAAAAGAAATGGGAGAGGTAACGATTGAGAAGATAGGAGAGGATTTTTGCTGATAACTTTTAACTCTGTGCTCTCCAACTATCAGAAGGGCATGTTACCAGATCCCAAGTTCAGCTGCCTGTCACTCAAAAGGCCAATATTCAAGAGACGACTGTTGATCAGAAAGGAATATGAGCTTTATTCAGAAGGCTGGGCAATTTCTGTCCAAAAGCCAACTCTGCGGTTCTGCCTAGTCAAGAGGATTTTAAAGGGACAGTGAGTCGCCGATCAGTGAGGGGTGCAGTGGCCTGAAACATTTCCAGATTCTGTGTAGATTTAGTGATGCCTATTCATAGCTTCTGGTGCTTGAAAGGGTTGTGGAGAGATCTAATTCCTGTTCTGTGATGTGTGAGGGCTTCCTATTGTCCTCCTAGAAAGGAATGTAAGATTTATAGATACACAAGGAAGTTTAGGAAGTCAATCACATGAACTTAAGAGCACTTATTAAAGATCACCAAACTAGTTATGAAGATCAAGGGGGACTTAATTCCCCACTGTCAATTTTACCATTCCATATCTAATAAGGATGAAGGTCCATCTTCTACAGCTTCTTTGTGCTGATAGAAGGCATAGTCAGAACCTTGGGATGGAATATGTTAACGTGCGTTTGAAGCATTTCTTTGTGCACAGCCAATGTGGCTTGCTTGCAGCTTTCTTACACACATTGTAATGAGTTTAATTCCATGTATACACATAGTACCACTGGCATGAGGGTGTCCTAATTTTAGAATGCCTTGTAATGTGGACCTAGGTCCTGAGGGTATCTGGGAAAAGAGGTTTGTGAACCAAACCCATCCTCCCTGGAACAGGGGGGTGTGGCAATCGAGGATTTGCTGCAACCACGTGGCTTACTGTCTGATTTTATCGATACAGGATTCCACCTCTGACCGAGGCATTGATATACGTGCAGCAAGACAAATTAACAACAACACAAACTCCCCCTTGTTCGCTAGGATATAGTCTCAGGCCATACGGTTATCCAGGATGACTTTAGCAAGGGAATCTAATGATTTTTGTAAGTTAGCCAAATATTTGGCAGTTTCATTAACCCCCATGGTTAGAGTTTGAGAAAAACTGAGAAGCACATGTTGGTGGGCAGCAGGTCCCCCACCACAGCAACAGTATATAACCAAAGAAATATTCATCCCCATCAAGGATATTGCCTGGGAGATCACAGGTCAGTCTGGGAAGTATTTTAGGGAGCTAGCCCAATGTTTGGTTTTGTTAGCAGGACGGAGGGAGAAGGAGATCAGCAGGATGATCAGAAAACACTGTTTTGGGGTAAAAGATTTTGTAATAAGTCTGTGCCCAGACTAATTTGCAAATAAAGATAAACACAGCTTAAGCACAAAGACAAAAGGTGGAGTCCTCTTCAGGTCTTCATGAGAATCAGTTCCCCAACAGGGCAGCTCATTCTATCCAATCTCTCTGCCCATCTGAACCTGGCTATGGATATTGTCCGTAGTTGGAAGGAAAGAGACTGCTGTTTACACACAGGGAGTTGCTCCCTTTCGGGAGGTGGTTCATGTGATATCTAATTGGGGAATACATGTCTGTTTCTCTCCTTTGAAGATAACTTCCTTTAGTACAGTAATTGGAGGAACTGTGATACATCTGGGTGTCTCATGATCATTTTGAGACAATCTAGCTATCGAATCATATGCACTGTTGTTTGACCCTTACTGATTAGAAACCAATTGCCTTTGGGAATTTCTGAGGTGTTCTAAACGGGGTGGACCATGCACCTCTTGGGCTTTTGGACGATCCATCCAGCCATCAGCAGCCAATGTAACTGTAGCCAAATTCTGAATTACCTGTACCAGTGCACTGTCTTTCCAACCTAGGGAGAAGACATGGTTAATATGGACCACAAAATGAACATAGTTGTCATGGATTTCCTTTCCTAAAAAGGTATTTTAAATCCTGAATAGGATAGCTTTCCCAGTGTGTGTATTTGGAGGGGTGGGGGTGTGGATTCAGTGGCCTCTCTGTCATCGGTAGGTGGAGCCCTCTTCACTCTGGTGTAGTGTATCCATACTTCATGCCTACAAGTTTTAGAGAGGTATGAGAGGTTAGTAAGACATCATAACACCCCACCCATTTCTTAGCCATCTCTTGATCAGGTCCTTGATTTTTCTATGCCTTATTAGTACTCTGTCTCCAGGCTTAAAGGTTGTAGTGATTCATCTGAAGGATACATAGACCTAGAGAGGGCAAACTTGTGCAAAACAGTTAATATTTGATTCAAATGTTGTACATACTGTTTAATCCTATTTTCGTCTTCTAAGTCTAAAAGTGCCAAGGCCTAAAAGGGTCTTGTAAGGCCTGCAAGGGTCTTGCATATATAACCTGAAAAGGGCTTCATTTTAGCCCACCTTATCCCGTTTCAGGTTAGTTTCTTGACAGATTTTGACCAAAGTGTTTTTCAATGTATGATTCATGTTCTTCCATTTTCCTGTTGATTGAAGTCTCCATGAAACATATAATTTCCAGTTGATCTGTAAAGCAGCACTTACTTTCTGTACCACATCCCACAGAAAAAAGATCCATTATCACTCTGAATACTGTTGGCTAAACCAAACCTAGGAATAATTTCCTTTAGCAAGAATCTTAAAATATCTGAAGCTTTTTCTGTTTGGGTGGGAAATGCTTCAACCCATCCCCAAAAGATGTCTACAAATACTAGTAAATACTTAAAACTCCCAGTAGTCCCAGGCATTTGGATAAAGTCTATCTGCCAATCCTCAATAAGACATTCCAATTTATATTGTATCCCTTGGCCTGTGGGCATCTCTCATTGTTTGGAGTATTCCCTTTGCACATATAGGGCATCTCTGGGTGACTGTATGGGCCATTTTCTGGTCATAGGGCGCCTTCAAATGAGGCCTAATAAAATCCAATAAAGCATTCCTCTGGGAGTGTGATCCTTCATGCAGATGCTTTAAGACTAGATACACTATTCAGGTAATAGGTAATACTACCTATTCAGGTAATAGTATCATCCCGTGAGAATTCGCCTTTAATGAAGCAGGGGGATCTGCTGGAGTAAAGCCCCATTTTCTTGTACTCACTCTTCATCTCATTGCCTGTACTGGGGTTTAAAGGCAGAGAGATCCACTTGAGGAATCGGGGGTGCTATGAAATGTGAGTTTTTGGCAACTTTCCTGGCTGTTTCATTTGCCAACCAGTTACCTCTGTTTGAGAATTCCCCTTCTGGTGCCCTGGGCAATGCCTAATTGCTACTTCAGCAGACAGATAGCTTCTAGTAATTGCAGGATTTCTTGCAAATGTTTAATCTTGTTGTCTTTCCAAATTGCCCCATGTGCATGAATTATCAGAGAAGCATATTTTGAGACTGTATATATCTTTACCTTTCCCCCTTATGATAACTGAGGGAAGGGCTTGTGTTAGAACAATCATTTCTGCCTTTTGTGAGGAGATGCCTGGAGGAAGAGCATGTGCTTTTATTGCCTGAACCAATGTGACCACCACAAATCTGGATTGCCACTGGCCATTCTCAATGAAGCTACCATCATCCGTAAATAACCCATAATCTGGTTCAGGCAGTGGTTGATTGAGGAGGTTGGGCTGGTTAGAATATACTGCATCAATTATCTTAACATATTCATGCTCACTTGAGGTGCATTCAAGTTATCAGGCAGCAGAGTCGTCAGATTCAGTGCTGCTGTTGTCTGTAAAGCCGCAGGTGGATTGTCTAACAACATAGCTCGGCATCAGCTCATTCTTCCCGCCATTAGCCAATAACCCCCTTTCTGTTCTAAAAGGGTTAATACTTGATGAGGCACATACACCATTATCTCTTGCCCAAGTCTTAACTTTTCTGCTTTTAATAGTATGTCACAGGCCACTGCAACAGCCATTAAACAGGGGAGCTTTCCTTTGGCTGTGGGTTCTAATTGCTTAGAGAAATAGGCCACCAGTTGCAGAGTATCCTCACACATTTGTAGAAGGATCCCCAATCCATGACCTGGCCTTTCATGTATGTATAGCTTAAAGGGCTTTCTAGGGTTTGATAATCCTAGAACTGGGGAAGTTGCTACTTTTTCCTTTATTGTCTCAAATGCCAATTAATATTCTGAAGTTTAATTCAAAGGCTATGAACCCAATTCTCTTAAGCCTTCATATAAAGGGTTGAATATCAAACTATAATTTGGAATCCAGATCTGACAGAAACTAGCCTTTCTCTAAAACTCAGAGTTGTCATTGATTTCTGGGGGGTTTTAGAGATGTAACTGTTTTCTATCAATGAGGATACATTGTCCTTAACATAGCCAAAATCCAAGATAAACAATCTCTTATTGACAAACTTGGGCCTTATGAGGTGATATTTTATACCCAGAGTCTGCCAAATGAGTTAAAACCAGAATAGTATTATTTAGACAAAATTCGTAAGTGGGGCTAGCAATGAAAAACTCATCTGCATATTGTAATGAAACCCCATCAGTTAATTTTATCATTCTCAAATCCTTTGCCAAGAGTTCACCCAAAATCATGGGGGAATTTTTAAATCCTTGTGGTAACACCATCCGATAGTTTTGGAAGGTGGTTCCGGTTTCTGGGTCCTACCGTTGAAAGGCAAACAACAATTGGGTCTGCTCCTCTGTGGGAATGCAGAAAAAGGCAGCAAAGTCGTCAGATTCAGTGCTGCTGTTAGATCTAGCACAGTGAACCATCCATAATCATCTTATGATTACAGTCAGCAGTATGTATGGACTGGGCACAGTCAGGTATATGTCTTATACAATTTCATTAATGGCCCACAAATCTTGTATAAAATGGTACTCATGAGTATTTTTGTTTTTGTTTTGTTATTGGCAGAATGGTAGTATTATATGGCCAGCAACAAGGTCAAATTAAGCCATATTTCAAGAACTTCTGCAAGGTTGGCTGTATACCTTCTAGGGCTTCCTTCTTCTTCTTTTTTTTTTAAGATTTAATTTATTTATTTGACAGAGAGACAGCAAGAGAGGGAACACAAGCAGGGGGAGTGGGAGAGGAAGAGGCAGGCTCCCAGCAGAGCAGGGAGCCCGATGCAGGGCTCGATCCCAGGACTCCGGGATCACGCCCTGAGCCAAAGGCAGACGCTTAGTGACTGAGCCACCCAGGCACCCCTAGGGCTTCCTTCTTTAAAGGATACTGCCTTTTGCTAGGGATGACAACCTCTTCTTTCAGGTCTATTCATGTAGGTGTCACATGTTTTGCCCTCCCTGGCACTCCACTGCCCAAACTACTTTACTCACTTTTTTTTATTGATTTCAGGAGGGAATGGCTCTGCTTCCAGTGTCTTAACCTGAGTAAGAACAGCTTGTAACTGAAGCATCTTAGTTGCACGACCTGTATTTGTAGGTGCTGCTTCTTTGGAGAGAAAGTTATCTGAGTGTTTATTATATAAATCAAGTCTTGTTCAAGCAGTAGCATAGGGCATTCTGGCATAGAAGGAAAACTATGACTCAAAGAAAAATCACCAAATCAAAGTGGCTGCAGGAAAGGTCATTGTTGTGTTCGACTTGAGACCCCCAACTACAGAGACTGTCTTCTGGGCATTTTGAGTCAGTTTAGTATTCAAGATGCTGTATGTGGCCCCTGTGTCCACTAAGAAGTCCATCAACTGGTTCCCCCTGGCATTTGTAGCTGGGGCTCTGAGGGGAAATGGTCACTGGATCAGCAAGATGGTGAGGAGCTTCTTCACTTGCCATCTTCCTCTCCTTCCATCATCGTTTCTTTACGCCTTGTCGTTCCTTCCTGCTTCTGTTTTCCTTTCGTATTAGGGCAGTCCCCTTCCCAGTTCCCTCCCTTTTTGCAGTAGTGGCACTGGTTTTCACCAATAGCTCCTTTCTTACTTCCTAGAGCTCAGTTACTTTTCTTTTTCCCATCCCTACCTTCCACAGTTTCCACAAAAGTTACAGCCTGTTGAGCCCCTTTTCCTTCATGTGCAATAAATACTTCATGGGCCGTATCAACTAGCTACTATGGTTTCACTCCTACCACCTCTTTTGGAGCTTTCTTCTTTTATCAGGCACGCTCTGCCCTATGAATGTCATATTTACCATGTGGACATTTTCTGGGGCCTCTGGGTCTGTATCTGTATATTTCCAATAAGCTCAGTAAATCCTTTCTAATCGGGCTGGATTTTCAGTTGCATCTTGTCTCAATTCTTGAATCTTATTCAAACTGCACTGCTTGGGAACCCTTTACTTAAATCTACCAAGATGCACAGTCGATAATGCTCAAGTCAAGGCAAACCCCCTCAGTTTGGGTCCCATTTGGGCTCAACCAATGGAATGGCAGGTGCTGGGTCTGGGGTCTGGGATGGGTCCTCATGGGACTGGGCTTCCTCATTTGCTTTGGCCAATACTAGCCATCTTTCATCATATCATGGTTAACATATTCAATAAAGACTGTACATCCGCCCAAGCCAACCCGATGGGTTGCAAAAAGGCTCAAAAAGAGTTCCACCATCATTTGGGGGTCTCCCTCTCAGGGGGGTTGGCATTTTTCTAATTCATTAAGTCTGAAGTTGAAAAAGGAATATATATCCAATAATATCTGGAAGTCAGCTCTGGTTTCTGCCTGGCCAAAAAGGCTTTAAAGGCACAGGAGGTGGCTGATCAGTGAGGGAGTGCAGTGACCTGAAACATTTCCTCATTCCATGTAGATTTAGTGGTGCCTGTTTGCAGCTTTAAGTGCTTGAAAGGGTGGTGCAACAGGTCTGATTCCTATTCTTTGATGTGCCAGGGCTTTCTATTCTCCTAGAAAGGAATGTAAGATTTATACATACACAAGGAAAGTTAGGAAATCAATCACATGAACTTAAGAACACTTATTAAAAAATCACCATGCTAGTTATGAAGATCAGAGCACCCTCAGGCAATTCAAAACATTTATTAAAAACCTGATGCTCATTTTTTACCATATGTTCTTATACTTAAATATGTCAAATATAATTTGGTAATATAATTTTATATTATTTAAACTAAGCAAATTTTGATGTACAAAGACATTTGATAACTATGTATTATTCATACTATATTTTTCCCTTATGTTCTCTGTTGTCCCAATTCCCCCCCCCCCCAAAAGGCACTAAGGCACGTGGAGGGACTACAAATAATTGGCAACAACAAACACACTACCATAGTTTTATTTGCACATTGACTTTGAATATTCACAGATGGCAAGTTATCAAAAAGCAAATCTAATCAAGTAAAACCTTCAACCCACCAAGGCCAAAATAACACATGAGTAAAAGACAACTGGAAATATATGTTTTACAAGATGCAATGGTTTTTTCATATTGAAATGAACAAACAAAATCACGTGGGCAAGCAGAAGTACAACTAAGTAGAAAACATGTGATTGAAGGAAAACGACTAGTTGTTATATTGAAACTCTTATGATCTTGTTCTTTTAATTATCCCATACTGAAAAAAAAATTATGATTTTGCACAATCACAAGAATAAGGCTGCATCTTTGTTTACAATTAATGTTAAGTATCCTTCTACCTCCCCTTCCTGCTTCACACATTTACCCATATTCAAAGTGTTCGGAAAGCTTGGGAGTTTTTAATTCTTTCTTTGCATTGATTTTTAGTTTGAGTTTAATCAAAGAGATAATCCTTCTTTAAGAGGAAGTACAAAACCTACTGAAGTAAAGAAATGCTCATTCTCACATCTCTTGAATATTCATGCAAACTAGACTTTTAATGCACTAGCCGAAGCACCAGATACATTGAGAAGAAATATTTGGATGTAAGATGTTAAACCATGAACAATTTGGTTTAACATTTCAATCTTAAGTTTAAGAGTTTAATCTATTCACCATGTATTTTTTTTCAAATACTCTCAGATATATAAAAATCTAAAGAGATATACTTGAATGTATGGTATTTTTAAATAAGTATGTTTCAAAATATTTGGTTATGTTAACTATAATAATGAAATCCCCTGAGTTAAACTTAACAGGTAGGTTTCAGACTCTGTGCACAGAGATGAGAATTTGTCACAATTTTCAATTGGTAAGATTGAGTGAATTATAATTAGTCATATGTTAACTAGGTTAAATCAGTACCTAGTCACCCTCAGCAACAACCACATGTATGAGGCTCTATTAGTAAAATCTTCTCAAAATTACATTTCTCATCCCTACCTAATTCTTCCTGGTAAACGGTTTGA
Organism: Ursus maritimus; assembly: GCF_017311325.1. Classification (NCBI taxonomy): domain Eukaryota; kingdom Metazoa; phylum Chordata; class Mammalia; order Carnivora; family Ursidae; genus Ursus; species Ursus maritimus. The sequence continues at coordinate 31,180,092 of NW_024423344.1, read as the reverse complement.
GAACTTTTGGTATTCCCTTCACTATTATTCGTGTTTAAAAAGTACAAAGACTTCATTTATATAACTGCTTTTACTATGCATTAAGATATACTAAACTTATGTCCTGAGAAAATCATTTTTAGATATTTTGAAGTAAATATGTCAGTGCAAATTATAAGAAACAAATTATAGTTGGCACAACAAAGAAATAATTATTTAAAAATATCATCAGAGACCAAGCTCTATCTCTATGGTAAAACCTAGATAATTGGGTTCAATTTATTGTCCTCACCCTTGGTATTTAAATCCATAAGATGCTCATTCTTGAAAAACCAAAGTTCAAATGATTTAAAAAGGCCCATACTTGAAGGAAGTTAAAAATGATGAGACTGATATCTGTGATGTCTGTGTGCATTCATGGCAAAACCACTGACATCATTCTAAGTGAAAAGCAACGACACACCTTCAGGATTTTATGTTACTCATTATGTCACCAATGGCCTGTGAAACAATACATTTTGCCTCTAGAGATGTCCCCACATCTTATCACTTAAAACATTAGTAAATATTTTTAATTTTTGGTTTGTTTTTTATTAACTTTAGTAAGTTCTGGAATAAGCAACTACTATGCTATCTTGTTAGCAACTGTTTTTACACCCGACTTGGAGAAAGTCATTTGTCCCAGGTGCTTTGACATTCTGATTCCTGGGGCAAACTTTAATAGACATTTCAAGCAAGGCTTGATTATAAAACAATCTACAACCCATTAGTTGTAGCTATATTAAACCTGTAGCAATCAATCCCAATGCCTGGGTCAACCAAATGAGGTAGAAGGAGTGAATTGCCTGAAACTGTGGGTTATTGGAAATCTCACTGATAGGAAACATCAGGAAAATGAATGCTCATCTTCTCAACATTTACTAGGAGGAGAATCTCTCATCCTAATTTATTTTGCTCTGGCTTTACAAAGGTGAATCAGCTGATATTCTCTGATATGTATTAAACTGCTTCAGAAAGGTGACTGAAAAATGTTAGCTGGTTTGTAGTTTTTAAAAGTTAGGCTATTTAACTGATGTGGTTTGTAGCATTCTAAATTAAAAACATCTTTTGATCCTATTCTATTTTGTACCTTTTGCCAAAATTTTTTAATTCGTTAAGCCCAAGTCTTAATATCTTCTATTTTTGTCATGCAATGGAATAGATTTTGTTTGCTGCTATTTATCCCAGCAAGTATGAAAACAGCCCCCATAGTGAGTCTGCCATTGGAGTCAGAGGTGTGGATCAGGGCAGGACGACTTTGTTCACAGCTATAATCACTCTGGCCTGCCTCCCCAGAGCTGAAGACAGGCCTCTTGCCCACCAATCCCCATCCTACCCACTCTGGTTGACATATATATTTGTTGAGATTCTCATAACGGAAAAGATAAAGCCTATTTTTATCTTATTTTTACATTTAAAATTAGAGAATTGGATAGATATGTTTGTGCAATTTTCAACAATATCCAATCAAATATATGTGCATAATTAGTAAATTGGTTCATTTTTCAATAGATATGAACATTTTTTAGGCCTTTTATGATGTCTGACTCTTTAGATGATTAATCACAAGATTGATGGTTCTGCATTTCCATGTGTCACTTGAAAGCTCTCACAATCTCAAGGCAGTTACTATGAATCTCCTTCACAGGAGCAGTTGGCATGGCATTCAGAGAGACTACTCTTCAGTAATTATGATAATGATAATGATAATAATTCCATCAGCAACGCAGTTGGAGAACAGATGGCATATCAAAAGGGATGTTTGGGGCACCTGGGTGGCTCAGTCGGTTAAGGGTCCAACTCTTGATTTCGGCTCAGGTCATGATCTTGGGGTTGTAAGATTGAGCCCTACGTCGATCTCTGTGCTGGGCATAGAGCCTGTTTGAGATTCTATTCCTCTTCCTCTGAACCTCCCTCCCCCCAAAAGGGGGGCATTTGAAGAAAGTTAATAAAGGGACTAATTACAAAGGTGTGAGCTGGTTTGATGAAGTCAACAAGTAATGATGAGGCACTCTGGAGATAATCATAGCTGGAAAATCACTATTACCCTAAGCTGAATGAGTTAGGGGTAGGAGGATTTATCAGGACCCAGCAGAAGTAGAAACTGTGGGGTAGGAGAGAGGCATCTGCTGGGATACCAGGGTCCTCTTTTGGTATAGAAAGATAGTCCCCACTAACCTCATAGAAAGGGACCTGGGGAAAGAAATACCTACAACAATTTCTTCCCTCACTTCCCTTTCTCCTGTGGATAACTTTCATTGTCTGAATCCATAATATAGCAGAAGGGAGACTAATTCAATAGTGTCAACAAAGTATCGATCAAGTGCAAGGTAGAGAAGTAAGGTTGGATCTAGAGGGAACAAGAAAAGAATATTCAGTAAATATTTAGAGCTCTTTATTTCATGTAAATATTACAACAACTCTTCATCTTTTCACTAGTTGAAAATTTGAACCTCAGTTTTCTGAGAGCACGTGGCTGATCAGTGGTAAAGCTGGAGTTAAGCTTCCTAATCATCTAATTCGAACTTCTGCTTTTACTATGCTATGCCCTTTACAAGCAGTCATGTGCCTTACAAAATCCCAAATACCTCCTTTAGAAACAAGTACATTTGTAGCCTGAGACCTCAGCAATGAGGACTTCACATTAAGAACACACTGAAACTTTCAACCGTCGGCCATAGCGCATCCAAACCATCCCTTTACACAGCCCATCCTTCTAATTTACAAAAAACCAAAAAACCCCAACCCCCCCAAAAAAAAAAAACCCCACAAAAAACAAACAAAAAAACTCCCTATTTAAAAAAAAAAAAATCTCATCTCCCCTTACCCTAAAAGCTACACTGTTCATTTCAAGATTTGAGTTTGTTTTGCTTGTCCTACTTCATTGCTTAAAAAAAAAAAAATCTGTGGTATTATTTGCATTTGTCCTGTTTTCTTAGCCTCTGGGTCTTCATTTTCAGTCACTCCCTATTTCTACATCCCCTTGGCATTTAACAAGGTACAGTTCAGCCCATTAGATTGAGGACGATGTCTTCAACTTTGAGACCAAAGCAAGAAAACCCCTTTTGACTGCTTACATTTCTGTATTAGGACAGAGGCAAAGGAAAAGAAATTAAAACAAGAATAAATAAAGGACAAGCCATGAAGCTAGCACAATTGAGAGAATTAGCATTCCAATATCAACCACTTATTTGTTCCATAGAAAGAATATGGAAACGAAGTCAAGAAAACTCTTCTCAAACTAGATGTGCTACTAATTACTATTATCTTTTCTTTTTTTCTTCATGTTTCTCACTGCCTTTGATCAGGTCTGTCCAAAGTGATTCAACATTTATGGAATAAAAAAATTTGAGTTTATGCAGCAGGCTTCTTTTCTTCTGTAGTGGGTTTCTTTTCTGCAGGCTTCTCAGTGGCTGGTTTCTAGGTAGCTGTAGCCTTTTTTCCCACCAGAGGTTTCTTCTGCTTCTTAACGTGGACAGTCTTCTTTCTTCCCAACCACAGGAATTACTACTTCCTGGGTGAACTGGCCAATCACTTGACCTCAGGGGACCTTGATTTCCACTGACACTGAATTGCTAAAGGAATAGTATGGATCCTCGGTGTTCTATAGGATAAAAGTAGATCAGAGATGCAAAAAATTAATAAAATTATAAGAAAGATTTCTTAAGAATTATTGACCATATTCATTATCGCTCATTTTACTTTTGGACTACTTGTTTTTCTGTTGGCATGATACTTGTTTTATTTTTTTCAAAAGATGTTGGCTTCTGTGGAGTGCTGTGTGTTTAAAAAAAAAAAGAGCAAGAATGATGCAGAGAGAGAAATTGATGGTAGGGTGAAGGAAAGAGGGGAAGGAGAGGAGAGAGTTATTTCTAGGTTCCAGCACACAACACGAATTTATGACCTAATTTATTTATTATTGAAAATGTATTATTAAATTGAATGAGCAGAGCACATACGTTGCTATTGCTGGAGGCAACCATAAGTCACATTCTGACAGGTTACATGTATTTAATGCAACTATTTATTTTTTATACATGAGAAATGAATAATTTCTTTAGTAATTGCCAAATTATACACTTCCTGAAATGCATGGAATCTTCTTAGGGAAATACATTTACCAAAATGTCATGTGAATTTATGCATATTTCAAGGCAGATTCAGAGAAAATATGTAGAACAGTTTCCTAACTTCCTTTCCAAAGGGTGACATTAAAGGATAGCTTCCATTTTACTGTATTATTTTTTGTACATTTTAAAATTGTTTAAATAAAATATTCTCAAATGTAAAATAGAGGCTAAATATATAGCCATACAGCTATTATGCAGTAATAAGGTAAAGATTTTTGTTTTCTTTTCCCACTATTTTGGGGGTAGAGTAGGATAAATCTATTCATTTGGTTTCACAATCGCCTAAAGATATTTGATGAAGACAAGATCTTTGTAGCATTTTAACTGTGCCCTATGGGACACATCAACTGACACTTGACCAGAAGAATTAGCATAACCCTTTTACCAAAAGTCAGTAATCTGAAACCAAAAGTGAAAAATTAATTTACTTTCTGGAATGCCAGTGCTTCTAGGGGTGTGAAGTAGTTTATAGCTAAATTTGACGACCTGGTATTTTTCAGTGTCATAATATGAAATAGGGGGATAAGGTGGTGTATAATACAGCAAATCCTGAGAAAAGAATTCTAGTGAAGTAACTCTGTTTTATCTCTCATAATTTTTAGTCCCATAATACAAGCCCTCAACATCCACTACCTCAGGGAATAAATTACTATTTAGTCTTTGGCATTTAGGCAAGAGAGGAGACTATTCTTCAGGGTAATATATTAGCCATAAGATTGAAATATTCTAAGAAATGTATTTTCCCCAAATTTATGTTTTCAAAAAAGTGTTAAAAGTTCTGGGCTTTTTTTTTCCCCAGTCATTTGGAATACTTGGTTGAGCTTCGCTGAACCTCAGTCTCTCACTCATTTTAATGCCTATCCATAGACCGAGGATCTCTCACACACTGGCTCTGACAATGTATTTAAATGCATTTAAATACATAGCATGTCCTTCCTATCTCACGTTCCATCCTTGTCATAAAATCTTATAGTCCATTGTTAATTTTTTATTTTTATAGACTTTTAGGCATTATGACTCCTTAACTATCTCTAAAACTTCTAGAAAGAATAATTAAAACAAATGCACAAGAGCTTACTTAGGTGGAATGTCAATGAGTCACAAAGAAATGACTGAATTTCTCTCCCCACTTTGTGTGTTTACCTGGTAACCATGGTGCCATGCACTAATGAAAACCTCAAAAATATCCATTGGTGTTTTGCAAATGTAAGATAGTCCTATTTCAGGACTCACAGAATGGCTCTATGTCTAAGTCAGACCAAACTTTTTCTAGTAAGGTCATTTTACAATGAGGAAAAAAAGGAATCTGTCCTTATATAATCCTCCCAGAGCTGACTTTCTTGATTATATATTAATTCATTAATGTTGATAAATAATTGAGCACCTAGTGTATACACCTAGGGGTGGGGAAGAAAACAGAATCTAGTTGTGGACACATTTATATATAAACAAATTATACTTCCATAAATATGGAGAAAACACGGTATATTTGACTGCTATGAGAGAGAAATAGTAAATGTATTATGGATAGTCATAGGTTGAAAATATTTCATCTAGACAGGCAAACGTGAGGAAGGCATAGGATATGGGGGGGATAAAGGCAGAAGTAATAAAGTGAGGAAAGGTACAAAAGGTAAAAAGCATATATAAGGGAAAGTGAAGGAAAACAGGGATATGACTTTAAATTTTATGACTTAGCTGGACTATTAGTAGCTCTGAATATGATGTTAAACAAGATACGGCTTGAATCTAGCCACCTGTGAAAGCTATTTTCCTTCCTTCACAACTCTGGATGGCATGCTACTTTGTTTTGCATCACCAGAGGGGAAAATCAAGCACAATTTAATTTAACAAGTCTTTATTAGGAATTTACAATGGGCAGCACTCTATTAAGGTTACAGAACACATAAGCAGAAGGAATAAGACTAACACAGTGACATAACAACCAGCAGGCTAAGAGTGAAAAAGAACCCACTCAGGATGCATACCCTAATTATGGCTGATGGAATTTTCACCCTCACAGTCTCAATCATTGGTAGTTAACACCAGAAAAAAATGTATCAATGTATTATTTGAGTATTGTGCAAGTGTACATATTATTTGTTTAGCAAACACAATTACTGTTAAATTTATCTCAGCTAGTATGTTTGGTGCCTTCCTCAAGCTGTGAGTGAAAAGAAACTTAAGTATCACTAAAGAAAAGTAACTTCACCAGGTTGGCTCTGTCAGCATTTGCTGTCTGAGTGCTGATAGGAAGGTTACCAAGATGAGTGCTCCTTACACTCATGTATCTCAAACTTTGGTGTGTAATGGATTCATGCAAGGTGCTTGCTGAAAACACAGGTCCTTTGCTCCCTGCTTTGGATTCTCATTCAGCATGCCCCGGCAGAGGAATCCAGAGATTTTGCTGGAGGTGGCCTGCAGACCATAATTTGAGAAACACAGCCTTATAAACTCTGTGTAGGTAGACAATATCCCACCACTGTGCAAGCAATAAACTACCCATCCAGGAACAAAATAGTAAAATTATTTATCTACATGCTTGAAAGTAAAAATGATAACATTACCAATTTCTATCTAGAACTCCTCTGTATTATTTCTAAGAAAGAAGATAGGTTTCATCTCCTCTGCTGGTAGTGATGGATAAGGAGTTCCTAGAGTTCTGGCTTGTGAATGACTCTGGGGCTGATCAGGTTTTTCTGGAAGAAAACATGTTATAGTCAATTAGCCTTGTCTGCAATGAATGGCAGAAGTGTACCAAGTGGGGTGAAATCCCTGTTATCTTCACTTTTCTAAGATGTGTTTGTGTTCCTTTGTGTTTAGTCAATTTTTTTCTTGTCATCTGAGACTTGGCAATGATAGTTTCTTTCTTTTTCTTTCTTTTTTTTTCCAGAGTTGATCTCTTACTCTTTTTTTACTTGTTCTTTTCTGTTTGCCTAGAAACATGTTTGCTCTTAATACAGTAACATAACCACCTCTTGGCCTGACTGGCTTCTCCCTCATGGGGGCACTGCATATGTACGGAGAGTGTCTCCTACCTTGTCCAATAGCTGTCCCCCACCATCCCTGCTCACAGCAGAGCTTTCTTCTCCCTGTCCCTTCTCTGTTTTTGAACATTCTTCCCCAGTCTTGAAGGCCCTTTCCCTTTCTCTCTCCTCTCCCTGGAATAATTCTAATTCTGTCTCAAGGCCCAGATCAAGTAGTAGTTACTGGCTCGTTTCCTTCCAGCTGAGTGGTAAAATTGTTTGAGTTCAAAACAACATAACGATGCAGGTTTTTACATCTGTGGCAGTACAGTGGCAAACAAGCTGTATATAATTGGAAAACAAAGTCAAGTAAACAACTTTCTTTGTGATAACAGATTAAAATATGGAAACCCATTATTGCTACTTAGCTGAAAATAGTTCACATCAATGCTGGAATACAATTTAGTTAAGCATCAGAAACTCAGCTTATAAACGATTCTAAATCTGAAACAGTATTTTGAGCATATCATGATACACAATTACATATGTGTTCATCTGTAGATATGTACATTATAAACACACACATATATATATTATAATAGGGTACTGGATGGGAATTGGGATTTTAATAAATAGCAACAATTTCTTCACTACTCTTGCTAAATGTTACTATATCTTTCAAGAGGGAAAGAAAGGAACAATGAAAGAAAAAGAGGAAAAAGGAAGAAAGAACATATCTTGAAAGGTTAGCTTATGCCTAGACTTCCATGATTAGGTTCCTGCTCTACTTAGACATTTTGCTCGATATCTATAAAAATCTGTTTTCTCTTTATCCCTTTCTAGCACTTGCTAATAAATAACAAAAATAAAGGGCTTACAAATATATGCATTGAAAACAATTATAGCATAGAGATACAAAGGAAGTCCTTTATGCTCTGCCTACTTCTAACTTCAAGGATCCATTTAGTGAGGATTCACTTAAAAACAAAAAACAAAACTTGCCTGTAAAGTATGATCACCCTCCTTTTACCCAAGATTCACTTAGGAACTTCTGATTCATTATGACATTTTTACAGAGTTCTTTCTTTTAATTGTGTGTGTTCACACTTGGGTTTTAGGTATCTCTGAACTTATCACTTAAAAGACCTTTGTAATAGTCTTTCAAAATTAATGAATCAAATGCTGTGAGCACATGGATTTCTGAAGAACATTTTAAAAAGGCCAGGCTTTAAAAGTCAAGGATGATAAGAAAGAGGATCAACTAAGTGCTATAGCCAATAATCCAACTCACTCCTTAATGCTTCTGAATTTAAAATTAGAAGTGTTTCACTACACCTGAATTACTTGAATTACTTTGGTTCAGATAAGTAATTCCAATAGATCAACCTTAGAGATAATCTTCTAACTTTAAATTTAGACTCCCTGAAATGTCTGCTCTCCTCAAATATCATTTTATAGGTTGAAGATGTCCTAAGAAAATCTAAGGAGCTTTAAGATGAGAAACAGATGAGATATGTTACATTGCATGCATAATATGTTTGACACCTCAAAGTTTCACATTTTGATGCGGTTATACAGTTAAAATATAAATCACAGGAATCTTCATTATGCTTCTATCACTCTAAAGAGAAATGGTAGAAATAACAGTTATCGTAGTGTTATGATAGTGAAGAAAACTAATTAGCCTAGGTCAGAGGATAAAAGGCAGAATGGTAAGGAGTTACTAAACATTAAAAGAAAAGAAGAGATAGATTTCATGAAGCAATAGATCAAAGGAAGAAAACCCAGGCTAAAGTTAAGTTTATCGCTAACACAATTCCTCTTAATGCAGTAAAGCAAATGAAAAATCAATTAACTAGAAAGGATTTCACTTTATATCTGACATACTCACCATTTCCACTCTCCAGTGAGTTATCAAATTTGCATAAGTAAAAGTCATAATCAATGTAGACGTAGCATACACAACCATAGTTTTCCTTAGGGATCATGCAACGTCAAAAACTGGTAGAGATGTTTGTTAATATTTCAAGACACCCCTGTAGTACCCATGAGTAAAAGGCAAAAGGTGCAAAGCAATGTACATAAACATACAGAAGAGCAAATCAGACAAAGATGGGCAAAATGGATACGTAGAACGATCTCCTACAATATTTGATGACCACTCTACTTAGAAGGCTAGGTGTATAATCTTAAAAGATTATGTCTGAGAAACAAAATCCTATTGCCAAAATGGCTAAAAGCAGGAAATCATTACATGATCTTATTTACACAGTTTTAAAAATAAAGAACACAGTCTGGTACAATACGGATGATACGTAAAGTTGATTACATCAGTTTCTACATGAAGTAAGAAACAGCAATGTTCTTTAATGCTTCACATAGTTCTGCTCTTTCATAATCTCTTGGACACTTAAAATTCTCAGAAAGCTGTGAAGCCATTTCACACCTTTATATTCACCCCTCACAACTGTGGTGTCAAATGTAGCCTCAGTTTACATTCATTAGGTAACATCCATGTTATACTTCTTACAACAAAACTCTATCTTCAAAATGGGACTCCTGTCTGTCCCATTTATCAGTTGAGGTCCCTTTCCTAGGTTAGCTCAAGTGCATTAATCTGAAAAATCCACTCATGCTAATAATCATGCATAGGATAATGGGTCACTCATTTGAAAACAGAACTCCACTGTAACATCTGGTATATCTGGGCCTTATTTTAATTTGTGGATTAGTGAATTAATTTCAGATACCGTATTAGGACACATACGTTAAAAAAGTTAATTCATATATTTTCAAAGGACATTTCAGGTGAAAGCAAAAATAGAACAGTGTGAAACAGAAGGGATACAAACATCCTGCCTCAACTTCAGTTGAGACATTTGAATATGAAGATATTTAAATTTATTTATTCATTCATTTATATTTTTAAATTCCAGTACAATTAACAAATAGCATTGTATTAATTCCAGGTGTACAATATAGTGATTCAATAAATCTATAAATTACTCAGTGCTCATCAAGTGTACTTTTCTTTTTAATAAGTATACTCTTTAATCCCCATCACCTATTTCACTCATCCCCCCACTCACCTCCCCTCTGGTAGCCATCAGTTTGTTCTCTATAGTTAGGAGTCTGTTTTTTGTTTTGTCTCTCTCTCTTTTTTCCTTTGCTCATTTTTTAAAAATTCCATATATGTGTGAGATAATACAGTATTTGTCTTTCTTTAACATATTTCACTTAACATTATACTGTCTAGATCCATGTATACTGTTCTGAATGGCAAGATTTCATTCTGTTTTATGGCTGAATAATATTCCATTAAGTATATATACCACTACTTCTTTATCCATTCATCTATCAATGGACACTTGGACTGTTTCCACAGTTTGGCTATTGTAAATAATGCTGCAATAAAAATAGCGGTGCATGTATCCTTCTGAATGGGTGTTTTTGTATTTTTAGGTAAATACTCCATAGTGCGATGACTGGATCATAGGTTAGTTCTGTTTTTAACATTTTGAGGAAACTTCACATTGTTTTCCACAGTGGCTGTACCAGCTTGCATTCCCACTAACAGTGCAAGAGGGTTCCTTTTTCTCCACAGCCTCTCCAACATTTGTTGTTTCTTCTGTTTTTTATTTTAGCCATTCTGACAGATGTGAGGTAATATCACATTGTGCTTTTGATTTGCATTTCCCTGATGATGAGTGATGTTGAGCAACTTTTCACGGGTGTGTTACCCATCTGTATGTCTTCTTTGGATAAATGTCTGTTCATGTCTTCTCACCATTTTTTAATTTGAGTTTTTGGTTTTTGGTATTGAGTTCTGTAAGTACTTTACATATCTTAGATACTAACCCTTTATCACATATGTCATTTGCAAATATCTTCTCCTACTCACTAGGGTGCCTTTTAGTTTTGTTGATTGTTTCCTTCACAGTTCAGAAGCATTTATTTTGATACAATCCCAACACTTTATTTTTGCATTTATTTCCCTTGCTTCAGGAGACGTATCTAGAGAAATGTTTGATGGCCTAGGTCAGAGAGAATACTGCCTGTGCTCTCTTCTAGGATTTTTATGATTTCAGGTCTCATTTGAGGTCTTTAATCCATTTTGAGTTTATTTTTGCGTATGGCCTAAGAAAGTGGTCCAGTTTCATTCTTTTGCATTTGGCTGTCTACTTTTCCCGATACCATTTGTTGAAGAGACTGTCTTTTCCCCACTGTATATTCATTCCTCCTTTGTGGAATATTAATTGACCATATAATTGTGGGTTTATTTCTGGGTTTTCTGTTCTATTTCATTGATCTATGTGTCTATTTTTTTTTTAAGATTTTATTTATTCATTTAACAGAGAGACAGCCAGCGAGAGAGGGAACACAGGCAGGGGGAGTGGGAGAGGAAGAAGCAGGCTCCCAGTGGAGAAGCCTGAAGTGGGGCTCGGTCCCAGGACTCCAGGATCACGCCCTGAGCCGAAGGCAGACGCTTAACGACTGAGCCACCCAGGCGCTCCTATGTGTCTATTTTTATGCCAGTACCATACTGTTTTGATTACTACAGCTTTGTAATATAACTTCAAGTCCGGAATTGTGATGTTTCCAGCTTTGTTTTCTTTTTCAAGATTGTTTTGGCTATGCAAATTCTATTGTGGTTCCATACAAATTTTAGGATTGTTTGTTCTAGTTCTATGAAAAATGCTGTTGGTTTTCTGATGAGATTGTATTCAATCTGTAGATTGCTTTGAGTATTACGGACGTTTTAATAACACTTATACTGCCAATCAATGAACATGGAATGTCTTTCTATCTGTGTAGTCTTCAATTTCTTTCATGAGCATTCTATAGTTTTCAAGTACAAGTCTTTCACAGCTTTGGTTAAATTTATTCCTAGGTACTTTACTAATTTTGGTACAATTGTAAATGGGATTGTTCTCTGAATTTCACTTTTTTCTAAAGATTTATTATTTTAAGCAATCTATATACCCAACATGAGGCTCGAACTCGCAACCCTGAGAGATTGAGAGTCACATGCTCTACCAACAGAGCAATCCAGGTGCCCCTCTTAATTTCATCTTCTGATGCTTTGTGATTAGTGTATAGGAATTCAACAGATTTCTGTCCATTGATTTTGTACACTTAAACTTTGCTGAATTAATTTATCAGTTTTAGTAGTTTTTTGGTGGAGTCTTTAGGGTTTTTTGTTTTTGTTTTTTTGTTTTTTACCATGTCACCTGCAAATAGTGGGAGTTTTTCTTATTCCTTACCAATTGGATGCCTTATATTTCTTTATGTTGTGTAACAGCTGTGGACAGGACTTCCAGTACTTTGTTGAATAAAAATACTGGGAGTGGACATCCTCATCTTGTTCCTAATCTTAGGGAAAAAGCTCTAAGTTTTTCCCCACTGAGTATGATTTTTGCTGTAGGTTTTTTACATAAGGCCTTTAATATGTTGAGATATGTTTCCTCTCGACCTATTTTCTCAAATGCTTCTTTTGCATCTATTGAAATGACCATATGTTTTTTATTCGTACTCTTGCTCATGTGATGTATCACATTAAATGAGAGGTGAATATTGAACCACCCTTGCATCCTGGAAATACATCCCACGTGATTGTGGTGAATAATTTTTTAAATATATTATTGAATTGGGCTTGCTAGTATTTTGTTAAGGATTTTTGAATCTGTGTTCATCAGAAATACTGGCCTGTTCTCTTTTTTTGTAGTGTCTTTATCTGGTTTTGGAATCAGAGTGCTATTGGCCTCATAGAATGAATGTGGAAGTTTTTCTTCCTCTTCTATTTTTTTGAAATTGTTTTGAGAAGATTAGGTATTAACTCTTCTTTCAATGTTTGGTAAAATTTGCCTGTGTAGTGGCCTGTTCCTGAACTTTTGTTTGTTAGGAGTTTTTGATTACTGATTCACTTTCATTGCTCATAATCAGTCTATTCAAATTTTCTGTTTCTTTCTGATTGTTTTGAGAGTTTACATATGTCTCAGAAATTATCCATTTCCTCAAGGTTGCCCAATTTGTTGGCACAACGTTTTCATAATATTCTCTTACATTTGTTTATATTTTTGTGGTGCTGGCTGTTTTATTCTCCTATTTCATTTATGCTTTTGTCTATTTGGGTCCTTGTTCCTCCTCCTCCTCCTTCTGGTGAGTCTGGCTAGAGGTGTATCAATTTTCTTGACTTTTTCAAAGAACTCGTTCCAGGTTTCATTGATCTGTTCTATTGTTTCTTTTTGTTTTGTTTCTATATCATTTATTTCTGCTTTAATTGTTATTATTTCCTTCCTTCTTCTGGTTTTGGGTTTTGTTGATTCTTCTTTTTCTAGCTCCTTTAGGTGTAATGTTAGGTTGTTTACTTGAGATTTTTGTTGCTTCTTGAGGTTGGCCTGTTTTGCTATAAACTTCCCTCTCAGAACTGCTTTTGCTGCATCCCAAAGATTTTGTACCAATGTGTTTTCATTTTCATTTGTTTCTATGTAATTTTTGGTTTCTTTTTTGATTCCTTGCTTGACCCATTCATGTTATTTAGCCTCCATGTATTTGTGCTCTTTCCAGATTTTTTCTTGTGGTTGATTTTTAGTTTCATAGCCTTGTGGTCAGAAAAGGTACATGGTCTGACTTTGATCCTTTGAATTTGTCGAAGCTTGTTTTGTGGCCTAATATGTGATCTATTCCGGACACTGTTCCATGTGCACTTGAAAAGAATGTGTATTCTGTTGTTTTAGGATGGGATGTTCTGAATAGATCTGTGTTAGAGCCATCTGGTCCAGCGTATCATTCAAAGCTACAATTTCCTTGTTGGTTTTCTGTTTGGATGATCTATTCATCGATGTAAGTGTGGTGTTAATGTCCCCTACTATTATTGTATGGCTATTGATTAGTAAATTTATGTTTGTTATTAACTGTTTTATGTATTTGGGTGCTCCCATGTTGGGTGCATGAATATGTGCAATTGGTGTATTTTCTTGTTGTACTGTCCCCATTCTTATTATATCTTATCCTCCTTTGTCTCATTTCAGTCTTTGTGTTAAAGTCTATTGTGTCCGATGTAAATATTTCTTCTCTGGCTCTCTTATGACATCCATTTCCATGACAAATGTTTCTTCATCCCCTCACTTTCAACCTATAGGTGTCTTTTGGTCCGAAATGAATCTCTTACAGGGAGTGAATAGATGGGTCTTCGTTTTTTTGTTTGTTTGTTTTTTGTTTTTTTTAATCCACTCTATTTTCCTATGTCTTTTGACTGGAGCATTTAATTGATTTAAATTCGAAGTAATTATTGAAAGATATGTATTTATTGTCATTTTGTTACTTGTTTTGTAGTTCTTTTCTCCTCTTTCTCGCTCTTTTTCATGGTGTTGACTTTCTTTAGTGATATACTTGGATTCCTTTCTCTTTATTCTATACATATCTATTACTGTTTTTTGAACTTGCAGTAACCATTAGGTTTGCATATAACATCTTTTGCATATGGCCATATATTTTAAGTTGATGGTCGCTTAAATTTGAACCTATTCATTTCCCCTCTCCCCTGATATTTTCAGTAAATGCTGTCATATTTTACAACCTTTAGTTTTATGAATCCCTTGATTTTTATAGAAATACTTATTTTTACTGTGTTTGTGATTTACTTTTCATATTATCACTTATGGTCTTTACACTCAAAGAGTTGCCTTTAATATTTCTGAAAGGGCTGACTTAGTAGTCATGAACTCCTTTAACTTTTGTTTGGGAAATTCTTTATCTTCTTGTATTCTGAATGATAGCCTTGATGGATAGAGTATTCTTGCCTGCAGATTTTTTCAATTCAGCACTTTGAATATATCACACTACTTCCTTCTGGCTTGGAAAGTTTCTGCCAAAAAATCTACAGCCTTATGGGGTTTCCCTTGTGTGTAACTATCTTCTGTGTCTTGGTGTGGATCTCCTTGGGTTGAGTTTTTTTTTTTTTTTTTTTTTTTTTTTTTGAATATCTGTGCCTCCTGGATGTGGATGTCTGTTTCCTTCCCCAGATTAAGGAAGTTTTCTGCTATTATTTCTTCAAATATACTTCTCCCTTTTTCCTCTCTTCTTCCTACGAATCCCTATAATGTGAATGTTATGCTTGATGAGTCACTGAGTTCCCTAAGACTATTCTCAATATGCATATGTTTTCCTCTCATTTGCTCACCTTGATTAATTTCCAATACTTTTCCAGATCATTAATTCATTTGTCTGCTTTCTCTAGTCTGCTATTTATTCTATCTAATGTATTTTCAATTTCATTTATTGTGTTATCTCTGGTGCTTTTTTGTCTCTTTGTTAAGGGTCTTACTGTCGTCCTTGACTCTTAAGTCCAATGAGTACATCTTTATGACCATTACTCTAAATCTATCAGGTATATTGCTTATATCTGTTTCATGTAGGTCTTTGCTGTGGTTTGGTGCTGTTCCTTCCTTTGGGAGATATTCTGGCTCTTTATTTTCTCTAAGTCTATCTGTTTCTGTGTGTTAGGAAAGCCAGCTACATCTCTTACTTTTGATGGTAAGGGCCTTATGAAAAAAAGGTTCTGTAGTGCCCTGCAGTGAAGTATCTCCTGTTCCCCAGGGCCTGGCACTTCAGGGAATATCTCCCATGTGTGCTGCATGTACTCTGGGTTGAGCTGGCCTCTTTTTCCTTCAGTTTTCTGCAGAAGCTCCCTTTGCCTGTTATACGCTGTGCTTGGTCCCTGGCTGGGTGGGCCACATTTTAATAAGGGGTGCGCTAGTCTTCTTGTGACATGTGACCTCTAACCACTGCTGCCAGAACTGAGGCCTGCAAAATGCACAGGTCAGGAGATGAAGTGTTGGTGGGGGTTTGCACTGGTCTTCTATGGGAGGAGTTTAAGGTACTAGGACTGAGGAAAGTTTAAGTGGCAGAGGTGGATCTTTGGTACTGTTGGGCTTGGTGTAAGCATGTTAGGTAGTGAGTGTCAGCCCTGTGCTGGTTTCTGCAGATGGCCATGTGTTTATGTTGGTGGGTGGAGGGGGTGGGCAAGGGAAATGGCACCTATTAGCTCCTTTGTTCCTGGAACAGTCTCCTGGTGATTCTTGCCCCTCAGGGCCAGCTCTGCCACAAGCTAGTAATCCCTCCCTTCTGCCCAGGGCATTTTTCAAATGGCAGCTTCCATGCTTATCTCCACTAGCTGTTTGTCCTGCTATCTCTTTGGGGGGGGGGGGGGACTTGACTTCCTGACATGCTGAGGCTCTCCCAGAGCACAGCCTACTGATTTTTAAAATTCCAAGCTTTAAGACATGCTGGTTATAAGAACTCACAAAATTCAGCCCCTCTTGCTTTCAAACCCAAATGTTATGGGAATTTGTCTACCCTGTGCAGGCTCCTCAGTGTGATAGTCTGTTTCTCTCCTTTCTCTGCACCACTGGCTCCCTTCCCACTCCAGACGGCTATAGTCTGTTTCACTCCCAAACTGTGTCTCCACCTTCCTACTTTCTTTGATGTAGCCTCTTTTCTACCTTTAGTTGTACAGTTTACTTTGCTACTCTTTGGGTCATTATTTTGGGTTATTTACACTGATGTGTTATCTAGTTGTATTAGCAGAATCAGCTAAGCTTAGGGTCCTCCTATTCTGCCATTTTCCCATCCTCCCCTGAAGAATTTTTATTAAAAATTATCACCAGAAATATTATTTCCACCATTAATCATTACTCTGATCCAAGACATGAGGCAAAACGAAGCATCACTTAGTAATCTGGGATTCAGAATTCACAGAGGTAGATATGGAACACAGGACCAGAGGTGAATAAAATGCATTAGGGCAATTTAAATATAATGAAAAGAAAAACAAAGAAGAAAGTTAATGAAGTGATCTATTTCCACTATTGGCTAAAATTATACAAACAACTGAAAGCTTTATCAGCTGGTAAATATTTTACTCAATATATGTTTTAGAATAGATGTAATGTATTTATAGACTACCTTCTGCAAGAAGTTTTCTAAAGCCATATTGAAAAGAAGCTATTAACAAAACATTCTCAGCAAATACATATGAAATAAAAATTCTTTGAGGAAATTTAAAGAGGTTGGAAAGAAATATAAAATTACATAAAATTTTTAGAACATCAGTCTGAAGGTAAAGGCCACACTTCTATGCGTAAATTAAGGCTTTTAGGTTTGCTTTTACTGCAATTTTGTTAGAGGTAACCATTTTTTTCACTGGATCTATATAGATCTTAGAAACAATATTTTAAAAATGTAATTCTCAAAATAATTTGATAACTATATGTTGAAATTAAATAATTGAAAATATGCATTTAAGATAAGTGATACTTTATATAAATAAAAATGTTTTTAGTTTTAGCTAATTCATTCCACTGATTTTGTCTGTATATAATATATTTTCATCATTCAATAAAATGTGATCTTTGATTTAGAAAAAGCCTATGAAAACAGGTAACATTGCTAAGCTTTGCTGGCATAGCATTTGCTTATGAGAAAATAGCCAGACCCTTTTAAAGCTCGTAATAGCAGTAATCTCCTCTGCAATGGTGATCATTAAGCTTATGAAAGTGTATACCATAAATATCACTAACTGGGAAAGACTGCATCTTGAAACTCTTAATGTTTAAATCAATAGTAGTAATATAAATGTTTTTATGATTGAAAAATTTAATTCAAACTACAGTGCCCATATGATTCCTAATAAAAAAATAAGTGTATAGTTCAACTTAGAAGTATCACATGGTGAACATTTTAAAAATATGCCTAGTGTTCAAA
Organism: Ursus maritimus; assembly: GCF_017311325.1. Lineage (NCBI taxonomy): Eukaryota > Metazoa > Chordata > Mammalia > Carnivora > Ursidae > Ursus > Ursus maritimus. The sequence goes on along the minus strand of NW_024423344.1, from coordinate 31,162,214 downwards.
TTAAAATTGTAATTATCATTTTCAGAGGCAGGCAGGAAGTACAAGAGAATATTAGCCATTGCTTTCTTCACTTGTCACTAATAAGCATGATGCTTTTCATAATTTCAATAGACCCAAGGAGAGTACAATAAAACATATTTTATTTCATTTTGAAGTGAAAGTAAAACCATCTCATTAAGAAAATCATGTTATAATGACTAGAGAACAACTGTGCCTACATAACTTTATTGGGAGCAAAGGCTATCCTTAATAGACACAAAGTAAGTACATTACTAAAATGATGGATTTTCTGTCATACATTTTTAATTAAAGCCAATGTTGTCACTAAAAAAGATACTTCTTCAAGTCATTCACTATCTGTAAGTATCAAAAGTTCTGGGAATAAAGAATCATAGAAAAAAAGGATGTTCATGATTATATGAGCGTTACTACAGAATTGTATAGCTAAAAGAGAGGCGATGTTCTCTTTTTATTTTCATCACTTCTGCCTGTGGTCACTTGTGATGAAGAGATTCAAGTGTTGGGGAATTTTTGTTTGTTTAATTTTGGTTTTTAGACAAAACCTCTTGTTTTTTAGAAGTCATCCTGATATTTACTATACTGTCATTAAGTCTTAGGGTAATTCCAAAGAAATTGCCGTTATTTATCTGCAGAATTTAGAAAAAGGAAGACTCTTCAACCTGATAAAAGTTTTCCTGTCAATGAGGAGAAAGATGCATCCAATTTACTTTTAGGCATTTAATTTTCACTTACTTCAATATAAATATTTTCCCCTCTGCTTCACTGAGGTATAACTGACAAATACATTGTAAGATGTGTCAAGTGTACAAGGTGATGAATTGATATATGTATACATTGTGAAAGGATTTCCTCCAATGACTTAATTAACAGATCACCTCATATGCTTATATTTATTTATTTATCAGTAAGCACATTTAAGTTTTATTTGCAGCAATTTTTTGTCAGTGAATTTTCTGGTACTTTATTATTTTTGTAACTTTAATTCCAATGTGGTTAACATACAGTAGTACTATATTAGTTTCAGGTATACAATATAGTGATTCAACATTTTAAAGATTTATCTATTTATTTGCGAGAGAGAGAGCGTGCACAAGCAGGGGGAGGGGCAGAGGAGAGAAATCCTCAAGCGGACTCCCCTCTGAGCATGGAGCCTGACACAGGGCTCAACCCCAGGACCCTGATATCATGACCCAAGCTGAAATCAGGAGGCAATGCTCAACTGACTGAACCACCCAGGTCCCTCTCAACACTTCCATATTACTCAGTGCTCTTCAAGATAAGTTTACTTACCTCTCCCCCAGTAACCATCTGTTCTCTATAGTTAAAAGAGTTTGGGTTTTTTTTTTTTTTTATCCTTTGTTTGTTTTGTCTCTTAAATTCCACACATAAGTGAGATCATATAGTATTTGCCTTTCTCTGGTTTATTTTGCTTAGCATTATACTCTCTAGCTCCATCCATGTTGTTGCAAATGGCAAGATTTCATTATATATATATTCCCCACATCTTCTTTATCCATTCATCCATTTATGGACACTTGGGCTGCTTCCACAGTTTGGCTATTGTAAATAATGCTGCAATAAACAAATGGGTGCATATATCCCTTCAAATTAGTGTTTTTGCATTTTCGGGGGGTAAATACCCAGTAATGTGATTACTGGATCATAGGGTAGTTCTATTTTTAATTTTTTGGGGGAAACTCCATACTGTCATCCACAGTAGCTACAACACTTTCCATTTCTACCAACAATGCAAGAGGGTTCCTTTTTCTCCACAACCTCACCAACACTTGTTTCTTGAGTTTTGATTTAGCCTGGTGTGAGGTGCTCATTGTGGTTTTGATTTGCATTTCCCCGAGGATGAGTGATGTTGAGCATCTTTTAATGTGTGTGTTGGTCATCTGTATGTCTTATTTGGAGAAATGTCTGTTCATGTCTTCTGTCCATTTTTTTTAAATTGGACTATTTGGGGGGTCTTGGTGTTGAGTTGTGTAAGTACTTTATATATTTTGGATACTAACCTATTAGATCATGTGCAAATATCTTCTCTGATTCAGTAGGTTCTCTTTTAGTTTTGTTGGTTGTTCCCTTCTCTGTGCAGAAACTTTTTATTTTCATGTAGTTGCAATAGTTTATTTTTCCTTTTCTTTTCCTTGCCTCAGGAGATATATCTAGAAAAATGTTGTTTGGCTGATGTCAGAGAAATTACTGCCTGTGTTCTCTTCTAAGATTTTATGATTTCAGGCCTCATGTTGAAGTCTTTAATCCATTTTGAGTTTATTTTTGTTTATGGTCTAAGAAAGTAGTCCAGTTTCATTCTTTTACATGGGGCTGTTTACTTTTCCCAACACCATTTGTTGAAGAGACTCTTTTCTCCAGTGTATATTCATTCCTCCTTTGTTGAATATTAATTGACCATATAATTGTCGGTTTACTTCTGGGCTTTCTATTCTGTTCCATTGATCCATGTGCCTATTTTTATGCCTATATGATACTGTTTTGATTACGATAGCTTTGTATTATTACTTGAAGTCTGGAATTGTGATACCTCCAGTTTTGTTTTGTTCAAGATTCCCTTGGCTATGCAAATTCTTTTTGTGTTTTCATACAAGTTTTAGAATTATTTGTTCTAAAAATTATTTGTTCTGTGAAAAGTGTTGGTATTTTGATTGATATTGCATTCAATCAGTAGATTGCTTTGGGTAGTACGGACATTTTAATAACATTATACTTCCAATCAATGAGCATAGAATGTCTTTCCATTTGTGCTGTGTTCAACTTCTTTCATCAATGTTTTATAGTTTTCAGATTACAAGTCTTTCACCGCTTGGTTAAATTTATTCCTGGGTATTTTATTATTTTTGATTCAGTTGTAAATGGGATTGTTTGTTTTTATAATTTCATTTTCTGAGGCTTCATTTTTCATATATAGATATGCAACAGATATCTGTATATTGATTTTATATCCTGTGATTTTCTTAAGTTCAGTTATTAGTTGTAGCAGGTTTTGGTGGTCTTTAGGGTTTTTTATATGGTATATCATGTCATCAGCAAATAGTGAAAGTTTTACTTCTTCCTTACACATTTGTATGTATTTATTTCTTTTTGTGGTATGATTACTGTGGCTAGGATTCCCTAGAAAAAAAAGTGTTGATGGGGCACCTGGGATGCTCAGACAGTTAAATGTCTGCCTCTTGGTTTTAGCTCAGGTCATGATCTCAGGGTGATAATCATGACGTGAGCTAAAGGCAGATGCTTAAACAACTGAGCCACCCAGGTGCCCCTAAAATATTCATATACTTTTTATCCTTTCTCTTGCTGATGTGAGGTATAGTATTGATTGATAGGTAAATACTGAAGCACCCTTCTATCTCAAGAATAAATCCCACATGATCACAGTGAATAATTTTTTAAAATGTATTGTTGGATTTAGTTTGCTAATATTTTGTTGAGGATTTTTGCATCTATGCTCATCAGGGATATTGGTCTGTTCTCTTTATCTGGTTTTGGAATCAGAGTGCTATTGGCCTCAGTGCTATTGGCCTCAGAATGAATGTGGAAGTTTTCCTTCCCCTTCTATTTTTTGGGAATTGTTTTGAGAAGACTAGGTATTAACTCTTCTTTCAATGTTTGGTAAAATTTGCCTGTTTCTGAACTTTTGTTTGGAGTTTTTTGATTACTGATTCACTTTCATTGCTGGTAATTGGTCTACTAAAATTTTCTGTTTCTTTCTGATTCAGGTTTTTTTTTTTTTTTTTTTTTTTTTGGTGTATTATTTGTTTCAGGGGTACAGGTCTGTGATTCTTCAGTGTTAAATAATGACTAGTGCTCACTGCAACACATATGCTTCCCAATGTCTACCACCCAGGTACCCCATCCCTTTCCCCCCTCCCCTCCAGCAACCCTCAGTTTGTTTTTTATGATTAAGAGTCTCTTACGGTTTGTCTCCCTCTCTGGTTTCATCTTGTTTCATTTTTTCCTCTCTTCCCCTATGATCCTCTGCTTTGTTTCTTAAATTCCACATATCAGTGAGATCATACGGTAATTGGCTTTCTCTGACTGACTTATTTTGCTCAGCATAGTACCCTCTAGTTCCATCCATATCTCTGCAAATGGCAAGATTTCATTTTTGATGGCTGCATAATATTCCATTGTATATGATTCAGTTTTGAGAGGTTACATATGTCTTAGAAATTATCCATTTCCTCGAGGTTGTCCAATTTGTTGGCACAATGTTTTCACAATACTCTCTTACATTTGCTTTTATTTCTGTGGTGTTGATTGTTTTTTCTCCTATTTCATTTTTGATTTTGTCAAGGAGGTCCTTGTTCCTCCTTCTGGTGAGTCTGGCTAAAGGTTTATCAATTTTCTTGACTTTTTCAAAGAACTCGTTCCAGGTTTCATTGATCTGTTCTATTGTTTCTTTTGTTTGTGTTTTGTTTTTTAGTTTCTATATCATGTATTTCTGCTCTAATCCTTATTATTTCCTTCCTTCTGCTGGTTTTGGGTTTTGTTGATTCTTCTTTTTCTAGCTCCTTTAAGTATAAAGTTAGGTTGTTTGAGATTTGCATTGCTTCTTGAGGTTGGCCTGTTTTGCTATAAACTTCTCTCTCAGAACTACTTTTGCTGCATCCCAAAGATTTTGTACCAATGTGTTTTCATTTTCATTTGTTTCCATGTAATTTGGTTTCTTTTTTGATTTCTTGCTTGGCCCATTCATTGTTTAAGGGCATGTTATTTAACCTCCATGTATTTGTGCTCTTTCCAGATTTTTTCTTGTGGTTGATTTTTAGTTTCATAGCCTTGTGGTCACAAAAGGTACATGGTATGACTTTGATCCTTTGAATTTGTCGAGGCTTGTTTTGTGGCCTAATATGTGATCTATTCTGGACACTGTTCCATGTGCACTTGAAAAGAATGTGTATTCTGTTGTTTTAGGATGGGATGTTCTGAATAGATCTGTGTTAGAGCCTTCTGGTCCAGTGTGTCATTCAAAGCTACAATTTCCTTGTTGATTTTCTGTTTGGATGATTTATCCATCAATGTAAGTGAGGTGTCAATGTCTCCTATTATTGTATTAACTGTTTTTAAAAAAAATTTAAAAAGATTTTATGTATTTATTTGATGGAGAAAGAGAGAGCATGGGGAGTGGCAGGGAGAAGGAGAAGCGGACACCTGCTGAGCAGGGAGCCATACATGGGGCTTGATCCCAAGACCCTGGACATGACCCAAGCCAAAGGCAGACACTTAATAGGGGCGCCTAGGTGGCTCAGTTGGTTAACTGTTTTATGTATTTGGATGCTTTCATGTTGGGTGCATGAATACTTGCAACTGGTATATTTTCTTGTTGGATTGTCCCCTTTCTTCTTGTATCTTATCTTCGTCTCTTGTGACAGTCTTTGTGTTAACGTCTATTTCGTCCTTTATAAAAATTGTTACCTTGGCTTACTTTTGGCATCCATTTGCCCTATAAGTATTTCTCCATGCCCTCACTTTAAATCCTATGATGTGTTTTTAGGTCTGAAATGAGTCTCTTATAGGCTGTACATTGATAGGTCTTTTTTTTTTTTAATCCATTCCATCACCCCGAGTCTTCTGATTGGAACATTTAGTCCATTTAAATTCAAAGTAACTATTAGGTATTTATTTGTTGCCATTTTGTTACTTGTTTTGTGATTGCTTTTGTGGCCCCTCTCTGATCCTTTCTTCTCTTGCTTTCTTCGCTAATGGTTTGATGGCTTTCTTTAGTGATATACTTGGAGTCTTTCTCTTTATTTTTTGCATATCTTGTGCCAGTTTTTGATTTGTGGCTACCATTAAGTTTAAATATACTCTCTTATACATATAACTGTCTATATGAATTTGATTGTTAAGTTTGAACTCACTTAAAAGCACTACATTTACTCCCCTCCACCTTTTAGGTATATGCCATCACACCTTACGTCCTTTTATTTTGTTAATCCCTTGAATGATTTTTATAGATATTTTTAATTTTACTACTTTTGTCTCCCCCCCCCTTTTTTTAACTCCTATTTAGGGTCTTTCTACTCATAGAATCTCCTTTAACATTTCTTGTAGGGATGGCTTAGTGGTCATGAATTTCTTTACCTTTTGTGTGGGAAACTCTTTATCTATCCTTCTATTCTTAATGATAGCCTTGCTGGATAGAGTATTACTGGCTGCAGGCTTTTTCCTTCCAGCAGGTTAAATATATCATGCCACTCTCTTCTGGCCTGCAAAATTCCTACTGGAACATAAGCTGATAGCCTCCTGGGGTTTCCTTTATGTACAACTGTTTTCTCTTGCTGCTTTAAAACTTTTCTCTTTATCACTATTCTTTGCTATTCTCATTACTATATGTCTTGGTGTGGACCTCCTTGGGTTTATACTTGTTGGGGACAATCAGTGCCTCCTGGATCTGGACTTTTGTTTCCATCCCCAGATTAGGGAAGCTTTCATCTATAATTCTATGATTCTATATATCTATAATTTCTTCAAATAAAATTTCTTCTTCTTTTTCTGTCTCTTCTTCTGGAGTCCCTAAAATGCAAATATGATTACAATTGATGCTGTCACTGATTTCCTTTAATCTAATCTCATGTTTTATTAATCTTTTTTCTTTCTCCTATTTTGCTTGATTGCTTTCTATTCCTCTCTTACTGTTGCTGATTGGTTCTGCTTCCTCGTTATTCCCTCTAGTGCATTTTTAATTTCAGTTACTGAATTCTTCATCTCTGACTGTTCTATCTCTTTCTGTAGAGTCTCACTGAGATCTTCCACAAGTCCAGTGAGTTCTTTATGACTGTTTCTATTTAGGTGTCTTACTGTTATTTTCTCCTGTTCTTTCATTTGGGACATATTCCTCTATCTCCTCATTTTGTCTAAGTCTGTTTTTAGCTGTTAGGAAAGTCAGCTATATATTCTGCTACTGCAAGTAGCGGCTTTGTGAAGAAGATGGTGCCCTGTAGTGTAATGGCCCTTGTTCACTGGGACCTGGCACTTCAGGGGTGTCTGTTATGTGTGTTGCATCCATTGTCTTTAGCTGAGCCACATCTGCCTTCAGTCCAGTCATCTGCAGGTGGCTCTCTTTGCCTGTTGTGGGCAGGGTTAGGTCCACAGAGGAGTGGAGGGGTGGGGTGCCCTTTTAGCAAGCTATGGAAAATGAGTATGCTGTGCTCACTCCCACAAGTGTCCATGTATCCAGGCTGGGAAAGGGGCCTTCCAGCTCTTTTGTTCTTATAGAAGTCTTCCAAAGATCCCTGCCTCTCCAGCACAGGCTGAGATTGGTAAACACATCTCCTTCCCATATGCCTCAGGTTTTTGAGGTGCTGTTTCTATGCTGTAAGGTTGGGACTCAGTTTCTTCCTGCTCTCCAGGCTCTCCCAGTGCCAAGCCCTCTGATTTTCACAGTCCTAGGTGGTAAGTCCCATTGATTGTAAGAACTTGAGAAGTTGAGTCCCTCTAGACTACACAGCCAGGTGTTATGGGGATTCATCTCCCAGTGTGGGTCTCCTATGCCTGGTGAGGGGTCTGCTTCTCTCCTTTCTCCATGCCTGTAGTGGCTCTCCCTCCTTAGGTCTGATTTGGTTCCTATGTGTCCACCCTTTCTATCATTTTCAATGTGGCCACTTTTCTACCTTTAGGTGTTCTGTGACATTGGCTCATTTTCTGCATTATTTACATCGATGTGGGTGTTTTCTAGTTGTATCCATGGGATGATTTGAGTTTAGGTTGCTCCTAGTCTATCAACTTTCCCAGAATCCAGTTAGTTTTATTTTAAAAACTATATCACAACCTCAGCTATAAATTATCAGAGTATTTTTTTGTCTATACTTAGTCTCAGCTGATAATTTGTGGTGGTACTTCACCTATAATTGAGTCAAAGTGTCTAAGGAAGCATATTAGTATCTTTAAAATCTAAAACTACTAGAGTTTTAGAGTAGCAGTGTAACTGCTATTAGAATTACTAGATTTGATTGTAGCAAGTAATTAGCTTGTCAAAAAAATAAAGCAGGAATTACATTTAAGGGTCTAGACCATTGAAGGTGAGTGTGTAGATCATGTGAATTTCCTTTAGAAATACTTTGAGAACACAGGTTAAAAATTAATTAAATGAAAATTAGTTTACCACAATTTATTCAAAATGAGCAGAAAGTCACGATATTCTGGGAAGTTAGGTAAACACTGTTATTTAAAAAATGTACCAGTTACTTCTAAATACATTTTAAACTAGATTTTAAAAAGTAGTTGAAGTTAAAACAAAGAAGATGTTTTAAAATACCACCAAATCTCATAGTCTGCAAATAGGAAATGGCTATCAACAACAAATGGGCTGTCCAGTGTAACAAAAATATAGGCTGCCAGTTAAATTTGGATTTTATATTTCAGGACATACTTATACTAACAACAACATCAATGATTAGCTGGATGTTCTGTATATTTTTTGGCAACCCAGAAACCATGTATGAAGGCCTTTTCTCATTATAAAACAGAAAAAACAGATCTCCAGCATTACAAATAATTTTAAAAAACAGCAACAATCACACAGAGCAACCACATTTCTCAGCAACCAGGATGAATTAACCTTTGTGTTTTAAGCTTTACTCACATATTCTACTAAAGAACCCAGATGGCAGAAGTTTCAGTAACTCTAAATCTGTGGAGGATTCATTGCTTTAAGTCACATACCTCAAATAACAAAATTCCTTGAAGTTTTGTTTCTTAAAATAAAGACACTGTAATTCATACATTTATGGGTTTAGCACATTAGTACAAAAATACTGCTCTAAACTTTTTATATCTGAATAAAACCAGTGGCCTAGCCAGAAGTATCATTTTTAGCCTGAAGATTTTCCTTTGCCCTGGCAAGTATGCCATCTATGTCCCAGTTAGCAAAAGGCATGGGATTCTGGAAGTCTGCCTCAAATAGCCTGTTTACTCAATTTTCCAACCCAACAATCTGGGAGCAAATTTTGCCTGTTTTTCTGTACTTTTCATATACTTAGTCATACTCATGATATTTACCATGTCATTTATCACTTTTAATTTCTTGTTTAAAAGCATCTTAATGGCTACTCTGCTTTATGCCCTTTCTTGCTCCAATCCAACTTCCATACTGCAATCCTAAAATGTTAGTCACTCCTATTTGACACAAAGGCTTGTCAGAGCAGAATTTGTCATTTAAATCAGTACATACCTAGTATGATGTTTGGAACATTGCAATCACTCCATAAATGCTTATGGGATGACTATATGAGTTAAGAACCTGTGTACTAATTTGAGATCAAACAGTAACTGGTTATCATCTTGGGGAAAATATTCAACATACCTGGATCTTTGTTTCTGAGCCATAAGATGAGGGATGGAGCCAAGGGTGGTCAGTAAAATCTTTTTTTATTCTAGTATTCTCAACTGTATTTAAGTTTGGTACTCCTATTTTTCTAACACATTGAATTTTTCTGAAATATAAATTTAATCAAAGGATGTATTTATTGTACATTTGCTATCCCCGTGGCAGTTCCAACAGTACAATGGGAAAACATGAATGACATATCACTGTTCAGGTAGCATAATGATCAGAGACAAGAATCATTTATCATGCTTCAAGTAGGCCTTAAAATGCATTGAGACTCACTTCTGCTGATTTCATTAAAATGGAGTTGTATCCTTGTGTGGCAGGCATTTCAGCTCAGACTCCCCACTGGCAACTTTATAACATTAAAGGACAACAAAATGAGTCATGAATAATGAAAATAGAGTTACAAATAATAGAATACCTGAAGGTGAAATATGTTATTTTGTTTTTAAGTAAACAAAAACAGCTATTGATGTTGATTTGTTTTAATTAAGTGGTTATTATGCATTTATATTATTCAAACATTTACAATGACCAGGGATTATGACCTAAATAGTTTATGTCCCAGAATGGATGTAGCCACAAAACAAACTATGTCAAGGCAGCACAATTAGGGTTTATATGTCATATAAACTGAGCCAGGAACATTGAAGAGAAAAAGGAACTCATGTGTTTTACTCAAATTCTCCACATGATGTATATTATATAAAATACCAGATATACTACATAAATAGAACTCCATCTCAGAAATTAGCAGTTGACAATCTAAAGTAATCCACAGACCACTGATAAGGAGAGACATTATGAATGAGTTTTGTGGTGCATTCCATGAGAAGTAACTTTTAAGAAAAATATTTTAGGGGCACGTACGTGAGTGGTTCACTCAGTTAAGCATCAAGTCTTGATTTCGGCTCGGTCATGATCTCAGGGTTGTGAGATCCAGCCCTGTGTTGGGTTTCATACTGGGCATGGATACTGCTTAGGATTCTCTCTCTCCCTCCCCACCTCCATGCTTTCTCTATTATATATATGTGTGTGTGTGTTTATATATAAATATATATATATATTTACTTTATTTATATATTCTATTGCTTTCATGAAAACATTTGGAGTCTTTTCAAGTTTGCCAAGAACCAGAAAATGTAAAAAGAATTTCAAGTGCTACTGAGCCTTTATCCTGCAGGTCTCAGTTCCTTTTGAGAGTTTAATGAAAGGTCATGAACTCTGAAGAAAAATGCAAATTGCATTAATGAACACATTCTTGCATGAAATGTGCACTCTGTACCAGAGATATGAACAAGCTCAATGACATACTTTAACAGAATGAGCAGTACTATAATGGAAGCAGGTCTCTACAGGGTTAAATTTCTCAATGAAATGGAATAAAAAACAATTATGACTGATGCTGAGTCTATAGAGGTAGGATGGGTGAGTTTGTAAATTGACTGGGTTAAACTAATTCATGGCAATTAATGGAAGAATATAATAGAGTTGTTTTTGAGGATATGAAAAAAAACCCACAAAAATTACATTACTAATTTACCGAAGAGGCAATTATTTCTGTAAGCTGTATATTGACCACTGTAACTCTTATGCCATTTTATTAAAAAGACTAAAATAGAGAAATAGCTTCACCTGCAATCCCAATTATAACGAAGTCACATTCCCATAGCAACTCTCACTACTTACTAGGCATTGACACATTTTAGATGATATGACGCTGTTCCTTAAATATTTAATGGATATTAAGGCTGGTTAATAATTCTGAAAAATCACTGAAGGTATCTCCATGCTGGACTTGATTTATTCTGTCTTCCACTGAGAATGTCCTGGAGAGATCTTACGTAGCAAATCAGTTCCAGACTCAAGACCTAGATAAGACATAACTTTACCATATAACACATGAATTTTTCCAAAGCTTCAAACAGATAACATTGTTCACTTCTCTGTGCTCCCACAGACTCAAGTTACACAAGCACAGTATAATTCATTCTACTTGAGTTTTGTAGTCAATATCTTCTGCTAGATTATGACTCCATTACGGCAGCAACTGAGTCTCATTCATCTATGTTACTTCAGCCACAATGCTTGTCAAGGAGGTAAGCACTCACATTGGTTTGCTGAATCAAAACACATTATTTAATTTAATAGCTTTCCTCTCTGAATGTAAGCCCACTATCAGTGGCTGTTAAGGATAGGTACCCTTTCTTATTCAATTCTAAGCAGCTTTATCAGCAAAGGAGCCATGTTTATCTTCACCGTTGAAAACCCAACACTGGTCATGGTGCCTGGTACATTGCAGGGATCAATAAGGAACTTCTGAATGAATATTGAACAAATTAATTCAAAGGGGCATGAAAGATACCTCAAGAATATATTACTCAAAGCAAACATTTTAAAAAATACTGTAAATAAAAAGGTTTTTCTTTCAATCCACAGAGCTCTACAGTCATTTGTTTATCCTGTGGGCAGGATCTGGGGATGTATGAAGTCCAGCATATAGTCCTTTACATCACAGCCATTACAAAGCAATAAGGGAGGAAGCAAAGTTATTCTGGTGGAGAGTCCCCTGGGAGAACTAGAAGCTTTCTTTAAGAACTAGAAGTGAAAAGCGCAGAGAACTCCAAAAAGAAGTGGGTATCTGAAACCACTACTCACTGCTACCCACAGACACTGGGCTCTTTGAAGTACAGTGTATTCTAGTATTTCTCAGCTTAAAAATTAAATGAAATATAATTTAACCCTCTTTACCCTCAGCCATTTTCACTCTCTCCTGCCAGTCTTTACCAAAGTGTCACTTTATCAGCAGGGCCTTTTCTAATCGCCCTGGCCCCCTGCACTTTCTACTCCCCTTCCCTGCTTCCACAGCATTTACTTCCATTGAAAAGCTATATATTGTGCTCACTTGTTCAGTGTCTCCTTTTCCAGTACAAAGAAGGTTCTTTGAAGGCAAGGACTATTGTCTAGAGTGGACTGGACTGACTGCCTGAATAAATGAATGAATGAAGGCAGAGACTGTGCTTTCATTCTTTATACCCCTTTCAACCCACAAAGCAGGCTTCTAGTTGTTTTAAAAATGCAAACCTTTCAGCTCACTCACTTATTTAAACGTGCCTATGTTCTTCCATCGTATGAAATATAATGTATAAACTTCAAAACTTAGACTAATAAAATGTCTGTAAAATTTGACTTCAGGCTCCCATTCCAAGCCTTAACTTGGACTCTCCACTCTGCTCTCTAGTATCAAGAACATGCTTTTTTTTTTCCTTCCCTGTTCCTGGGGGAGGAAATCTTTCCTTTCCCAGAACATTCTCCCCACTTTTCTCCCTTCAGAAAGTTAATTCAGGTTTCAGATCTCCACTTAGGCACTTGGGAAAATGTGCTCACACTTAGAGCACATGTTTGGACACATATATTGTCTGTTTCTCCAAGGACCTACACGTCTTGTATTTCCTGGAAGTGTTGTTTCTTTCAAAACCAAATTTTCTAATTGTGTATGTTTCTTCTTTTGTTGGTGTATTTATTTTTGTTGATCATCACTGTATTCTTTTTAAAAAATCATTTTTTATATCAGAGTAAGTGTACTCTTTAATCCCCAACCCCTAATTCCCCCATACTCCTACTCAACCTTCCCTCTGGTAACCACTGGTTTGCTCTCTATAGTATAGTTAAGAGTCTGTTTCTTGGTTTGTCTCTTGCTCCCTCTCTTTCCTTTGCTCATTTGTTTCTTAAATTCCACATACAAGTGAGATCATATGGTATTTGTCTTTCTCTGACTGACTTATTTCACTTAGCATTACACTCTCTAGCTCCATCCACGTTGTTGCAAATGGCAAGATTGCATTCTTATGACTGAAAAATGTTTGGGGGGGTGTACACCACCTCTTCTTTACCCAGTCATCAATCGATGGACATTTGGGCTGCTTCCGTAGTTCGAAGCAGTTTTTTGGTGGAGTCTTTAGGGTTTTTGTAAAAATATATAGTACCACGTCACCTGCAAATAATCCGTGCATGTCTTCTGCCCATTTTTAAATTGGATTAAATGCCATTTTGGGGTACTGAGTTGTATCCATTCTTTATATATTTTGGAATGTCATTTGCAAGAACCTTCTCCAATTCAGTAGGTTGCCTTTCCTTTGCTCTGCAGAAACTTTGATGAAGTCCCAATAATTTATTTATTTTTGTTTTTATTTCCCTTGCCTCATAGGACATATCTGAAAAAATGTTGCTCCAGCCTATGTCAGAGAGATTACTGCCTATTCTCTCTTCCGGGATTTCTATGGGTTCAGGTCTCACACTGAGGTCTTTAATCCATTTTGAATTTATTTTGAGCTACGGTCTAAGAAAGTGGTCCAGATTCATTCTTTTGCATGTGGCTGTCTACTTTTCCCAACACCATTTGTTGAAGAGATTGCCTTTTCCCCACTGTATATTCATTCCTCCTTTGTCAAATATTACCATAAAATGATGGGTTTATTTCTGGGTTTTCTATTCTATTCCATTAATCCACGTGTCTATTTTTGTGCAAGTACCGTACTGTTTGTAATATAACTTGAAATCTGTAATTGTGATGCCTCCAAGTTTCTTTCGTTTTCAAGATTGCTTTGGCTATGCAAGTTCCATTGTGGTTCCATACACATTTTAGGATTATTTGTTCTAGTTCTGTGAAAAATGCTGTTAATATTATGACAGGGACTGCATTCAATCTGTAGACTGCTTTGGGTAGTATAGAAATGTTAACATTTGTTCTTTCAACTCAGGAGTTTCTTTCATCAGTGTTTTATAGTTTTCAGAGTACAGGCCTTTCATGTCTTTGGTTAATTTTGTTTTTTTTTTTTTTAGGTATCATTTTTTGGTGCAATTATAAATGGAATTGGTTTCTTTTTTTTTTTTTTTTACTTTAGTGTATAGGAATCCAACAGATTTCTGTACTTTGGGGCTTTACTGAATTAGTTTATCAGTTTTGGTAGTTTTTTAATCATGTCTTTAGGTTTGCTGTATATACACCATCATGTCATCTACAAATTGTGAGAGTTTCGCTTCTTTCTTACCAATTGGGGTCGCCTGTATTTCTTTATGTTGTGTAACTGCTGTGCTTAGGACGTCCAGTACCATGTTGCATAAAAGTGATGAGGGCAGACATCCTTATCTTGTTTCTGACCTTAGAGGACAAGCTCTCAGTTTTCCCCCATTGAGTATGGTGTTGATCATATGGTTTTTATCCTTTATCTTACTGATATAACATACTGATTGTTTTGTGAATATTGAACCACACTTGCATCCTGGGAACAAATTCCACTGATTGATTGTGGTGTATGATTTTATGTTTCAAGTTTTTATTTAAATTCTAGTTGGTTAACATAGAGTGCATTACTAGTTTCAGGAGTATAATTTAATGATTCATCACTTACACATAACACCAAGTGCCCTCCTTAATACCATCACCCATTTAGCTCATTCCCCTGCCCACCTCCCCTCCTGGTGTGTGATTTTTTAAAAATATATTGCGGAATTGGTTTGCTAATGTTTTGTTGTGAATTTTTGCATCGAGATTTCGGCCTGTAGTTCTCTTTTTTTTGTGGTGTCTTTATCTGGTTTTGCTCAGGATAATGCTGCTTTCACAGAATGAATTTAGAAGGTTTCTTTCCTCTTCTAGTTTTAGGAAGAGCTTAAGAAGGAGAGATTTTAACTCTTCTTTTAGAATTCACCAGTGAAGCTGTCTGGTCCTGGACTTTTGGGGGAGTTTTTTGATTATAGATTCAGTTTCATTGTTCATAACTGGTCTGTTCAAATTATCCTTTTCTTCCTGCTTTAGTTTTGATAGGTTATGTTTCTAGGAATTTATTCATTTCTTCTAAGTTATCCAATTTGTTGGCATATAGGCTTTCATAATATTCTGTTGCAACTATATTTCAGTGGTGTTGGTTTTTGTTTTTCCTCTTTCATTTGTGATTTTGTTTGAGTCTTTTTGTTTAGTTTTTGGTGAATCTGGCTAGAGGCTTATCAATTTTGTTGATCTTTCCAAAGAAGCAGCTCCTGGTTTCATTGACTGTTCTACTGGGTTTTTTTTGTTTGTTTCCATATAATTTATTTTTGTTCTAATCCTTATTATTTCCTTTCTTTTGCTGGATTGGGGTTTTATTCTTCTTTTTCTAGCTCCTTTTGGTGTAAGGTTGGGTTGCTTGAGATTTTTCTTTCATTCACCTTAACCTTCCATCTTAGAACCACTTTTGCTGTATCTCAAAGATTTTGGATCACTGTGTTTTCATTTTCATTGGTTTCCATGTAATTTGTGATTTCTTCTTTGATTTCTTGGTTGGCCTATTCATTGTTTAGTAGCATGTTATTTAGCTTCCATGTATTTCTTGTGATTGACTTTTAGTTTTAGTGTTGTGGTCAGAAAAAATTCATGGTATGACTTTGGGCTAATATGCGCTCTATTCTGGAGAATGTTCCATGTGAACTCAGAAAAAGTGTATATTCTTAGGATGGAATGTTCAGAATATAAAGCCATCTTAGCCAGTATGTCATTCAAAGCCTTTATTCCTTGTTGATTTTCTATTTGGATGATCTGTCCATTGATGAAAGTGGATGTTAGCATCCCCTAGTATTACTGTAAACTGTTTTGGGTGCTCCTATGTTGGGTGAATAAATATTTATATACTGTGTTAACCACAAATCAAAAACCAGTAATAGATAGAAGGAGAAAGGAATCCAAATGTATCAGTAAAGAAAGCCAACAAGCCATGAAAGAGAGCAAGAGAAGGATCGGAGAAAATCGATAGAAACAACCACAAAATAACGATAGTAATAAATAGATATCTATCAATAATTACTTTGACTATAAATGGACTAAGTGCTCAAAAAACACAGAAGAACAGAGTGGATTAAAAAACATGAGCCATCTATATGATGCTTACAAGAGACTCACTTCAGACTGAAAGACACCTACAGATTAAAAATGAAGGGATAGAGAAAAAGGAATGTCAAAAGAAAGCTGGGATAGCAATAGTTATAATGGACAAAACATAGACTTTAAAAGAAAGACTACAAGAGACAAAGACATTAGATAATAATAAAGGGCACAGTCCATCACTGTATTAGTTTTCTACTGATGTTGTAACAAACATAGAAAAACTGCTGCTATAGAGCTTTATCCTTCTTATAAAATTTGAATTAGGATGACCTACGGTCATTTTCAGACCAACAAATTTTAGTCATGTCTTGTAGATTTTTTGCATTTTGCTTTGATTTCACCAAACCATGAGGACCACTGATTACTATATTTAATGTAATTGAACTGTAACATGTAGTATAATCATCTGTATGGAAGTAACCAGACTCAAATCAGGGGAAGTCAGACTGGCTTAATAAAAAAAACTCAAAGGCTTTAAGTTTAAGGTTATAGTTCTCTGCAGATATATCTAATTTTTCATTTGAAAATTGCTGATCCTCCATATAATTCCCATAATTTTGATGGGCCCTAATACTTTCAGAGAATACAAGTGCCTAGATGTAGAGACTATAGGAAGGATGATGCAAACACAGATCAGCCTGAAAATGTACTCATAGCCATACTAATGAAATGCATAAGGAGAGTTAAATATTTTTATCCTATGAATGCCATGATCAAATTTCTACTTTAGTTTTCAATGAAAATGCAGACACAATATTGTAATAGTATGCCACCTATATCTGTCTTTTTCTATCGTGGACTTCTGAAAGATAGACTCAGTGATTTTAGGTAGATATATATCTATATCTACCTACATATATATACATCTATATACACACACACAGGGAGCAGTGGTTATAAATTCAGACCATCACTCCCAGCTGTAGCACACTTAACAGCATTATACACACATACATATCTCCCCACTCCTAATTCAGTGATAGAATACCATAGTGTTCTCTAAGTGGTAGTTGAATTGAACTAAAAATAATGAAATGAATGGTTCTAGAGCCCAGTCTTTACAATATGTCACAAAAATAGTGTAATATTCCAATTTATCACATGTGCTTCATGTATATCTTTTAATATTACAACTTAAAAACCTAATAAAAAAACCTAAAAGGTTTACATAGACATTGAGTTCTATTACAATATTAAGCTATCAAGAATAAATAGTAACATGTGAATCCTGATTATAATGTCGTAAGTACACTGAACTATTTTTCTACTAATAACATGTAAGATAATTATGTTTACTAAAATATGGTCTACATGGTATGGCATTTCCAAATACATCAAGGGAACAGAATTAATATCCTAGAAGTAGACCAGAGTCATTTGATTTTTAGCAAAGGTTAGTCTAACAACTAGTGATGAACCATTAGAAATCCATATACAAAAAATGAACCTTGAACCATATTCTTCACTGAAAGTAAATGCAAAGTGGATTGATAACCTAAGTTTTGAATCTGAAACTGTAAACTTGTAGAAGAAAACAAATCAAGACATCTTTGTGACACTGGCTTGGAAAATTTTAAATAGAACACAAACCATAAAAGAAAAATATGGATAAAATGATAAAAAGAACATCTGATTTAACAGAGGTGAAAATTCAATTGAACAGACAAGTCATTGAGGGATAATACTTACAGATCAATATCTGATAAATAGCTTAAAGCCTGAATATATGAAGAACTCTCAACACTCAACAAAACACAATTTCAAGAGGTCAAATATATATCAATCAAAGTCGATGTTCAGATAAAAAAGTACACAAGATACTCAACACTTTTCATTAGAAAAATACAAATTAAGCCGCAATGAGATAACATTTGCACATGTATTAAAATGAAAAATGACAACCTACCAAGCGTTGGTGAGGATATGAACCAGCTGAAACTTTCATACACTGATCCTAGGAATTTAAAATGGTACCACCACTCTGAAAATCCAGTATGTCAGTTTCTTAAAAGTTAAACATATACCTATCCTATAAAGCAGCCATTCCCTTCTCATATATTCTCCCAAGAGAAATGAAAGCATAGGTACCCAAATATTTAGAACAGCTTTCTTTGTAAAGACCAAAATCTGGAAACAACTCTACTGTCCACCAACAGACGAATGGGGGGGGGGGGGGTGGAATATTAAATGTATTCATATTCATTGGAGTCCTACTCAGCAATAAGAGGGAATTAATTATACAACCAACACATGGATGAAAAAAATAAGGCATTGAAAAAATATATAACTCAAATTTTTTTTTAGAGAATTCACTACTCTTCTTAGTAACAGAAAATAGACTGGTATTTGAGGAAGGAGAAGGGGAGAAGAGGTGAGAACAAAGATTACAAAGGAGCTTGAGAAAACTATATTCAATAAATCTGTTTATTAAAAGGTCTATAGTAAAACATGCAGCAACATGAAAAGTCAACCAATGGGGCATCAAATATACAAAATGAGCCTGAAGCATTCTGAAGTACTTGGAAAACTGCACTGTGATGGAAAGTATGTCAAAAGAAAAAGCACAGTGATATCCTTCCAAAGAGTACAATATGGAAGAGGAGGGTAGGGAGAAACCTGACAAACTCTACCTCAAGAGCAAGAACAACCTCAACAATTGCTAAATCATGTTGATTATATATGCAATAGGACAAAAATGGCAATTTACTCTGTGGTCCTGTTCCCAAAAACACATAACCCTAGTCTAATTGTAAGTAAAATACAAGATAAACCCAATAGAGGGATTTTTACAAAATACCCATCCAGTGCTACCAAAATTGTCAACATCAAAACAAAGAAAATCTAAGGTGCCTAAAACTACTCGAAAACTAAATGTAATGTGATATGATAGGTGGGATCCTGGAATAGAAAAAGAACTTTAGCTAAATGTATTCCTTATTTAGACTCCCATACCTAATTATAATACATCACGGTCAAGGAATTAGGTAACAAATGTACCATACGTACCATACTGACATAAGATGTTAATGTGGGATACGTGGAAACTTTGTTCTCCATAAATTTTGCTCCAACTGTGCTTCTTTTCATTTTTCCAACTTCCAGTGGGCCCCACCCAGTGAGTGAATTAAACAGCTCTACATGGAGCACTCATTCTAAGTATTTTTGTTTTGTTTTCAGTTTTTACAAGTACTCTTAATGTTTTTGTTGTTTTTTAAAGAAACACAGACACTGAACATGAATGAAATAGTTGTCCAGTAGTAAAAATGTGAAAGATAACTTCACTGTGTGTCTTAACAGATCAGCGGAGCAGTGGTTATAAATTCAGACTCTATAGGTTTCACTCCCAGCTGTAGCACACTTAACAGCATGACTTAATCAATTGCTTAACCATTTGTGGGGAAAAGAAGAGTACCCACCTCATAGAAAGTGAGCATTAAAAGGCTTAATTTATGCAAACTATTTGTAATTCCATAAGGTCACTATTACTGTTTTCTGACTTTCTACTATATTCTATGCTGTGATAAACTCCTAATGCAGCAAGGAGCTCTATGTTCTTATTTTCTTCAACATTTTTAATGTTAACCCTCTTTATACACTTATATCCCAATTATTTTAGCTTGGAAACAGAGCAGGATGTGTCTGGAGACTGAATTCAAGCCTCATGTTAATTATCTGAAATCCAATTTGTTGTCTACATCCCTTTAGAAATGTGAGCTATGTAGTATGCAATATTCATAATATGGCTAGATACCTCATATGAGAGTAATTTAATTGTCAGTGCTGCTCAACCATTGTTTAATGAATTCCTAACAATTTGGAAGGCAAGCTGTTGGAAGGCCATTATTAAATTTCGTATTTGCTCTGCAGTTCTCTTCACCATTGCTTCATCTATTCAGGATTATGATAACATTAACTTTTGAATTCCTTTAAAAAATAGGACTTTTTTTGCATGGTGCAAAATTTGAACTTCTTAGACTTGGAAGATAGAGTAAATACATTTTTAAGGCAGGGCTTGCAATTAAGCCAAAAGGGTGATGATCACACTCGTCTACACATTGTTCACCAATTTACACAGTAGCAACAAAAGGATACTATGGTAGACACCGGAGGAAAAGTCAGGTAATTACAGCAGAACTTAATTTTACTTTATAAATGGCTTAATAAATTGTAACCACTAACATCTCAAATTATATCAAGACACATTTTATGTATATTATCGATCATGCCACAAAACATAATAGATTGTTAGATTGTTGTAATGTTAGATTGTTGTAATGTCTCAAAAGGCACCTGGGAAAGGAGCATGTATATCCAAACTAACCACGTTAAATTTGAAGAAAAGAACTTATTAAATCAATGATTTTAGGGTCAAAACTAAAAATGGTAAATAAGATATATTTTCACAGACTCTTTAGTACTCTTCAGTGAATTAAAGAATTCTATTTTGTATATATTGAACACTTTCAGGATCTCCAAAACAGTTCAAAAATAACCCGTACTTGTTATTTAACCATGGCAAAGTATGCTGAGATAGCAGAATCATGACTGAGTTATGTTCTATAGATGTACATACACCCTCTCAGGGGATCAATGAAATCTTCTAAAAAAAATGCAAACATTCTCCAGATTTGCGGGAGGCATTACTAATGGGAAGATCTGCTAAGCAAGTTGTAACTGTTTAAGATGGGTAAAGTGAATTATAAATAGCAACTGGGCTATTGCTGAATGAATATAATCTAGGACATTTAAGAAAACATCAGTTCAGTGTGGATTTGATGAAGCTTTATTTTTTGAAGCACTGAGTGAAGGTTTGCAAATTATCAAGAGAATTGGAATTACTACTTATATTTCAGAACCCCATATGGATTCCCTGACGTGATATTTAATACCCACTACTTGAACTCATTATACAAATACTATTCACGAAACAATGACAGCAATATGCTACAGTGGACAACGTGTTCACAGTGAAAAAGATGCCAATCTGAATTCTTACCATAACTCTAAGGGTTTAAAATTACTGTCTCTAAACCCTAATTCTCTACCTATAAATAAGGACTTGTGATTACATGCTGTAATTTTTACCATTCTTGGTGCCTAGCAATCCTTCCTGCATTCCTGAAATCGCAGACCCCATCTTCCTGGACACAAGGTAGTCATGTCACAGAAGCTATGCTAAATCAACACTAACCCTACTTCCAACCTCCGAGTGATTGATTGTTGCCAAGAGATGAGAATATTACTGGGGCTGGACCAAGCTCATTTCGTCCCATCTTTTACTCAACATGGTGATGAAGGAGACTGGGTCCCTTCTCCTTTCGTTCTGATAGCTTCAAGGCATTAAGCCAGAGCTGACTACAGACATGCTTCTGATGAAGAGAAATATATCTGTAAAAGCAAGAACAGCCTGGACAAAATCCAGAGCCATTCTGAGGTCAATTCCATCCCGGATAATCCCACGGTTTCCAAGGTACATCGTACTATTCCCCTTTCAAAACGAAGCCCATTACAGATGTGTTAGCCACTTTAACTATTTCACTAATATTCCTTCCTTGGAATATTTTTGGAGCTAAAAGAGAGTACATGTAAAATAGCAGTAATGGGTTAAAAACAGTGTTAAGTCAAGGCCATCATTATTATTATTTTCCTCACTTCACATATATTCTCATTTTAGTTGATGCAGCCAGGGGTTCAAGAATAAAACTTAAACAAATATATATATTTTTGATAATCCAGGCCAAACTGCTATAACTAGTACTCTCACTATAACTACTAGTACTAATAGCACATCTATTACTATGACTACTACAGCACCTAACATTTGCCAATTGACTACCGTTTCTGGCACTATGCTAAAGATGTTCCATGCATCATCTAATTTACATAGGAATTATTATTACATCAGTTTTATTATTATCACAGCTTATAATGGAATAGAACATTAATGAGGTTAAGTGGCATAAACTGAAGTCATGTCCAGGCAAGCTTATTGACAAAGGTATAGTTCAGATGAAAACTGGGTATTTACATGACTCATCCAGATAATTCTCTAATTTCTGCAGGTTTCTCTGCATGTGGCATAAGCTCAAGTGGCAGGACCACTGAACATTTCAAAATGAAACCAAGAAGAAAATCTCCCAAGCCATAATATGAATGCCAACCCTGTTTGATCACAAATCTGTTAAGATGAAAAGCAAATCATACTTCATTTTATTGATTCAGCTTTAATATACTTTACAAAATACACAACAAATGTGGTAGATAGTATTTACATATTTAGGATTTATAAAATGAGGATTGAAGAATGGCTCAAAGTGTGTTTTGGTGTTGCTATTGTTTCTACAGTTGAAATCTCGAGAGAATTTGTCATAAGCAATCTATCTAATAAATGCCTCTGCTAAGAAAAAATAGAATTTGTCATAAACCCAGATCATGCTGGAAAAAGAAGATTATACTTAAACTAAATGGAAGGGCAGAATATTGCTAGAGGGAGATTTAGTTTCCAAAGGAGTCAGAAAATGCCAGTTTAGGGAGGCGTTCCCTTCATCTATTTTGCATCCCATTTTTAAATGTTCTTTATTTGGATTTAGTCATATGTTGGTCACATCTTCTGCAACTAAATCTCTTAGTCATTTCTGGTTTAGCTTTGGTGTCCTTTTCTTTATATTAAGCTACTTAAAAATTTTTTTTAAAAAACTACCTTCTGGGAAAACTATATTCTTCTCCTTTCTCAGCTGTCAAAATGATTTAAAGTGTGACCTCTCAATCAATGGACAGTAGCCACTTCATCTTTAAACGATTTCTTCTTTCTGATTCTCTTTTGTCTTTTGTTCTCTAAATGTGCCATCTAAAGCAGTACTTTTGAGTTCCCCAAATTGGTCCATTTCTTGAATTGTTTTCCCCTTTCAATGTTTCATTTAATGTTTCTCTAATGGTTAGTTACTGTCAGAAGTCCTGCAAAAAGGTATGTCTTTGAGTTTATGTCCTCACTAATGCACATAATCTTGAATATTTGATAATACAATTCTTTGAAAGGGATGCAGTTTTGCAGGCTCATTTTCTTGTCCTTCTTGTGTACTGTGAAATTTCTGTTGGTATTTTTAATCTTAATTTTGCCTTCATAATATAAAAAAAACTTCAGAGGAAACATCATTTCTGAATGTCAAGCATAATTTTACTTTGAACAAATAAATACTGAATATGAATGATAAAGAGAAGGAAACAGGAAACTAACATTTGACTTTTTTTGCCAATTATTTTTCACTGTGCTAGATATTACCTCATTTAATGCCCACCACAACTCTATACCATTTGGGAGATCTTCAGCAAAAGTAAATGAATGTATGTATTTTTATTTATTAAGTTTTGCTTCACTGTAAAGCTATAAACCGAGTCTTACAAATTTCTATATATTAAATGAAATACAGAAAGCACTTACTAAAGTTCTAAATTTTGTCAAAAAATATTACTTAAAATGAAAAATATTTCTTAATGCCAATTTATTTATTTATTTTTTGTTAAATCATTCATTTGTGTGAGTACTCCCTGTTCCCCCTAAATAGGCCTGATAGTTGATAGGTTCTGAATAGTATATCCTATTTTTGACTCACTATGCATGAGGTAGATATTCACCACAAACTTATTTGGAAAGCATATTTGTCCCTACCAAGCCCTGGACAACCCACCCATCCTTGGCCAAATTTTTCTTTTTTGCAAAGATTTCCATTATCTAGTTTCCTTTCTTCTAGCTTTACTTTCTCTTCACCACTGGTTTAGGTTATTTTTCTGTATAGATTTGAATTTAACTACAGTTTCTTAAAATCTAATTTTGGCAAATTTTCCAAAGATACCGTCTGATGCTAACAAGAACCCTGTACTCTTCCCACTGCCTCCACAAATTATCAAATATCCATTTTATAAGAATGCATGACTCCTGGAAATGAAATTAAGGAAAACAATTTCAGAATAACATCAAAAAGAATAAAATACTTGAGAATGAATTTATCAGAAAGAGTTCAAGAGCTCTGAAAACAACAAAATATTGCTAAAAATTTTAAAAGATCTAAAATAAATGGAGAAACGTTCCATATTCATGCATTGGAAAGATCAGTATTCCTAAAGTGACAATTCTCCACAGTTTTATCTATAGGTTCAACACAATCCCTATGAAAACCCAGATTTTGTTTTTTTCTAAAAATGCCAAGGGTTCTTAGATATGATACCAAAAAATGGTGTATAACAGAAGAAACTAAATATAATTTGGACTTCATTAAAAAAATAAATTTTTTCAGCTTCAAAAGATACCCCTAAGAAAATGAAAAGCCACAGATTAGGAATAAATATGTGTGAAGCATATATATATGATATGTCTTCAATAACAAATATTTTCTTTTGCAGGCTCATTTTCTTGTCCTTCTTGTGTACTGTGAAATTTCTGTTGGTATTTTTAATCTTAATTTTGCCTTCATAATATAAAAAAAACTTCAGAGGAAACATCATTTCTGAATGTCAAGCATAATTTTACTTTGAACAAATAAATACTGAATATGAATGATAAAGAGAAGGAAACAGGAAACTAACATTTGACTTTTTTTGCCAATTATTTTTCACTGTGCTAGATATTACCTCATTTAATGCCCACCACAACTCTATACCATTTGGGAGATCTTCAGCAAAAGTAAATGAATGTATGTATTTTTATTTATTAAGTTTTGCTTCACTGTAAAGCTATAAACCGAGTCTTACAAATTTCTATATATTAAATGAAATACAGAAAGCACTTACTAAAGTTCTAAATTTTGTCAAAAAATATTACTTAAAATGAAAAATATTTCTTAATGCCAATTTATTTATTTATTTTTTGTTAAATCATTCATTTGTGTGAGTACTCCCTGTTCCCCCTAAATAGGCCTGATAGTTGATAGGTTCTGAATAGTATATCCTATTTTTGACTCACTATGCATGAGGTAGATATTCACCACAAACTTATTTGGAAAGCATATTTGTCCCTACCAAGCCCTGGACAACCCACCCATCCTTGGCCAAATTTTTCTTTTTTGCAAAGATTTCCATTATCTAGTTTCCTTTCTTCTAGCTTTACTTTCTCTTCACCACTGGTTTAGGTTATTTTTCTGTATAGATTTGAATTTAACTACAGTTTCTTAAAATCTAATTTTGGCAAATTTTCCAAAGATACCGTCTGATGCTAACAAGAACCCTGTACTCTTCCCACTGCCTCCACAAATTATCAAATATCCATTTTATAAGAATGCATGACTCCTGGAAATGAAATTAAGGAAAACAATTTCAGAATAACATCAAAAAGAATAAAATACTTGAGAATGAATTTATCAGAAAGAGTTCAAGAGCTCTGAAAACAACAAAATATTGCTAAAAATTTTACTGTGGTTTAGCCACATAATAGACTACTACTCAGTCATGAAAAGGAACAAAATATTGATATAAGCTACAACATGAAAGAAGCTCAAAAACATTGTGCTAAAAGTGACAATTCTCCACAGTTTTATCTATAGGTTCAACACAATCCCTATCAAAACCCAGATTTTGTTTTTTTCTAAAAATGCCAAGGGTTCTTAGATATGATACCAAAAAATGGTGTATAACAGAAGAAACTAAATATAATTTGGACTTCATTAAAAAAATAAATTTTTTCAGCTTCAAAAGATACCCCTAAGAAAATGAAAAGCCACAGATTAGGAATAAATATGTGTGAAGCATATATATATGATATGTCTTCAATACATATATTTTCTTTTTTTTTCTTGACCTAAAATGAGTTCACAAAGATTTTCTTCTAGAAGTTTTATAGTTTTAACCTTTGCACTTTGGCATATGATCCATTTTTTGTTAATTGTGTATGAAAAAGAAAATTCAATTTTCCCACTACAATTTGTATCCAGAATATATAAAGAACCTGTATATAAAGAACCTGTATAAAGTATAATAAAAAACAGTACAATTAAAAGTGAGCAAATAAACTGAATAGACAAGTCATTAAAAAGGGTATATGAATGGCTAATAAGCACATGAAAAGATGTTAGCAACAATAGCCGTCGAGAAATGCAAATTAAAATCATATGAAATACCATTTCATACCCTCAGGAATAGATATAGTTAAAAGGAAGATAATCAATAGTGTAGGCAAGGGGATATGGAGAAGCCAGAATCTTCATATATTGCTAATGAGAATGTAAAACAGTACAGCCACTTTGAATTGTTTCTTAAAAAGTTAACATAAAGTTATCTTATGACTTGACAGTTACACTCCTGGATGTCTGTATGAAATAAAACCTAGGTCCACACAAAGACTTGTGTTCATAGGTTTATTCATAATAGTAAAAATCTGAGCAGCCCAGATCTCAATGAAGGGGTAAAGGGATAAAATTGTGGTTTAGCCACATAATAGACTACTACTACTCAGTCATGAAAAGGAACAAAATATTGAAATAAGCTACAACATGAAAGAAGCTCAAAAACATTGTGCTAAATGAAAGAAGTCAGATGCAAAAGACATAATTCATATGAAATGTCCAGTAAAACCAAATTTATATAGATAGAAAGCAGACAGTGGTTGCCTGGGGCTGGAGTCAGCACTGAGAATGACTGCAAAGAGTACATGGGATCTTCTTGGGCTGGAACTGGATTGTGGTTACATAACTATAAATTTACTGTCAAAAAGTATACATTTAATGTGGGTGAACTTTATGGTATACGTATTAATTTTCTCTTCCTGTTGTAACAAATTACCAATGCTTGGTGGCTTAAGATAATACAAATTAGTTATTTTGCATTTCTGTAGATCTAACATCTGGTAAGGGTCTCACTAAGCTAAAAACAAGGTGTTGGCATGCTTCATCCCTCTCTGGAGGCCCTACAGGGGTATCTATTTCTTTGTTAATCCAGGTATTGTCAGAATTCAGTTCCATGTAGTTATAAGACTGAGATTTCTGTTTCCTTGCTGGATGTTAGTTATGGGGGCCACCCTTAGCTCTGGGAGACCTCTTGTCCATAGCTCTCTACATCTTGGAACGAGCAGTGGGCATCAGATCCTTTTTATGCTGTCATACCCTCCTCCCATCAGTGATTCCTCTTTGATCTGCCAAAAAGATTCCCAAATTTTAAAGACTCAAATGATTGGGCCCACCAAGACAATCTCATCATC
Source organism: Ursus maritimus (assembly GCF_017311325.1). Taxonomy (NCBI): domain Eukaryota; kingdom Metazoa; phylum Chordata; class Mammalia; order Carnivora; family Ursidae; genus Ursus; species Ursus maritimus. The sequence continues at coordinate 31,134,743 of NW_024423344.1, read as the reverse complement.
TCAATGTCCTTAATTTTAATCAAATCTTCAAAGTCTCCTTTGCCATGTAAGGCAACATATTCACAGGAGATATTAAGGTGTGGACATATTTGGGATCCATTATTCTGCCTATAGGGAACATTATTATTTCTTCATATAGATTTTTTATATTTACATTTCTTAAAATCTAATACTCTGTGGACAGTCTCTGAATAATCCCTTGTAGAACATTATATCATCTTGAATGAAGATAATTTAGTGTCTTCCATTCTGATCTACTTTTGTTTCTTTTTATTTTCTGATTTCATAAAACCCCATGGCTTTAACTACCTAAGAGCTTTCCTAGATTCTCAGGCTCAAAAGGTGAGAGCCATCCTTGATTCCCTTAATCAGTCCCCATTAAAGATTCCTCAACAAGTCCTGACAGCTATACCTAGAAACATGTAATGAAAATGACTACTTCACCACCTCAACCTGTACCAAAGATTTCACTTAAGTTTCCACTATCTGATGCCTTAAAGATCTCTCCATTTCCATCCTTACCTGCTCTCCTTTGTCCAGTCTATGTTTCATTTAGTAGTCAGAGAGATCACATAAAATTATTAATCAGAGTACCTAATAAAAGTACTAAGGACTAAGACTCACTGAGTTCTTACTTTATGCCAGCACTCCTGTATATGCTTTAGAGGGATTAACCCACCTGCATTTTAAAATAACCCTGTAAGGTCAGTATAATTATTTCCCCCATATTTACAAGTTAGGATTTAAAGCACTGAAAATTTAGCTTATATAAGAGTAGACATCTAGCAAATCCAGCAGCCAGGATTTGAACATGGGCCAATTGTTGTAAAACCCATAATACTCCTAACTGCTATGCTACAGTCAATCTATTATTTTCCAGGTGCGATTGAATATTATATTAAACTTTACTGGTTTGTGTTTTGTCAGAGCCACCAAATGCCAAAAACAGCCACCACTTCCCCATTTTCTCCCCAATGTATATACTTAGAAGGTTAAGGAAAGCAAGGTGGTCGCCAATATCATTGGTCTTATAGACTGTGCTCTGCTTGCCGGGAGAGGGATCCACCTCCCCAAAGAGATCATAGGGAGACTGCAACATAATCACTGACATTGCTGCCACAAAGCAACATTGGCATTCTGCTTCCCAGTTCAATTTCTGTTTGGGCAGTGAACTTGCTGACCTTCCTCTATGCCTTTCTCAGTAGAGAAAATAACCAGAGTGATGGCTGGCAGTCTAGGAGCCTGCACACCCATCTTCTGGCAGCTAGACTGCCAGTGTGGGTGGTAAAAGGCAGCAGAGCAGGAGTCAGAACTCACAGATCAGAGACCTGGGCAGTGGGGAGAACCTGAAGGGTGGCCTCCAAAGACTTGTCACGCATGCTGTGCAGGAGTCAGCAGATGAGTGCCTGCCACACAAAAGCTGATGGCCAGCTGTGTAGGTCAGAGACACAGGAAGAGTTGGCAGGAAGGGGCCTAAAAACCAAATGCAGCAATAAAGTAAGAACCATTTGTCCTCGTTCCTCTCCTCCCTCCCTACTCTAAACATTGGGAAAGACCTACACCCTAGCATCAGGAGAAAGAAGGGCTAGAACTCTGAAACATGTGGTTCAGATATATGACTGAAAGTGTCTTTTTTTCCCCTCCCAGTTCATAGGTGTTTTGTTGTTGCTGCCATTGTTGTTAACTAACTTGAATTTAAATAGAAACTTCAACATGTAGTATAATAGTAGTTTCAGGTGTACAATATAGTGATTCAACACTTCCATACATCACTGTGCTCATCGTAAGTACACTTCCTTCATCCCCATCACCTATTTCACCCATCCCCCATCCACCTCTCTCTCTGGTAACCATCAGCTTGTTCTTTACAGTTAGGAGTCTGTTTCTTGGTTTGACTCTCTCTCTCTCTCTCTCCTTTTCCCCTTTGCTCGTTTATTTATTTCTTAAATTCCACATGTGAGTGAAATCATATGGTATTTGACTGATTTCACTTAGCATTATACTCTCTAGCTTGAACCATGTCCTTGCAAATAAATAGCAAGATTTTATTCTTTTTTATGGCTGAGTCATTCCATTTTGTGTGTGTGTGACCTTTTTATCCCTTCATCAGTTGATGGATACTTGGGCTGTTTCCATAATTTGGCCATTGTAGATAATGCTGTTTTAAATTTTGGGGTGCATGTATCCCTTTGGGTTAGTATTTTTGTATTCTTTGGGTAAATACCTAGTATTGCAATTGCTAGATCGTAGGGTAGTCCTATTTTTCACTTGTTGAGGAACCTCCATACTGTTTTCCACTGTGGCTACATCAGTTTCCATTCCTACCAACAGTGCATGAAGGTTCCCCTTTTTCCACATCTTGGCCAACACCTGTTGTTTCTTGTGTTGTTGCTTTTAGCCACTCTGACAGGTGTGAAGTGATAGCTCATTATAGATTTGATTTGTATTTCCCTGATGATCAGTGGTGTTGAACATCTTTTCATGTGTCACCTGGACACCTTCTTAGGAAAAATGTCTATTCACGTCTTCTGTCCATTTTTTAATTGGATTATTCATTTTTGGAGTGTTGAGTTTTACAAGTTTTCATGTATCTTGGATACTAACCATTTATCAGATATGTCATTTACAAATACCTTCTCTAATTCAGTAGGTTGCCTTTTAGATTTGTTGATTATTTACTTTGCTGTGCAGAAGCTTTTAATTTTGATGTAGTACAGATAGTTTATTTTTGCTTTTGTTTCCCTTGCCTCAGGAGACCTATCTAGAAAGAAGTTGCTATGGCCAGTGTTGAAGAAGTTACTGCCTGTGTTCTCTTTTAGGATTTTTATGGTTTCAGGTCTCACATTTAGGTCTTCAATGCATTTTGAGTTTATTTTTGTATGGTCTAAGGAGGTGGTTCAGTTTCATTCATTTGCATATGGCTGTTCCATTTTCCCAACACCATTTGTTGAAGAGAACTTCTCTTTCCCGCTTCACTGAAGATTAACTGACCCTATAACTGTGGTTTATTTCTGAGTTCTCTATTCTGTTCTATTGATCTATGTGTCTATTTTTATGCCAATACCATACTATTTTGATTACTACAGTTTTATAATATAACTTAAGTCCACAATGGTGTTGCCTCCAGCTTTGCTTTTCTTTTTCAACATTGGTTTGGCTATTCAGGGTCTTTAGTGGTTCCATACAAATTTTAGGATTGTTTGTTTCAGCTCTGTGAAAAAATGCTGTTGGTATTTTGATAGGGATTGCATTAAATATGTAGATTGCTTTGGGTAGTATAGACATTTTAGCAATAATTACTCTTCCAATCCATGAGCACGGAACCTCTTTCTATTTCTTTGTATGACTGAAAGTTTTAATGTAGATCAGACAGATTTTAATAAAATATGACCAGAAAGACCCCTCTTAGGAACAGAAAGAAATGGATTTTCCAGAACATGGTTTAATCTAGTGACAGATTTAAATAAAAGTTTTATGTTTATCCATTATGCTTTGAGAGTTCTTAATTAACTGGTTATAATAGCTTTAAAGCCCTATAGAGATCAGGCTTCCACCTCATCACTTCCGTCCCTCCTCTCACTATATTCCAAATCCAGAGCAAATTATTTGCACCCTCACGACCTTTACACAGCCCATCTACAGAGTTTTCTCCTACTCATCTTTTAAGATTCCACTATCACACTTTCAAATAGGCCTTTTCTGAACACCTTCTATAAAGTTACCCTTCTCCTGACTCAATGACCATATCATTTATTTTACTCATTGCATTTCCAATTATAGAACATTCAGAATGGAAGAAAAGTCATTTTATTTATTAGCAGCTCTTTTTGTGCATCCAAATTGACTGTAGTTTTGAAGGTTTGTCTAGAAATTTGGCCTTTTTTCCCCCAGGGACAATATGTTTTTAGGAAGCTGCACTATTGAAATGCTGCTCCCAGTGACAGTGTTCTTTCAAGGGCCTTATCACTACTCAGTCTCAGAAGTAAGCAACCCTATGCCTGAGACCAATATATTACCCTTTTCCTCTCTCCCTCTATTTCCTCCCCAGTTGCAAAATTTAAATTCCTTTGCAATTTATAATTTATGAATAGCTACAAGACTCATCTCAAACAAAAAACCTAAAAATTTTGTTACTTTTAGCCAGGGTTAAACTGGGACCATGTTACTGGTATATTTGGAGATGAAAAACTCTGTCCTACTATGAGATTTGGCCTATCTGAAAAGATCTACTTTGCTATCTCCTTTCCATGTATTGCCAATAAAAATTAAGAACGTTAGCTGAAAAAATTTTTGCACACTTAAGTATGGTACAGTTTTCCATTAGATCTACATGAATGACCTAGGCAATTCCTTCTGCTACTTAAACCATCTGCTTTTAGAAATGTGCTGTTTTTCTTCCGATTTGAAGAACAAATGTGACTTTTAAAACACCTCCACTGTACCATTTTATTAAATAGGATGGGTGGTGAATGTGGCAGTAAGTCTCTTTAAAGATTCACTCCTGCACTGCAAGCTCCTGCAAACATTGTAAATGTGAGTTAACATTCTGGAGACCAAACTGTCTTTCACAGATAGTAGATATGCAGAGTTAAACAGCATGAATCTGCTAGAGGAATAGCTATATTCCTTCAAGCAAGAGAAAGACAGAATCATTATTCTGCTGGCAAAGTGAATACCAGAAAACAAGCCTGGTGTGCATATCCAGTCCCTGGTAAATATGTTTTTTGTAAACTGATCCTTTAACACATTTTTATCTAAAGACCAATCCTTCTCATTAAAAACTAAAGAACCATTAGTCCCTAGGCTCTATTTAGTCAGAAAATTATTTTAAACCTTAATTCTACATTTGTTATTAGAGGTTCAGAACCAAAGACAGAAATAGATAATACTATGGAAATGTGTAGCTGTTGCAGCATTTATAATATACAATAGAACAGTTAAGATAACAATGAAGGGCAAATAGGTAATTACTGGGAATAATAGTCCAAATAAATTCCAAGGCAGGTCCTGCTCCTTGAGGCTTTTAACGATGTTTTACTTGGTGATACTTAGGGTTGAATATGAACAGAAATGTAATACTCATGATGGTTTATATTTCATGATGGGATTTAAAAGCCATTATCAGAATGATCTTTTCCATCCTCACAACCGCCATGGAGAATACTATTATTATTCTATTGATAGATGCAGGAACATAAGCTCAGAATGGCTCAGCACCATACCCAAAGTACCATAGCTGATGACAGTAATGAGATCCAGTTTCTTTTGTCGAAGATCAGAAATACTACCACTATAGATGATGGTATGTATAATGTCAATATATTATTTCCAATTGTGTGTTGAACACAAACATGAATAAATTAGAGATGAAGGTGAGATGAAAAGGATATTAAGGAAAAATTGCTTTCTTGCAGCTTCTGGGATATAACACACAGTACAATAGAAACCTATCATTCATTTGTCCCTCCAAATATTTATTGAGTGCATACTATGTACCAAGCATAAGTAGCGGCTACTGAGACAAAAAAAGAGTTTCTGTGTTCTGGGGCTCATAATCTAAAGGAGGGAAGAGCATAAACAATTAGAAATCAATGTGACAGGGGCGCCTGGGTGGCACAGCGGTTAAGCATCTGCCTTCGGCTCAGGGCGTGATCCCGGCGTTCTGGGATCGAGCCCCACATCAGGCTCCTCTGCTGTGAGCCTGCTTCTTCCTCTCCCACTCCCCCTGCTTGTGTTCCCTCTCTTGCTGACTGTCTCTATCTCTGTCAAATAAATAAATAAATAAATCTTTAAAAAAAAAAAGAAAAAAAAAAGAAATCAATGTGACAAGTAAGTATCATTAAAGAGCTAAGGAAGCAGATGTTATTTGTACTTAACCTGCTTGGGAAGGTCAAGAAAAATTCCTTTGAAGGATAAGATAGAAGTCAGGTAGAGGATGTTACATTAGGGGGTTAATATGCAGAATGCAGACTCTAAAAAGGTGGAGGAGTAGGGGTCCCCTTTTTTAGCTAGTCCCCTGAGTCGAGCTGGATATGTACCAGACCATCCTGAAAACCCATGGAATCAGCCTGAGACGTAGGAAGATACATCTGGATCTCTACAAATGAACACCTCCAGAGCCGAGTATTGAGGTACGAAGTGGGGAGCCCTAAATCCGCACACAGATATCGGAAGATAAACGGAGGGGGAGGGAGCCGCTGCGTTCGGGCACCGGAAAGCGGTAGCCACCTGCACTGGGGAGCGGGCAGACTCGAGGACCTGACCGGCACCCTCGAGAGAGCAGACTGAGAGGGTAAGCCCCAGAATGCGCATGACCAGACTGAAAACCAGAGCTCTGAGTGCTCACTGGAACTGGACTAAAACCGGGAGCTCGGGAGCGCGTGTGTCCAAACTAAAAACCGGAGCTCTGGAGCCCTCACTGGAACCGGACTAAATCCGGGAGCTTGGGAGCGCACGTCCAGACAGACAACTGGAGCTCCCGAGCGATCATTGGACCTGGGCTGATACCGGGAGCTGGGAGCATGCGTGCGACCAGACTGAAAACCGGCACACCGTAGCGCACCAACCACACTGAAACAGAGAGCTCAGGAGCGTGTGCGGGAACCAGAGGCAGCTGGCGGTGTTAGAAGCACAAAGGACAGAAACGTCCAGGCCTTGGAAGTGAAGGCTGGGGCACCGGCTGTGGGGTCCACAACCTGGGGTGCTGCAGGGTTTTTAGCAGCACCGACAGAAACAGAGTTAAAGAGGCCAAGAGAGCTCAGGGGGGAGCAGACTAAGATCTCTCTGTTCTGAAACAAACAGAGGCTAGGATACGGCCACTGCTGCTCTCTCAGAAGGGTCACAGAAAATTGCCAGGAAAAGCTGCCAGAGAACAAAAGCCTGGAAATACCAGCTCACATTGTGCCCATCCCCATCCCCCCTCACAGGTGACTCTACCCAAACAGGGTAGAAACTGCAAATCACTCTTGAAAGACACTGAAGAAGACACAAAAAGATGGAAAAATATTCCATGCTCATGGATCGGAACAATAAACATAGTTAAAATGTCCATGCTACCCAGAGCAATCTAAACTTTCAATGCCATCCCAATCAAAATACCAATGACATTTTTCAAAGAACTGGAACAAACAGCCCTTAAATTTCTGTGGAACCAGAACAGGCCCCGAATAACCAAGGAATTGTTGAAAAGGAAAAACAAAGCTAGGGGCATCACGTTGCCGGATTTCAAGCTATACTACAAAGCTGTGATCACCAAGATAGCATGGTACTGGCACAAAAACAGACACATAGACAAATGGAACAGAATAGAGAACCCAGAAATGGACCCTCGTCTCTTTGACAAAGCAGGAAAAAACATCCAGTGGAAAAAAGACAGTCTCTTCAATAAATGGTGCTGGGAAAATTGGACAGCTACATGCAAAAGAATGAAACTTGACCACTCTCTCACACCATACACAAAGATAAACTCCAAATGGATAAAAGACCTCAATGTGAGACAGGAATCCATCATAATCCTAGAGGAGAACATAGGCTGCAACCTCTTTGACATCGGCCACAGCAACTTTTTTCATGACACATCTCCAAAGGCAAGAGAAACAAAAGAAAAAAATGAACTTGTGGGACTTCATCAAGATAAAAAGCTTCTGCACAGGCAAGGAAACAGTCAAAAAAAACTAAGAGGCAGCCCACGGGATGGGAGAAGATATTTGCAAATGACACCATAGATAAAAGACTGGTATCCAAGATCTACAAAGAACTTCTCGAACTCAATACATGTGAAATAATCAAATCAAAAAATGGGCAGAAGATACACTTTTCCAATGAAGACATAAAATGGCTAACAGACACATGAAAAAAATGTTCAAAATCATTAGCCATCAGGGAAATTCAAATCAAAACCACATGGAGATACCACCTTACGCCAGTTAGAATGGCAAAAATTGACAAGGCAGGAAACAACAAATGTTGGAGAGGATGTGGAGAAAGGGGATCCCTCTTACACAGGGATGCAAGTGGGTACAGCCACTTTGGAAAACAGTGTGGAAGTCCCTTAAAAAGTTAAAAATTGAGCTACCCTATGATGCAGCAATTGCACTATTGGGTATTTACCCCAAAGATACAGATGTAGTGAAGAGAAGGCCCATAGGCATCCCAATGTTCATAGAAGCATTGTCCACAATAGCTAAATCGTGGAAGGAGCCGAGATGCCCTTCAACAGATGATGACTGGATTAAGAAGATGTGGTCCATATCTACAATGGAATATTACTCGACCATCAAAAAGAATGATTTCTCAACATTTGCTGCAATATGGACGGGACTGGAGGAGATTATGCTAAGTGAAATAAGTCAAGCAGAGAAAGACAATTATCATATGGTTTCACTCACTTATGGAACATAAGAAGTAGGAAGATCAGTAGGAGAAGAAAGGGGTATGAACCATGAGAGACTATGGCCTCTGGGAAACAAACTGAGGGCTTCAGAGGGGAGGGGGTTGGGGGATTGGGATAGGCTGGTGATGGGTATTATATACAAGTAATGAATCATGGAACTGTACATAAAAAACCAGGGATGTACTGTATGGTGACTAACATAATATGATAAAAAATTATTATAAAAATATGCAGAATGCAAGGGAAAGTGTCTGGCAGGAGGATGTCCCTTGGAAAACATGGACACATTCAAAACATAAAGGGCTAAGATCTTTTAGAAGTATCTTGCCCAAACAGTCCCAAGTGATACGCAAGTAGACATTTTGCTAGTGCATTTATTTAAAATGCATTTGGTACTTAAAAACGAACCGTTTGTAGGTTAATTAACTTACCAAAAATGGTAACGTTCTGCAATCCTTACACTATAATTGGAAATCCTCAAAGACCACAAAGACCAACTTAAGGTATTAATGCTTAATTGTGGATTCTATAGAGAGTACTATGGCAAAGGAAAGTATATTCAGATTAGTGAAATATTCATAAATGTACAAGTGATTTTTCCATACACTCTCCATTGAGATGGCATTACCCATTTACCCAACTCTAGCATCATCCAAGTCTTAAAAATAAAAAAAAGATTCATTAAGATTTTATTTATTTGACAGAGATAGAGACAGCCAGCGAGAGAGGGAACACAAGCAGGGGGAGTGGGAGATGAAGAAGCAGGCTCATAGCGGAGGAGCCTGATGTGGGGCTCGATCCCATAATGCTGGGATCATGCCCTGAGCCGAAGGCAGATGCCCAACAACTGCACCACCCAGCTGCCCCTTAATGAATCATTTCTATCCATGGGAATGGCATGCTTGTAGTTATCTGGACCTTCTGAAGAAGGCTAATGTGCTTCTTTGAAAGAGGGTTAGTGGTAATCTCAGAGAATCTTCCCTAATTTTTTTTCTTTTTCCCCCATCATAGCCCATTTTCTACTATTCTTATGTACACACACCTTATACTTCATTCTTTTTATTTTCATTCACTGTCAACTACAGAAGTCTGTGCTTGCCAATCGATACAAAACCAAGATGCAAGAATTCCAGGGAAGATGGTGGAGTAGAAGGATCCTAAACTCACTTTGGTCTAGGATAAACCTAGATCAGTGCAAATAAGCCAGAACACAAATCAAAGACTGGCAGAACAGACTCTTCACAGCTAAACCTAGAGAAGAGGTCACATAGAAAAGGGTAGGAAGGGTGGAAATGTGGTCAAGAACGAAACTGATCCAAAAGACTCTGCATGGGAGGGAGGGACACCATAGGCATAGAGAAGGGAGAAAAGCACACCCCACACCTGGCATTCTGTTATCAGGGACCCACACTGGGAAAACAAATCCCCATAATACTGAGGAGGGGCTTAACTTCTCAAGTTGTTACAATCAGGAGGGAGGTGGTTTAGTATCTAAAACTTTAAAAATCATCAGGCTCAGCTCTGGGAGAGCTAGAGGGCCATAGGAACCTGAGTCCCAACCCTTAAAGAGACAGCACAACAAACAGCTCTGTTGAGATGAAGCATAAAAGCAACAGTTTGAAAAATACGTGGCATATACAGAAAGGAGATTTATTTACTAATCTCAAAACTTCTGCTGGAGGAGTAGGATCTTTAAGAGACCCCTTAAGAACAAAAGAGCTGATAGGTACCATTTCCCTCTCTCACACCCAGCCTAGATATTTGGACACCCTCAAGAACCAGCTCAGCTTCAACACCCTCCACCAACGTGTAATAGTGTGCCCCAACCTTTCCTGCAGATGTGCCCCCTCCAAAATGCCATCAGCAGTTCTCCAAAGGCTACACATCCCCTCCTGCAGCAGACCTACATACACCTTGCTAACAGCACACTCCACACTTGCATTCACCTGCAACAAGCCCCCTCCAACCCAACTCTGCAGGACACCATCCAAAGTGGCACAAAAGCAGAGCAGTGTGCAAGCAGCCCTGACAGGAGCTAGCACTATTCCAAAGTGACTCTTGCCCCAGGGAGAGGGGAAGATAAAAAGATACATCATTTCCACTGCAGCCCTAGCAGGGGCCTAGGGGTAGACATCTGGTGTGACTGCAGGCCCTACCAACCAATGAAAGCTTCTCAGGGGACAACACTGGGAGAGAATCCTGCAGTTCAATGCGACCACAGCTCTGCCACCTGCCTAGTCTGTCTCAACTCAAGCTCAAGGCAGCTCCAGACTGGCTCATTAACATAGGGAACAAACCCTGCCCACAGCAGGCAATGAGAGCCATTGCAGACAACTGGACTAAAGGCAAACATGGCTCAGCCACAACAGGACACACACAATACATATAGGAGACACCCCTGAAGTGCCAGGTCCTGGTGAACAGGGCCACCACACAACAGGGCACCACTGGACCTCTTCTTCATAAGGCAACTACATGCAAAAACAGGAGATATTACTGTATTTCCTAACACAAAGACACAGAGAGTTAAACAAATGAAGAGACAGAGGAATATGTCCCAAATAAAAGAACGGAACAAAATCACAGCAAGAGACCTAAAAGAAATGGAGATAAGTAACATGCCTGACTGAGAATTTAAAGTTATGGTCATAAAGATACTCATTGGACTTGAGAAAAAGTGAAGGCTCTCACTGAGATCATCAATAAAGAGCTAGAAAACATGAAAAAGAACCACTGAGAAATTGAAATTAAAAATGCACTAGCAGGAATAAATCGTAGACTAGAGGAAAAGAACAAATCAGTGACCTGGAGGACAGAGTAATAGAAAACAATCAAGTATAACAGGAGAAGGAAAAATGACTAATAAAATCAGACAAGAATAATGGAACTCAGTGACACCATCAAGCATAATAACATCCACATTTAGGGAACGAAGAAAGAGAAGAGAGAGGAAAAGGGGAAGAAAATTTATTTGAAGAAATGATAGCTGCCTAAAAGAAACTCTTTCAGACCTAAAGACACATTCATATTGAAAGTGAAGTGATGGGAAAGCATCTATCATGCAAAAGGAAGTGAAAAGAAAGCCAGGGTAGCAATACTTCTATGAGACAAAATATACTTTGAAACAAAGACTGTAACAAGAGACAAAGAAGGAGACTACATAAAGGGAACAATCCAACAGGAAGATATAATAATTGTAAATATTTATACACTCAAGGGAGTGCCCAAATTCATAAAAGACCTATTAACAAACATAAAGGATGTAATCAATAGTAATACAATAATAGGGGACATTAACACCCACTTACATCAATGGATAGATCATCCAAACAGAAAATTATAAGGAATCGGTGGCTTGAATGACCTATTGGACCAGATAGATCTAACAGATATATTCAAACCATTCCATCCTAAAACAGCAGTATACACATCTTTTCAAGTGCACATGGAACATTCTCCAGGACAGATCACATGTTAGGCCACAAAACAAGTCTCAACAAATTAAAAAAAGATTGTAGTTATACCATGCATCTTTTCCAACCACAATGCTATGAAACTAAAAATCAACCACAAGAAAAAATCTGGAAAGAACACAAATACATAGAGATTAAATAGCATGCTGCTAAACAATGACTGAGTTCAACAAGAAATGAAAGAGGAAATCAAAATATGCATGGAGACAAATGAAAACACAACAGTAGAAAATCTGTGAGATGCAGCAAAAGCTGTTCTAAGAGGGAATTTTATATGAATACAGGCCTACCTCATAAAGCAAGAAAAAAATCTCTAATGAGCAACTTAACTTTAAAAGGGGCTAGAAAAACAAATAAAACCAGCTGAAGGAAGGACATAATAAAGATTTTAGAGCAGAAATAGATATAAATGAAATAGAAACTAAAAACATAATGGAACAGATCAATGAAACAAGGAGCTAATTTTCTGAAAAGATCCAAAAAAATTATAACATTTTAGTCAGTTATCAAAACAAAAAGAGAAAAGGAGGACTCAAAATCAGAAATGAGACAAAACAACTGACACCACAGAAATACAAAGGATAATAAGAGAATATGATGAAAAATAGTATGGTAACAAATTGGACAACCTAGAAGAAATGGAGAAATTCCTAGAAACATATAACTTCCCAAAACTGAATCAGGAAGTACTAGAAAATTTGAACAGACCAATTACCAGCATGAAATTGAATCAATAGTCGAAAAATGCCCATACAAACAAAAGTCTAGGATGAGATGGCTTCACAGGCAAAATCTATAAAACACTTAAAGAAGAGTTAATATCTACCCTTCTCAAACTTCCAAAAACTAGAATAGGAAGGAAAACTTCTAAATTCATTCTATGAAAGCAGTGTTATATTGATGCCCAAACTAGATAAGGACACTTAAAAAAAAGAGAGAGAGAGAGACCTACAGGCCAGTATCCCTGAGGACATAGATGCAAAAATCCTCAACAAAATATTAGCGAACTGAATCCAACAATACATGTAAAAACATCATTCACCAGGATCAAGTACGATTTATTCCTGGTTTGCTTCAATATTCTCGAAACAATCCATGTTATACATCACATCAACAAGAGAAAGGATAAAACCAGATAATCATTTCAATTGATACAGAAAAAACCTTTGACAAAGTACATCATCCGTTCATGATAAAAACCCTCAACATAATAAAGGCCATACATAGAAAAATCCTAGCTAACATCATACTCAATGGTGAAAAGCTGAGAGCTTTCCCCCTAAGATCAGGAACAAGATAAGAATATCTACTCTCACCATTTTGTTCTTCATAGAAGTCCTAGTCACAGCAATCAGACCAGAAAAAGAAACAAAAGGCATCCACATGAGGAAGGAAGAAGTAAAACTGTCACTATTAGCAGATGATGTAATATTATATATAGAACATCCTAAGGACTTCAGCAAAAAATACTAGAACTAATAAATGAATTTAGTAAGACCAGAGGATACAAAATTAATACATAGAAATCCACTGCATTTCTATACACTATGCATGAAGTAGCAGGATAAAAAATTAAGAAAACGGTTCCATTTACAATTTCACCAAAGCTAATAAAATACCTAGAAATAAACTTAACTAAGGATGTAAAAGACTAATCTTCAACAAAGCAGGAAAGAATATCCAATGGAAAAAAGACAGTCTCTTCAATAAATGGTGCTGGGAAAATTGGACAGCCACATGCAGAAGAATGAAACTGGACCATTCTCTTACACCACACACAAAGTTAAACTCAGATGAAAGACCTAAATGTGAGACAGGAATCCATCTAAATCCTAGAGGAGAGCACAGGTAGTGACCTCTTCAACCTCAGCCACATCAACTTCTTGTAAGACACATCTCTAAAGGCAAGGGAAACAAAAGGAAAAATGAACTATTGGGACTTCATCAAGATAAAAATCTTCTGCACAGCAAAGGAAACAATCAACAGAACTAAAAGGCAGTCTATGGAATGGGAGAAGCAAATGACATAACAGACAAAGGGCTGGTATCCAGAACTATAAAGAACTTCTCAAACTCAACATCCAAAAAAACAATCTGGTCAAGAAACGGGCAGTAGACATGAACAGACACTTCTCCAAAGAAGACATACAAATGGCAAAGAGACACATGAAAAAATGTGCCACATCATGTGCCATCAGGGAAATACAAATCAAAACCACAATGAGATACCACCTTACACCAGTCAGAATGGCTAAAATTAACAAGACAGGGAACAACAAATGTTGGAGAGGATGTGGAGAAAAGGGAACCCTTTTACACTGTTTGTGGGAAAGCAAGCTGGTACAGCCACTCAGGAAAACCGTATGGAGGTTCCTCAAGACATTAAAAATAGAGCTACCCTATGACCCAGCAATTACACTACTGGGTATTTACCCCAACAATACAGATGAGTGAAAAGAAGGAGCACATGTATCCCAATGTTCATAGCAGCAATGTCCACAATAGCCAAACAGTGGAAGAAGCTGAGACGTCCTTCAACAGATGAATGGATAAAGAAGATGTGGTTCATATATACAATGGAATATACTCAGCCATCAGAAATGATAAATACCTACCATTCGCATCGACATGGATAGAACTGGAGGATATTATGCTAAGTGAAATAAGTCAGAGAAAGACAATTGTCATATGGTTTTACTCATATGTAGAATATAAGGAATACTACAGAGGACCATAAAGAAAAGGAGGAAAAACTGAATGGGAAGAAATCAGAGAGGAAGACAAACCATGAGAGACTCTTGACTCCAGGAAACAAACTGAGGACTGCAGAAGGGAGTGGAGTGGGAGACGGGGTAACTGGGTGATGGTCATTAAAGAGGGCACATGATCTGATGAACACTGGGTGTTTTACACAACTGATGAATCATTGAACACTACATCAAAAACTAATGATGTACTATATGTTGGCTAATTGAATTTAAATTAAAAAATAAGATACTGCTTAAAAAGAGTATACTTATCATAATGAGCATTGAGTAATGTATATGATTGTAGAATCACTATAATGTATATATGAAACTAACAAAACCCTGTATGTTAACTTTAGTGGAATTAAAAAAATAAACAACATAAGATTTGAGTCTTAATGCAGTCAATTTGTGATTGTCCAATGTTTAGAGATTCAGGGAGGAAGTCTTTTCTAGGAAATCAAGCTCGAAACCAAAGGACAGAGTCTCATTTAGAAAAAGCTGGGCTAGACAGTCACTTTTCCAATGAAGACATACAAATGGCTAACAGACACATGAAAAAAATGTTCAAAATCATTAGCCATCAGGGAAATTCAAATCAAAACCACATGGAGATACCACCTTACGCCAGTTAGAACGGCAAAAATTGACAAGGCAGGAAACAACAAATGTTGGAGAGGATGTGGAGAAAGGGGATCCCTCTTACACAGGGATGCAAGTGGGTACAGCCACTTTGGAAAACAGTGTGGAGGTCCCTTAAAAAGTTAAAAATTGAGCTACCCTATGATACAGCAATTGCACTACTGGGTATTTGCCCCAAAGATACAGACATAGTGCAGAGAAGGGCCATATGCACCCCATTGTTCATAGAAGCATTGTCCACAATAGCTAAATTGTGGAAGGAGCCGAGATGCCCTTCAACAGATGACTAGATTAAGAAGATGTGGTCCATATATACAATGGAATATTACTCAGCCGTCAGAAAGAACAATTACACAACATTTGCAGAAACATGGACGGGACTGGAGGAGATTATGCTAAGTGAAATAAGTCAAGCAGAGAAAGACAATTATCATACGGTTTCACTCATTTATGGAACATAAGAAATAGCAGGAAGATCGGTAGGAGAAGGAAGGGGGGGTAAAAAAGAAGGGGGTATGAACCATGAGAGACTATGGACTCTGGGAAACAAACTGAGGGCTTCAGAGGGGAGGGGGTTGGGGGATTGGGATAGGCCGGTGATGGGTATTAAGGAGGGCACATATTGCATGGTGCACTGGGTATTATATGCAAATAATGAATCATGGAACACTACATCAAAAACTAAGGATATACTGTAGGGTGACATAACATAATAAACATTATTTAAAAAAAAAGAAAAAGAAAAAGCTGGGCTAGGAAAGATAAGAGTTAAATTTGATGTGAGTAGCAGAGTTTGGTTCCAGATACATGAATTAATGCACTATCAATAAGAACATGTAGGGTATATTCTAATTATTTTGCTGAAATACTGTAGAATGAGTATAAGCTACTTTCTCTCCAGCATTTAAGATCAGTGTATCTTCTAACCTTCTGTTGTAATTACCCCACTTTCCCAACTCCTATATAAATTATTTTCTGAGGTAGGAATTGAGCAATTACAACCAATGGGCCAAATCTAGCCCATTATCTCCTTTTATGAATAAAGCACCATAAAATCACACCTATTACTTTGCTCATTGTCTATGGCAATTTTTTGAGTTGAGTAGCTGCACTAGAGAATTTTTGGCCCACAAAGTATAAATTATTTATTCTTTGGCTCTTTATTCAAAAAGTGTGTGTGCTCTGAAGAATTCATAATTATGACATATTATTTCATATTTACTTTTCATATGGTTTATACTTCTCCACTAAAACTGTTGGTCCTTTATAAACATGTGTTATGTATTGTATGACTGGGTATTCCTGAACAATACCAAATAAAGTAGGCTTTAAACAATAAATATGCAAGTTCCAGGAGTTTAGAAGTTACATATTTCTTATTCACTGTTGCACACTCCATCCCTGTACTGTGTCATGTATATGGTAGATGTGCAACACAAATGTTAAGTCAATGAATGGACAGTGGTTGTTGACTGCAGGCTTAGAAGATATCTGAAATATTCTGATTTTAAGGAGAACACCCAAAAACACAAACTGCATCAAATCCAGTACTACATGTGACCTGAACATTAATACATGGCACAATTACCTAATCAGCTTCAAACCTGGAGTCAAGGAATGAGTCATTCAAACGTAAGTCATGATCTATTGTATTTTATGGCAATTGGATGCACATAAATGGGCATTCAGATGCAGTGTATTTCCTCTAAACAGTAAAAAGTCTTCAGTATATTTTTCTCCCCAAATAATACTTATTCTTTCAGACAACAACTTTAAGCCTTAGCACCAACTTAAGACTAATTTAATTTCCAAAAATACACCAAGCCCTCCAGGAGAGGACTTAGTTGTTAGAAAAGTACTGCAGACTTTTTACTTCTTAATTGTTCTTTCAGTTTTTATTACCTTGCTTTAGCTCATGCCATTCTTTTTCTCATGCTGATTTACAGGATTTGAAAAGGAAGCTAAAAGAACATATTCTGAAGGCTGGAAATGTGGAACCTGCTGATTTTATAGAAGAAAAATCAAAACATTTAGATATCTGTCTGTTTACACATTTAAGGGAGTGCATGTCAAAATAAAAGTCAGTCTGGCCCTCTCAGAACTATGTCTCTGTTTCTTTGGCTTCCTAATATTATTTAGAAAAAAAAATTAGTTCTTCTCTGGATGTTATAGGCCAAGATGGAGTCTCTAATGTTCTTGTTTAGTATCAGTCTACAACTCGACAGCACCATGATGGTGCAATGTGGTGTTAGCAGCCCTTTAGCAAAAGTCCTAATATCTGTACTCCCTCCCTGCCCACATGCATTGGCCCACTTCAGCTTATCACCTAGCAGCTGTTCAGCCTCCTGCTGTCATCCATCCTCCACATGTATCCAGCCCAGTGGAGCTACATTAAAGTGAGCAGAGCTTCACTGCAGAAAGACTGGCTGCTTGCCAGAACTCTGTTATTAGTGATCCTTCCTTACTGCTCATGTTTCATAGGCTCTTGGGTGACACTGAATCAAATTTTCAAGAAACTCGATGGAGAGTTGTGTGGCAAGCCCACGTTTCACTGCCTCCACTCTTTAGACATCAAGCTTGACTGGTGACAAGAATGTGCCCTGCACAAAGCAACATATACAGATATTCTGGTATTTCAAATTCTGCACACGAAAATGACTTGGCAAGAGTAATAATAATGAATGCACCTGCTTAGCAGAAGAAAAAGATCTCATCACAATCCTGGATGACATTATGTTAAACTACTGTAACATTGAGATTTACTGTCTAAGAAAAACTAGAAGTATTAGGACCTGCCCTCTCCATGTCAAACAAACTATTTTTCCAATCCTTTATTTTAATTTCCAAGAAATCTGCATCTCAGTAGAGCTTAACCTTATGTAAGAGTTTAAACTTTTCAACAGAATTAGAAAAAAGCTTGGCAGAATACAAAATTAAACAAATATATTCTGAATTCATTTCCCATTTTTCATACAAATGAAAATGAGGATCAAATAAGCAGAAATAGAAGCTTTAAAGTAAGTTATTTCTCTAAATTTTGAACCTGTAGGGAACAGAGATGCACAAATGGAGACCATAATCTCATTTTGTAATCTAGCTTGCCATGTAGTCACCCTAAAGGTTGCGTTGTGACAGAATTTGAAGAATGTTAAATACGAAAAGTATGTTGGCATTATCTATTCTAACTTTCATATATTTTAAATGAGAAAAAAAGGGTAAGCAATGTATTGAATGCCGCACAGTTAGTAGGAGACTTGGAGTACAACTCTGTCATTCTACTTTACCACTGAGGGGATGTGTTCTTTTGTTTGGGACAGAAAAACCTCACTTTCACCTTCCATCATCCAACTTTCCTCCTCAAAAGAGAAAACCTGTTTTTCACCACAGTGCCACATTCACGGTGCCCTAAGGAGCTTTACTTTACATAAGCCAGAGGAAAGAGCCTGTGAATTTTACTTTTCTACAATGAGATAACTCAGCAAATCCTAAATAAGACTTGACTGAGCCCTAGAAGAATCCACCTGCCCTCATGCTGTCCTTTAAGAGTAACATACAAGTGCTGTGAAAGAGGCACATAGTGTAAGAAAAAAAGCAGTTTTATATATATTTACATACTTACAAAACCTGCGTCGTATGTATGTATATATTGCTATGCAGATATAAGTATACCTATATAGATATAGACAGAGCAAAAACCAGTATCACTTTTAATGGAGAATTAGAAGTTTTGCCAATAAAGGCAAGCACACTCGAAGGAATTCCAATATTAAAAATATACTCTATTTTTGGGAGGAATTATCTGATACATTTAGACTAGAGAAGAAAATCAAAGTCACAGATATTTGAAGTGATGCAACTTTACCTTAAAAATACATATAAATAAACTGAAAAATTATTTTGGAATATAAAATAATTTTCGTTAACTAGCTGAGTAAAAAATAATAGGCACACACACACACACACACACACACACATATATATATATATATATATATATTTCAACCATCGAGAAACCATAATGAAAGAAATAGGCCATTTATGATAGTAATAGAGTAAGATGTACTTTCTTTGGAAAATCTTAACAGGAAAAGTAGAAGATATAAGCTAAAATGAAATGGGAGACTTGAAAGAGTAGTTGAATAGAAAGGCATTCATTTTCCTGGATTCTGTATTACAAAGATATAAGTTTTCCATAAATGAATCATACTTTTAATGCATTAAAAAGTATGCCAAAATTATTTTTATTTGTAACCAAGCAAGCTAATTATAGGGTTTATTTGTAATAAAAATCTTTCCAGAATTGCCAGGAAGATTCTTTAAAAGAAGAATACTGGGTAGGAACTAGCCCTGAAAGATACTTCAATATGTATATAGTTTTAGAGACCACAGCAAATGAGTACTTATGCACAAAAAAAACAAAGAGATCAGTAGAATAGAAGAGAGAACTCAGAACAAATGCCCAAACAGAAAGTTAGTTTATAATAAAGGTAATCTTCTATTCCTGAAGAAATAATTCATTCTTATATAAATAGAAATGGAAAAATTTTCAACCACCTGAAAAAAACAACAATGAATTTGAATTTATTTAATCTATGTCAGTACAAAATAAACATGAGGTGGATAAAATAATTAAATGAAAATAATTAAATGGTAAAAATATAATAAAATTGGAAGATTTTTTTGTAATATCATAGTGGATGAATCTTTTCAAATATAATGCAAAGTTAAGTCTTAAAGTACAGATAACTGACTATACAAAATTTTAAAAATTCTTGCATGAAAGGTGTTATCCAAATTAAAAGTCAGTGGCACACTAAATACAGATATTGTGCTATTTGACAGGCAAAATATAACCCTGAAATTATTATGAGCCATTAGAAATCAATGAAAACCTGTGAAAATTCCTATAGAAAAATGGGCAAAGGATAGTGAAAGTTAGTCTATATAAAAATAAATGTAGAAGATTTAAGCATATGAAAGATGCTGTATAAAAATTCCACTATAGTAAAAATTAATTCAAAATTGAAAATGAGACATGATTTTTCAACCCTATGAAAAGTTGATTATACACTGTGTTGATGATGGAATGGGGGTACCTGGGCGCACATAATGAAAACCTGTTTGCAAGGAAATTGCTTTAAATAGGCCAAAAAAAGTCACAGATAACATTTGATACGCATTTCATTTTTAGAATTATATCCTGCAGGTGTTTTCACACTTTAGCACAAGATATTTGTATAAGGGGGGCGCCTGGGTGGCAAAGAGGTTAAGCGTCTGCCTTCGGCTCAGGGCGTGATCCCGGTGTTCCGGGATTGAGCCCCACATCGGGCTCCTCTGCTATGAGCCTGCTTCTTCCTCTCCCACTCCCCCTGCTCGTGTTCCCTTGCTGGCTGTCTCTATCTCTGTTGAATGGATAAATAAAATCTTAAAAAAAAAAAAAAGATATTTGTATAAGGATATTTATCTCAATATTGTTTATGGTAGCAAAATATGGAAAACAACATAAATGGGTCAGGAGATTATTAGTTAAATAGATTACATATAACCATATATTGGATTTATGTTATTATGGCCATTAAAAAATTAAAAATATCTATAAAAACTGATATCAGTGACAACCAAGATACACGGTTCAGGAAAAATGCAAGTTGTGAAAGAGTGTATATATGATGATACCATTTAGATATTCAGAGATACATCTGAAATGATACATCGGTCATTGTCGACTGGATATTTCTGCAAAGGACTGGAGATACAGACAGAGAGCATTAAAGGGACACATTCCCTGTTAATGATTTTCATTATATGAATCTATCACTATGTATATATATATAATGCCTACTAATAAAACTAGTACAAATGTAGGATCTCAGTGATGGAAAAGGCATTGTAAGGAAATGGTTGTGCTGTTTAATCCCTTGGACTTCACTAAGTGATTTTTAAACCTTGAAGTATGAATGCTATCTGTATATGAATGAGTTTTATGAAAGAGCTAAGTATACTGACATTTCCCTGGAAGTATAGTATGAAACAACTCGTGTTAAGAGGATAGGAGAAAAGAGCAACCTAATGAACATAAATTGTTATTTTTAAAAAATATACCATGGATGGCTTACCACATTTTCCCACCTGTACTCAGTATATACTTTGAGTATTATAGGGGAAAATTCTTTCATTCATTCAGGGGGAAGGAGACCCTCCACATTCTAGCCTTGGAGAACTATTATATAACACATTTGGAATCAACACACTGGAAAATATGGGTGCATGATTTATTGGGCTAAAACTTGATAAAAGTGGATTAGCTAAAAGATGATATTCCAATGTGTTTTGAATGACCACATTCCATGTATGATAAATGATGTCAATAAGCAGAAGTCAAACCATTTTCAAAGTACAACCTAATAGATTTCAAATAATTACATTTTATTTTTGCATAGGACTTCATAAGTTTAAAATACTTTCTTATATTATTTTAATTTGCTCCAAACAACTTAACCATAGAAAGGAAGCCAGAGCAAGTATTTCCTGCTCCAATTTATAAATGGAAATGTGAGCCTCATAAAGGTTGTCAATTTTCAAAGTTCATTTGACTGGTAAATGGCAGAACTTAAATGAGTCCCCAGGTTTTAAAAATCTTAGTTCAGTTTTTAGAAACACATTCCTTCTTAGGAAATACAGAGAAAACCCTGTATTCTGATACAGGGACAATTCATAGGGCCATAAAGTTTCACTGAGAGTGCGTTGGCGATAAGATGCCACTAGTCCTTGCTAATACACAGAAGGGCAATTTAAAAAATCTATACATGTAATGCTATTAAGAATGCCAAAGATGCAAGTATTTTGCATTAACATAACGATAAAAGAGGTCAGTCTCCCACATTTTCATATGTTCACTCTCTCTAGGATTGGAAGAATGTATAATGTTAGCTTCTATCCCTTTTAGTGTTTGTTTCTATGTGAAACATAATTCCAAGAATCTTAATGAATAATATAATCTTCACTTATAATAATCTTTTAGAAACTACATCAAATGTATTAAATTACTTAGGCATTTTTAGTAGATAGTATCCAAACTGAATTAATAAATATAAGCCACTGCCTCCTACTGAAGTATTTAGAAATGCTTGGCTAGCCTTTAAGTATAAGGTCCTTTGAAACTACTCTGAAAAATACAATGGAATTGTGACTGTGATTTATTTTCTATTTATCATAACAAATCTGTTTGAGATCAGACTTGTTGTTTTCCTAACACTCTTCCAAAATAGTGATAGTGAAAGTTATCATCTTAGAGTAGTAGACAAAACAAGGACAAATGTATTCAATGTGAAATTAGAGGGAATCAGTGTCAAACAAATCTGAAGATGTATCTGCATATAAAATCATACACATCTTCACTGATTAATGACTAAGGTAGGGTCCAGATTGCATAAAACCTGGTACCTCAAGAGATTCTTATAGTATAGTTGTCATATTCTCTGTCTTGGTCACTTAGAGACACCATTTAGTGACATGTCCTGGGTATTACCAAGCAATTCCCTGATTAATTCACATGGTTGAGAATATAACTCCAGTATTTCGTTGTAAAGGGACATCTGACCAAAGGAAGGAATGGGGTCTTAAATCTAGTCTAGGTGACAAGTCATGGTCCCTACGTGATTAGGCATGGAGTTTGTCAACCTAGAGAAAGGAGTTTCTTCTTTTTTAAATTTATCAGTGAAAAGATGGTTCCTCTCTTTTTGTTTGGTTTTGGTTTTTGTAATTTATACAAAAGCAGTTGCTATTTTGGTTGAGATATCAGTAAAACTGAGAGGCATTGAAAATACCTAGAGATAGTTATTTTTTATAAATCAGAATAAAGTTAATTATCCCCAGAAACTTCTAGCAAGATGTATAAGGAAAAAAAAGAGAAAGCAAAAACTACTAATATCAATGATGAAATAGAGGACATTAATATAAATTCTGGAGACATAAAATAATTAGGAAATATTAAGGAAAACTTAATGTTAATAAATGAGACAAATGAAATGGAGAAAGTTTTTGAAAAATATAATCTGCCAAAAGTGGTATAAGTAGAAATAAATACCTGAATATTATATCTGTTAATGAAATTGAATTCATATTCAAATACCTTTCCACAAAAAGCCAAGGACCAGATGTCTAAGTGAATTTTATCAATCATTTTTAGAAAAAAAAATCACAAATCATGAAGAAATTTTTTCTAAACATAGAGGGGAAAGAATAATTTCTAGCTCAATTGATGATCCCAGAATAACTCTGATATTAAAGACATTATACAAAAAGAAAAAAACAGAGAAAAATAACCTTCATGAATACAGATGCAAAAAGGAAATATGTCATAACCAAGTAGGATTAATCTGGGTCTGACATTTTAAAATCAATCATTGGGCAAAATGGATGAAAGAGAGTGGGAAGTACATCCTTCCAGTTAAGGAATGAATGTCACAGAATAAAAGGCACAGCATAGGGAATATAGTCAATACTATTGTAATAGTTTTGTATGCTGACAGATGGTGGCTACACTTGTGTTGAACATAGCATAACATATAGAGATGTTGAATCGCTATGTTGTACACCCAAAATGAATGTAACAGTGTTTGCCAACTATATTCAAATAAAAAATAAATAAAACCAATCACTGTAATATGGCACACTAAAGTATAACAATAACTAAAATACAGAGAAAAAAATTGAAAAATATGAACACCTACTCATAAAAATTTTCTCAGTATTTAGAATTAAGGGAACTTTATCACTCTGAAAAAAAGGACATCTATTAAAAATCCACAGCTAACATCACCATTAATAGAAAACATTGAGCATTCCCCTCTTAAATAAAAAAGAAAAGGGTATCTGCTAGGTGCTCACCTCTTCTATTTATCCCTGTACTGAAAATCATTACAAATGCAATGCATAAGGCAATATAAATAATGTTTAAAATAATAAAGATTGAAGAAAATAAAGCTGCAGTTATATATTTAAAAATCATTTGGAATATGCAAAATAATAATTAGAATAATAAATAATATTGGAAAAATTACAGAAGATTAGTATGAAATTAATTTCAGTATACAATTAACAATTTTAAAATAAAAATAATAGCAATTATAGCACAGAGTACATAAAGTAACTAAATCTAATGAAAATGTACAGTATCTCTGCTAAGAACTATAAAACATTTCTAAGAGAAAGAAAGTAGGAACAACAAAAAAAAAGATATGCCATATTCATGGACTGTAAGACTTGATACGTAATATCTATTCTTCCTAAATTGTGTGCATATTCAATGCAATCACAACTAAAATCCCGGTAGACTTTAAAAAAGAAAATTAGTAAGTTCATTCTAATATTGATATGGAGATACAAAAGATCTGAAGGAATTTGTCTTGACATTTAAAAACGCAAAACAAAGTTCTGGGGAAGATGGCAGAGTATGAAGCTCCTGGGCTCACCTCAGTATATGAATACAACTAGATAACACCCACATCAGTGTAAATAAACCAGAAAACAAACTGATGACTGGCATAAACATATGCTAAACATAAAGAAGAGGACACATTGAAAATGGTAAGACAGAAGGTTGAAGACACGACTGGGAAACAAGCTGACTCAAGAGATGGTCAATGGGAGGGAGGGCTGCTGCAAGCATGGAGAAAGGAGACAAGTAAACTCCACAATGGGCATCCCAGGCATAATGGACCCACACTGAGTAGATGAACCCGCATAACCTTTGCCTTTGAAAACCAGAGGGGCTTAACTTCATGAGTTTTTACAATTGATGGAGCTTAAACACCCAGAACTTTAAAAAATGATCAAGCTCCACTCTGGGAGAGCTGGAGAAGAAAAGGAAATGGAGTCCCTGTCCTTAAAGAGACAGCATAAAAAATAGCCACACTGAGATACAGTACAGAAACAGTAGTTTGAAAAACACTTGGGGTATATAAGATTTATTTAATAATCTCAGAGCACTTGCTGGAAGGGCAGGGATCACTGGGAGACTTTTTCAAGACCAAAGGAGCTGGCAGGTACCGTTTCCCTTCCCTGCCCCCTGGCCTAGATGCACTGACACCTGTGGGAACCAATGTAGTACCAAAACTCTTCACCTAACTTGCTAACAGGGTGCCCTGCCCATACAAATGGATCTGCCCCCTACAACCTGGCCAGACTTGGCAGTTTACTCAGGCAGCTACAGATCCCCTTCCATAACAGACCAGTGAGTACCTTGCAGGCACTGTGCATCCAACCCGCGTGATCTCCTGTGGACACACCCTCCAACATGCCCATGGCAGGAGTCAATCCAAAATGAGCCTGCAAGCCTGGCAGTGTGCAGCAGCCACAATAAGGACCAGCACCACTCCAAAGTGATTTCTGCCTCAGGAGATGGGAAGATAACCATCCATAACAGTCATACCCAGCAGTGGGCAGGGGACAGACAACTGGTCTGACTGCAGGACCTGCCCACCAAGAAAAGCTTCTCAGGGAACAACACAGGGAGAGTGCCCTGTGGTTCAGAATTACAGAAACTCTAGTAAATGCATGGTATGATTCAATTCAAGCCCAAGGTGGCCCCAGACTGTCACAATAACTACACAGGTACAAAACCTGTCCAAAACAGGCAAAGAGAGTCAAAACAGATGATAGGACTGAAGGCAAAAATGGCTTAGCCAAAATAGTGGGGTGAATGCAACACACATAGGAGATAACCCTTGAAGCACCTGGATCTGATGAACAGGGGATATTGCACTGCAGGGGACTATAGGAACTCTTCTTAATGATGCCACAACTTTCAAGACCAAGTGACGTAGGTGACTTTCCTAATGCATAGAAATAGAAGCAGAGACTTAAGACAAAATGATGAAACAAAGGAATATTTCCCAGATGAAATAACAGGACAATATTACAGCAAGAGAGCTAAATGAAGCAGATATAAATACTATGCCTAATGGAGAAACTAAAGTCATGGTCACAAAGATACTCAGTGGGCTTGAGAAAAGAGTGGAGGACCTCAGTGAGACCTTCAACAGAGAGACAGAAAACATAAAAAAAAGAACAATGAAAGCTAAAGGACTCACTAACTGAAATTAAAAATATAATACAAAGAATAAAGAGTAGACTAGAGGAAACAGAAGAACAGATAAATGACCTGGACAACAGAGTAGTGAACACGTGAAAGAAAAAAGAATAAGAAAAAATTAGATCAAGGGAACTCAGTGACATCAAGTATAAAAACATTCATATTACAGGAATTCCAGAAGGAGAAGAGAGAAAAAGGGGCAGAAATTGTATTTGAAGAAATAAAAGCTGTAAACTTTGCAAATCTGGGAAGGAAACAGAAATCCTGATCCAAAAGGCACAGAGAGCCCCTTACAGAATCAACCCAAGGAGGTCCATACCAAGACACACTAATGAAAATGGCAAAAAATAGTGATAAAGAATTTTCAAAGCAGGAAGAGAAAAGAAAACAGTTACATACAAGTGAAACCCCATAAGGCTATCAGGTTATTTTTTAGTAGAAACTCTGCAGGCCAGAAAGGAGTGACATGATATATTCGAAGTGCTAAAAAGGAAAACAAAACAAAACCCGCAACAAAGAATACTCTATCCAGCAAGTCTATCACTCAGAATAGGGGATAAAGATTTTCCCAGGCAAACAAAAGTTAAAGGGATTCATCACCACTAAACCAGCCTAACAAGGAATGTTAGAGGGGACTCTGTGAGTGGAAAGGAAAGACAATAAGCAAGAGTAAGAAAAAAAGTAGGCCATACAGAAGCAGTAAAATTAAGTATATTTATAAAAGTCAAAGGATTCACAATATAAAAGACCAGAAGGAATGGTAACATATACCTAAACTGTGGGGCAGGAAGAAGAGTAAAAATTTAGTGCTTTTAGAATTGGTTCAAACTTATGTAACCACCACCTTAATATAGACTGCTGTATGCTTAAGATATTGGGAATAAATCTAATGGTAACCACAAATCAAAAACCAGATATGTTAAAATAAAGAGAAAGGAATCCACACATATCACTACAACAAGCCACCAAACTGTGAAAGAAAAGAGCAAGAGAAGAATAGAGAAGAACAAAAACAACCAGAAAACAAGTAACAAAATGGCAATAAGGACATACCTATCAATAATAACTTTGACTTTAAATGGACTAAATGCTCTAATCAAAGGACAGGGGGTGACAGAACAGATAAAAATGCAAGACCACTCTACATGCTGCCTACAAGAGAATCATATCAAACCTAAAGACACATGCAGATTGAAAATGAATGGATGGGAGAGCATTTATCATGCGAAAGGAAGTGAAGAGAAAGCCATAGAGGCAAAACCTACATTGGACAAAATAGACTAAAACAAAGACTGTAACAAGAGACAAAGAAGGACCCTGTGTAATCATAAAGAGAACAATCCGACAAGAAGATATAACAATTATAAAAATTTATGCACCCAACATTGGAGCACACAAATACACAAAGCAACTAATAACAAACATGAAGAAAGTAATCTATAGAAACTCAAAAATCAGAGGGGACTTTAACACCCCACTTACACCAATGTATAGATCATCCAAACAGAAGATAAACAAAGAAACAGGGGCTTTGAATGATGCAATGGACCATGGATCTAACAGATATATTCACAACATTCCATCCTAAAACAGCAGAATACACATTCTTATCAAGTATACATGAAACATTATCCAGAAAGGATCACATGTTAAGCCCCAAAACAAGTCTCAACAAACTCAAAAAACTGAGGTCACGCCATGAATCTTTTCCAACCAAAATGCTATGAAACTAGAAATCAATGACAAGAAAAAAAATGAAAAGAATACAAATATATGGATGTTAAATAACACACTACTAAACAATGAATGGGTCAAACAAGAATGAAAGAGGAAATAAATAAAACACATGGAGACAAATGAAAATGAAAACAGAACAGCCCAACATCTTTGGGATAAAACAAAAGCTATTCTAAGAGGAAAGTTTATAGCAACGAAGGCCTACCTCAACAAGAAAAATCTCAAATAATAACAAAACATTACACCTAAAAGAACTAGAAAAAGAACAAACAAAACCCAATAGAAGGAAGAAAATAATAAAACTTAGAGCAGAAATAAATGACATACAAACTATAAAAAGCAATAGAACAGATTAATGACCAGAAGCTCATTCTTTGGAAAGATAAAATTGATAAACCTTTAGCCAGCCTCATCCAAAAAGAAAAAAAAGAAAGAAAGAAAGAAACAGAACTCAAATTAACAAAATGAGAAATGAAAGAGGAGAAATAAAGTGACACCACAGAAATACGAAGGATTAAAGTAGAATATTATGGAAATTACATGCCAACAAATTGGAAACCTAGAAGAAATGGAGAAACTTCCAGAAACATGTAACTCCTTCCTGTATCAGAAGAAATAAAAAAAAAATTGAACAGATCAATTACCAGCAATGAAACTGAATCAGTAATCAAAAAATTCCCAAGAAACAAAAGTCCAGGGACAGATGGATTCACAGGTGAATTCTACCAAACATTCAAATATTTTTCTCAAACTATTCCAGATATTACAAGAGGAGGGAAAACTTCCAAATTCATTCTATGAAGCCAGTATCACCCTGATACAAAAACCAGATAAAGACACTACAAAAAAGAGAGAGAGAGAGAGAGAGAGAACTATAGGCCATTATATCTGATGAATATAGATGCAAATATCCTTAACAAAATATTAATAAACAATCAAAAAATACATTAAAAAAAAACGTTCACCACAATCAAGTGTGATTTATACCTGGCTTGCAAGGGTGGTTTAATATTCTCTCATTCATGATTAAAAAAAACCCTCAACAATGTAGGACTCAGGGAACATACCTCAACATAATAAAGGTCATACATAGAAAAATCCTAGCTAACATCATACTCAAAGGTGAAAAACTGAGAGCTTTCCCCCTAAGATCAGGAACAAGATAAGAATATCCACGCTCACCATTTTATTCATCATAGAAGTCCTAGTCACAGCAATCAAACCAGAAAAAGAAACAAAGGGCATCCATATAGGTAAGGAAGAAATAAAACTGTCACTATTTGCAGATGTTGTAATATTATATATAGAACATCCTAAGGACTTCAGCAAAAACCTACTAGAACTAATAAATGAATTTAGTAAGATCACAGGATACAAAATCAATACACAGATATCCATTGCATTTCTATACACTAATTATGAAGTAGCAGGATGAAAAATTAAGAAAACAGTTCCATTTATAATTTCACCGGGGGCGCCTGGGTAGCTCAGTCATGAAGCATCTGGCTTTGGCCCAGGGAGTGATCCCAGGGTTCTGGGATCAAGCCCCGCATCAGGCTCCCTGCTCTGCTGGGAGTCTCTTCTTCCTCTCCCACTCCCCCTGCTTGTGTTCCCTCTCTTGCTGGCTGTGTCTCTGTCAAATAAATAATATCTTTAAAAAAAAATTTCACCAAAGATAATAAAATACCTAGGAATAAACTTAATCAAGGATGTAAAGACCTGTACTCTAAAAATCATAGAACATTAAGAAAAGAAATAAAGAAGACACAATCAATTGGGAAGATATTCCATGCTCATGGATTAGGAGAAAAATATTGTTACAATGTCTATACCACTCAAAGCAATGTACAGATTTAATGCAATTCCTATCAAAATACCAGTAGCATTTTTCACAGAACTAGAAAAAACAACCCTAAAATTTGTATGGAACCACAAAAGGCTCCCAAAGCCAAAGAAATCTTGAAAAGAAGAGTAAAACGAGGTATGACAATGCCAGATTTCAAGATATTCTACAAAGTGGTAGTAATCATTACAGTATGGTACTGGCACATAAAAAGACACATAGATCAACAGAATAAAATAAAGAACTCAGAAATAAACCCACAATTATGCGGTCAATTAGTCTATGACAAGGGAGGCAAGAATAAACAATGGCAGAAAGTATCTCTTGAACAAATTGTGTTTGGAAAAATGGACAGCTATATGAAAAGAATGAAACTGGACCACTTTCTTACACCATACACAAAAAATAAACTCAAAATGGATTAAAAACCTAAATGTGAGCCCTGAAACCATAAAAGTCTAAGAAAAGAGGATAGACATTTATTTCTCTGAAATTGGCCATAGCAACATTTTTTCTAAATATGTCTACTGAGGCAAAAGAAACAAAAGAAAAAATGAACTACTGAGACTACAACAAAATTAAAAGCTTTTGCACAACAAAGGAAATAATCAATAAAAGTAAGAGGCAACCTACTGAATGGGAAAAGATATTTGCAAATGATGTATCCAGTAAGGGGTTAGTATCCATGATACATGAGAATTTATACAACTGAACATCACAAAAACAATCCAATTAAAATGGGTAGAAGATCAAAAAAAAAAAAAGGGCAGAAGACATGAAGAAAAATTTCTCTGAAGAAATCATACAGATGGCCAACAAACACATGAAAAGATGCTGAACATCACTAATCAGGGAAATGCAAACAAAACCCACAATGAGATACTACTTTATACAGAATGATTAAATCAAAAACACAGACAAGTATTGCACCATTAGCAGGAATGCAAATGGATGCAGCCACTGTGGAAAATGGTACGGACATTCCTCAAAAATTAAAAATAGAACTAATCTATGATCCAAGAATTGCACTGCTAGGTATTTACCCAAAGGATAAGAAAACACTAATTCAAAAACATATTTATCCCTCTGTTTATTGCAGCATTATTTACAATAGCCAAATTATGGAAGCAACCCAGGTGTCCATCCAAAGATGAATGAAGAGCCATGTATATAAATGTATATATGTGGGATATATATATATATATATATATATATATATACACACACATACACACACACACACACATACAATGGAAATATTAGGCATAAAAAGAATAGAATATTGTCATTTGCAACAAAACATGAATGGATCTAGAGGGTATAATGCTGTGTGAAATAAGTGAGTCAGGGAAAGACAAAACCATATTATTTCACTCATTATGTGGACTTTGAGAAACAAAAGAAACAAACAAAAGAGACAAACAAAGATCCTTAAATATAGAGAATAAACTGATGGTTAGCAGAGAAGAGGTGGCTGGAGATAATGGGTTAAATAGGTGAAGGGGATTAAGTGTACACTTATTGTTATCAGCACAGAGTAATGTAAAGAATTGTTGAATCACTATATTGTATACCTGTAACTAATATGCACTGTATGTTGATTATACTGGAATTAAAACACACACACACACGCACACAGTTGGATGATTTAAACTTCCTGATTTCAAGACTTTCTATCTAGCAACTGCACCAAACAGTGTTGTATTGGGTCTAAGGATAAACACATGGATCAATGGAGCAAAGAACATCTCAACCCACATATATCTTTTCACTTTATTTTTTTACAGAAAGTAGTAAGTCAATTCTATAGATTAGGGAAAAGAGAGCAAGAGTTTAACATGTCCAAACACATTGGGTAATTTAAGCAAAATAATTTAAACAAAATTTGTATGAGAGACCATCTTTTTTCATGCAAATTTAACAATAAATATAATCTAGATTGAAACATCGCAAATTTTAAATTAGTTAATCTGGCTCAATTTCTAGAGGAGAATAACCAAGAGTAAAGATTTTTGATTCCCTGAATATTTTACAAATATACATAAATGAATAATCAGTCTGATTAATTTCAGAATGTTGAATGCCCATCTAATATATCTCATTGGCTAATTAAATGAATTTATAACCCTTCTTTACTAGTACATATGCCATTGTGTATTATATCAATAAATGTAGTCATTACCACAATATAATACTATGCCACACTTGTTAGAACAAGTTTGTTAACAAAAAAGACAGAAAGTGAATATTATGAGATATTCCCCTTAATTTTCTGCCAGCACCCATCAATGTACAAATCAAAACAACAGCTTTCACCACTAACATATTCCAGTAATATGTTTAATTTTGTCTATGTCAAAATGCTGTGAAGCATCTCCTAAAATATGTTTTTATTATATGTTAAGGTTTAGAAACATGACTTACAGCATACCTTTGTTTTTAAATGCATATGCACAGGTTGGCTGGGAAGATAGCAGGGTAGGAGGATTCTAAGCTTGCATCATCCGAAGGATACAACCAGGTAACATTCACATTAACATAAATAGCCCAGAATACTCTCTGAAGACTGGCAGAACAAACTCCAGAACAAAATGTAAAGAAATCACACTAGAAAAGGTAGGAAGGCTGAAGATGTGGCCTGGGAATGAAATAGACCTTAGCTGTCCACGGTGGGGAGGTAGGTGGTGGCATGCAGAAGGATGAAAAGCAGACTTTCACACTGGGGAGCCCATGAACAGGGAGGACAAATCCCCATAACCTCTGCTTTTGAAAGTGAGGGCCTTCTCATGAGTTCTTTCATAAGTTTCTTTCGTGGGACTTAAACCCTGGAATTTAAAAAATCATCAGGATGAGCTCTGGGAGAGCGGGGAGGTTAGTAGGAAGCAGAGTCCCTGCCCTTAAAGAGACAAGAGGAAAAATAGCCGATGCAGATACAGCTTAGAACCAGCAGTTTGAAAAACACCAGGGGCAGACAGGAGGGAGAGTGATTTACTCAACTCAGAGACAGGAATAACAGGGAGACCCTTCCAGCAACAAGGGAGCTGGCAGGCACCATTAACCAACCCCACCACCACCACCTTCCAGCATAAATAAGGGCCACCTCTGGGAACGAGCACTATGCCCATACTGTTAACCTAACATGTTTTCACCAAGCATTGCTACCCCTCCCCCCCATGACTTCCAGGGATTCACCCTTCCCATTCAAGCTTGCCTTGGGCCTCTCCTCCAGAAGACCAGTGCAAACCCTGCCAACACCACATCTCCTGACCCACATGTTCTGCAGAACCTCAGTTCTGGTGGCAGTGGGGGCAGGTCTCATTTTGCAAGCAGACCATCACACACCTTTTAAAATGCACTCTTTCCCTGCTGGGGACCAAACACTGCCCAAAATAGGCAATAAGAGACTCTGCAGACAATGGGACTGAAGAAAAAAGGGGCTAAGGCTCAACAGCTGAGCATATGTAACACACATAAGAGACATTCCCTGAAGCACCAGGCCCTGGGAACCACCAGGGAAGAGGTGACACTGTACTGCAGGGCACTATAGGACTTCTTCTTAAGGCTATTATCATTAAGAGCACGAGAAGTAGCTGATTTTCCTAACACACAGAAGCAGACATGCAAAGTCAGACAAAATGAGGAGACAGAGAAATATCTCCCAAACGAAAGAACAGGACCAAACCACAGCAAGAGACTTTAGTGAAACAGATATATGTAATATGCCTGATAGATAATTTAAAGTAATGATCATAAAGATACTGAACTTGAGAAAACAGTAGAGGACATCATTGAGAAACTTAACAGATTTTAAAAAGAACCCATCAGAGAAAAGAATATAATAAATGAACTTTAAAAATACACTTGATGAAAAAATAGCAGACTAGATAAAGCAAAGGAAGCACTGATGATCTGGAAGGCAGAGTAATGGAAAGTAATCAAGCTGAGCAAAGAGGAGGAATGAAAACTATGTAAATTGAGAATAGTCTTAGAGAACTCGGTGACTCCATCAAGTGAAATATCATCTGCCTTACAGAGATCTCAGAAGAAGAGAGAGAAAAGGGGGATGAAAATTTACTTGAAAAAATAATAGCTGGAAAATTCCTTAATCTGGGGAAGGAAACAGATATCCAGTTCCAGGAGGCACAGAGATCCCCCACCAGAATTCAATGTAAGGAGGGCTACATCAAAACACAGTAATTAAAGTAACAAAAAAGAGCAATAAAGAAAAAAAAATTAAAGTAGGAAAAGAAAATAAGACATTTACATAACAGGAAAACCCCATAAGGCTACAGTAGAGTTTTTTTTTTTTTTTTAAGATTTTATATATTTATTTGACAGAGAGAGAGACAGCCAGCGAGAGAGGCAACACAAGCAGGGGGCGTGGGAGAGGAAGAAGCGGGCTTCCCAGCGGAGCAGGGAGCCCAATGTGGGGCTCGATCCCAGAACCCTGGGATCAGGTCCTAAGCTGAAGGCAGATGCTTAATGACTGAGCCACCCAGGCGCCCCAACAGTAGAGTTTTCAGCAGAACCTTTCTGAGCCAGAAAGGAGTGGCATGATATATTCAAAGTGCTGAATGGGAAAAATTAGAAGCTAAGAATAATCTATTCAGCAAGGCTATCATTCAGGATAGAAGGACAGATAAAAACATTCTCAGACAAAAACAAAGAAACAAAAAACGGAAAGGAATTCTTGACCACTAAACTAATCCTAAAAGAAATTTAAAGGGGACTCTGAGTGGAAAGGACGGGTCATGACTGATAATATGAAAAATCAAAAACACAAAAGCAGTAAAAATAAATGTTTCTGTAAAAATCAGTCAAGGGGTTCATAAAATAAAATGATGTAAAATATGACACTATATACTTAAAACATTGTGGGGAGAGAGTAAAGAATGGGTTCAAACTGTGAATGCCCATCAACTTAATATAGGCTGCTACAGGCAGAAGATGTTATATGCAAGCCTAATAGTAATCACAAGTCAAAAAGCAGTAATATAAAAGAAAAGAATAAAGAGAAAGGAATCCAAGTATATCACTAAAGAAAGCCAATAAACCATGAAAAAGAAAAGGATCAGAAAAAAGCTACAAACAAGCATAAAACAGGTAACAAAATGGTAATAAATACATACTTATCAGTAATTATTCTGAATGTAAATGGACTAAACTCACGAATCAAAAGACATAGGGTGATAGTAAAAATAAAAAACAAAAAACAAACAAAAAGACCCATCTATATGCTGCCTATAAGAGACTCATTTCAGACTGAAAAACACCTGCAGATTGCAAGTGAGGTGATGGACATTTTTAATGCAAATAGATGTCAAAAGAAAGCCAGTGTAGCAATACTTATATTTGATGAAATAGACTTAAAACAAAGACTGTAAGAAGAGACAAAGAAGGGCACTATATAATAAAAAAAGGAACAATCCAGCAAGAGAATATAACAATTATAAATATTTATGCACCTAACATGGGAACACCCAAATACATAAGAGTTAAAAACAAACAGGAAGTAACTGATAGGAATGCAATAACAGTAGAGGACTTTAATACTACCCAAACAGAAAATCAATAAGAAAACAGTAGCTTTGAATGACACCCTGGACCAGATGAAGTTAATAGACATATTCAGAACATTCATCCTAACTGAACATAAAAAAAAAAAAAAAAAAAAAAAAAAAAAAAAAACCAGAAACAAAACAAAACAAAAACAAAAAAGAACAATCCATCCTAAAATAGCAGACTCACGTTCTTTTCAAGTGCACATGGAACATTCTCCAGAATAAATCACTATAATCCTGTAAAACAAGGCTCAACAAATTCAAAAAAATTGAAGTCATACTATGCATTTTATCTGACCACAACACTATGAAACTAGAAATCAACCACATGAAAGAAACTCGGAAGACCACAAACACATGGAGGCTAAATAACACGCTACTGAACAATGAATGGGTTAACCAAGAAATCAAAGAAGAAATAAAAAATTACATGGAAACAAATGAGAATGAATATATAATGACCTGAATTCTTTGGAATATAGCCAAAAGAGGAAAGGTTATAGCAATACAGGCCTACCTCAAGAAATAATAACAATCTCAAAAAACAACCTAACTTAACACCAACAGGAGCTAGAAAAAGAAGAAACAAACAAAACTCAACTACAGTAAAAGGCAAAAAATAATAAAGATTGGAGTAGAAATAAATGGCATAGAAACTAAAAAAAGAATAGAACAGATCAATGAAGCCAGGAGCTGTTTCTTTGAAAAGATCAACAAAATTGATAAGCCGCTAGCCAGGTTCGTAAAAAAAAGAAAGAGAAATAGAGAAAGAGGGAGGATCCAAATAAGCAAAATCACTCATGAAAAAGGAAAAATAACAACCAACATCACAGAAATACAACTATAACAGAATATAATAAAAACCTATATGGCAACAAATTGGACAACTTAGAGGAAATTGATAAATTCCTAGAAAGATATACCCTACCAAAATTAAAGAGGAAGAAATAGAGAATTTGAACAGACAAGTTACCATCAATGAACTTGAATCAGTTTTCAAAAACTACCCAAAAAACCCCAAAAGTCCAGGGCTAGACGGCTTCACAGGTGAATTCTACCAAACATTTAAAGAAGCAATAATAACAAATCATTATAAAATACGGATGAAAGAAATTGAAGATGACACAAAGAAGTGAAAAGACATTCCATGCTCAGGGGTTGGAAGAACAAATACTGTTAAAATGTCTGTAATATTCAAAGCAATGTACAGAATGCAATTCCTATCAAAATACCAACAGCATTTCTCACGGAACTAGAAGAAACAATCCTAAAATTTGTAAGGAACCACAAAAGACCTCAGACAGCCAAAACAATCTTGGAAACGAAAAATAAACTGGAGATATCATAATTCCAGATTTCAAGTTATACTACAAATCCACAGTAATTAAAACAGTATGGTAATGGCATAAAAACAGACACATAGATCAACGGACTGGAAAGGAAAACCCAGAAAAAACCCACAATTATATTTTGACAAAGTAGGAATGGATATACAATGGGAAAAAGACAGTCTCTTAAATGGTGTTGGGAAAACTGGATAGTCACATGCAAAAGAATGAAACTGAATTACTTTCTTTCACCACACACAAAAATAAGATCAAAATGGATTAAGGACCTAAATGTGAGGCATGAACCCATAAAAATCCTTGAAGAGAGCACAGGCAGTAATTTCTCTGACATCAACCAGAAGCAACATTTTTCTAGATATGTCTCTTGAGGCAAAAGAAATAAAAGCAAAAATAAACTATTGGGACTACATCAAAATCAACTTTCTGCACAGTGAAGGAACCAGGCAACCTACTGAATGGGAGAACATATTTGCAAATGACATATCCAATAAAAGGTTAGTGTCCAAAATATATAAAGAACTTACACAACTCAATACCCCCAAAAACAAATAATCTAATTAAAATAATGTAATTAATCTAAATAAAACACGAACAGACATTTCTCCAAAGAAGACACACAGGTTGCCAAAAAACACATGAAAAGATGCTCAGCATCACTCATCCTAGGGAAATGCAAATCAAAACTACAATGAGGTATCACCTCACACTTGTCAGAATGGCTAAAATCAAAACCACAAGAAACAACAAGTATTGTACCATTGTGGGAATGTAAATGGGTGCAGTCACTGTGGAAAACAGTATGGACATTCCCCCAAAATTAAAAATATAATTACCCTATGATCCAGGAATCACATTACTGGGTATATATCTAAAAAATATAAAACACTAATTCAAAGGGATACATGTACCTCTATGTTTACTGCAGCATTATTTATAAGAGTCAAACTATGGAAGCAGCCCAAGTGTCCACTGATAGATGAATGAATAAAGAGGAGTTGATACACACACACACACACACACACACACACACACACACACACACAGTGGAATATTATTCAGCCATAAAAAAGAATGAAATCTTGTCATTTGCCACAACATGGACAAGAGCTAAAGATTATAATGCTAAGAGAAATAAGTCAATCAAGATAAACACTGTACGATTTCACTCATGTGTGGAATTTAAAAAACAAAGCTAAGGAGCAAAGAGAAAGAGAGAGGGAGAGAGAGAGAGGCAAACCAGAAACAGGCTTTTAACTACAGAGCACAAACTGATGGTTACCAGAGGGGAGGTGAGTGGGGGGATGGGGGAAATAGGAGCTGGGAGTAAAGAGAACACTTACCAAGATGAAAAATAAAATAAATAAACACACAATTATTAGTTTTTCTTTGGCTGAATTAAAAAAATATATTGTTTGCAAATTAGGAATCAAAAGCCATTCTTAGATAATACTCTCCAAAAGGAATCTTAATTGACTTTATTTTGTATTCAAATCATATTTACTAATTCAATGGATATTTACTGAGTACTTCTAGTGACTTTAGGTTAGGGCAATAAGCATGAGCAAGAGCTGTTTCATGGAATACAATGTAATGAAACTGTTAAATAAAATAAATGTATCTATGAAATAAAAACTGAATCAACACCAAAAAGCAAATAACCTGATTTAAAAATGGGCAGAGGACCTAAATGGAAATTTTTGCAAAGACAGCATACAAATGGCCAATAGACACAGGAAAAGATGCTCAACAGCACTAATCACCAGGGAAATACAAACGAAATCCACAATTCCTCACACCCGTCAGAATGGCTGGTATCAAAAAGACAAGAAGTAAGTGTTGACAAAGATACGGAGAGAAGGAAACCCTCGTGCACTGTTGGGGGGGAATGTAAATTGGTACAGCCACTTTGGAAAACAGTATGGAAACTCCTCAAAAAATTAAAAATAGAATCATCATGTGCTCCAGTAATTCCACTACAGGGCCTTTACCAAAGAAAATAAAAACACTAATTCAAGAAGATATAAAGATATATGTTCCCCATGTTTATTGTAGCATTATTTATAATAGCCAAGATAGATGAACGGATAAAGAAATGTGATATATCTATAAATATACATATTTACACACACACACACACACAATTACTGTACCACAAAAAGGAATGAACTCTTACCATTTGCAACAGCATAGATGGACTACTAAGTGAAAGCAGAGAAAGACCGATACCATATGATTTGATCTATATACGAAATCTTAAAAAAATGAACAAAGAAAAAGCAGAAGCAGTCCCATAAATACAAAGAATAAACTGGTGGTTGCCAATTCCAAGCAGTATCACTGTTTCCTTCCTCAGTTCTCAAATTTAATATCTCCTTAATTGTTATTTGAATCCAGCATCACAGACCAAATATGCTATACGTTTTTATGACTACTCCCGACACTTTTAGATACAAAACCCTTCATCATATACTTAAAAGGGACATTTTTATTTTAAAGGACATTTCATTTATTTTTGATTTTTGCGGGGGAGGGGGTGAGTACTGCTGGCACCTGATATACATTTAATAAAATGTTTTGTTTTCTCGATTAAAATAGAAGTCAGAGAAAATGTTTCTCTTTATTCTAACTGAAGGTGTTGTATCTTAAATTTTATATAAAAATTACAAAAAGGACAAAAATATTGAGATAAATATATCAACAAACTTTTTTTAAACCGATTTTGGAGTCTCTTAAAAATAAGTGTTATTCCTACACCATTATTTTTCCTTTCATGCTGAGTACACATCACTGAAGCCCCTGAATTGCTTCCATTCCTCCAAAATACTGTTTCAATGCCAATGAAATTAAATGGAAGATTAAGGAATATTTCCTGCCTTACTAATGCCAATTTTTTCTCTTAAAAGTTTCAAGTCAGGCTATATACAAGCATTAACTCAGTTTCCACAGCAACACCCCCCACCAAGGTCCTACCTCGATGTATGTAAAATGCAAGCATGTGACACCATTTTGGTCCCACAGCCTTGATTTACTATATTTGTAATCCTAAATTTACAGACTATCCTCAGAGAATGTTATCATTTTCCTCAGTACCAATTTTTACCATAAAGAACCATGTGTTTGACCAATCTGCTCTTCAGAGAATCTTTGCATCTGACTGGCCTTTGGGGGTAATATTTGCTTATTGCTTACAAAGTATGGCAAGAGTCAAACAGTTCTTCATTCTTCCCCATTAAAAATAAGTGCCACCTTACTTTTAATACTGTAATGTCCTAAGGGAAATGTATGTTGTCTTTCAGTTTTAACTTGCTCAGAATGCTTGGATAGACATTAGTGAACACTACATGAACTTCTGTATTATGAGCATTGTGTTTTATGATAAATTTCCAGCTGTGTTGTTTTTTCCTTTTAAATCAGTTAAATATAGCTGTCTTTGTGTTTCTGACTTTTTGAGTCTTCAAAGGCTATAATTTGGAGTTTCAGATAAGCTTTTAATGTGTTTAATTTAGTTAGTAATCTAAATTTCTGTTGGATTCTTCAATAATAAATGCAATGATGGGGGTCATCAAACAAAGATGCATTTTGCCTCCATCTAAGAGGTTTGAAGAAATTGCTTGGAAATTAATACCTAGGTTAATAACTATGATGTTGCCATATATGCACTATCTATTAATGTAATTTGACAACTTCTTA
The DNA here is from genome assembly GCF_017311325.1 of Ursus maritimus. Lineage (NCBI taxonomy): Eukaryota > Metazoa > Chordata > Mammalia > Carnivora > Ursidae > Ursus > Ursus maritimus. The sequence continues at coordinate 31,094,214 of NW_024423344.1, read as the reverse complement.
CCGTTTGCGTAATTACTTGTGACACATAGTAATACACTCGAAGTACAAATAGATATTTCAGGGATAAGGAATCAAAATCTGAGAGGTATGTCTCTAGAGTCCTTCATTTACTTGTAGTTGAAATTAGAGAATGCTATAGTTGTTTCATATTCTTTTGTAATACACATATACATAATTATTGTGCAATAGTAGTTTAATACATATATATTTTCATACTGCTTAAAGTCCACTATTGTAACTGTTTCTTCCTTTACAATTAATTTACCTTGAAAGATAATATAGCATTACTGAAAATTCTTGTTAAGACCAGATGTATTTTTAGCAACATTCTATTTTTGTGAAACTTTAAAAGTAAGTTTATTGCTATTTCTCTGCAATCAAATGAATGTGGTCTGTAATACAAAATCTTATTTATAGAGAATATGTAGCTTCACAGGAGGAAATGTGATCTTCAGCTTCGAATAGGTAGGGGTTCATATTTTGAGTCTGACTCTTCCTAGATGAGTGTTATTTAATCTCTCCAAGCCTAAGAATTCTTCACTTGTAAAGCTTTGAGCTTTAGATAATGCACTCATATACTAATAAATTACTCAACTGTATCAGCATTATACTAACAAATATAAAATAGGAGACTTTTGACCAGAAATCCTCTTCTACCACTTCCTAAATGCATGATCTTGGCCTTAGGTTAAATGGGAATGTAAATATTTACCTTGAAATCATTTAGAGACAATATAAGTAAAATAAATAGCACCAATAGAACAGCAAAGGAGATGTTCAGTAAGAAAGAACAATTTCCATAAAACAACACTTGTATTCTTTTTCATAACAACAATAACCTTTAAACTCCAGGAGCTCAGAGCCTCTGATCTACTCTATGTGTATGAAATAATCATAACCCCTTGTGTTGTAAACTATTAATTTCACTGTCTCAGTTGCATCTCTTAATTAGCCAATACACTTGATGAGGGCCTTATTTGAGGATTTCTCACAATGTCTAGCACAGAACTTGGTTAAAGTAGGAGTTCAATAAACTACTTACTGATCAGTTTGACTCTAATAGGAGCAATTTAAACTTTAAAATGTTTTACATTGATTTTGGGTATATGCAATTATGTCAGGGCTCCCAAGACCATCCTTAAACCAGCTGATTTACTACAAGGATTCCTAGGACTCAGAAAAACTGTTTTACTCATGGTTATAGGACATTGCAGGGAAAGGATACAGATTAAAATCAGCAAAGGGAAAGTTGAGGTAAAAGCTGGAAGAGACTGTACACAAGTGCTCAGTGGTGTCCCCCCCAGTAGAGTCACATGAGGACTTGCTCAGTTCTCCTAGCAAAAACATGAGACTTGACACATATGACAATATGACATATATATGAAGCATTCCCAGCCATAGAAGTTGACCCAGTCCTTGTGCGCAGTTTTTTATTAGGGATCACTCACCTAGGCATGTAGTACCTGCTACTCAGATTCCAGTCTTACCACACTCCACTTCCCCAGACATAAAGCAGGTGTTCACCATAAATCACATTGTTAGGATAAACTAATCTGGTCAAGTTGGTGGGGCATGACTCAATGCCTCAGGCGTACAAGAACAGGTATTTACCATCAATACAGTGTGACCTAAGGAAGGCATCAGTCATACAAAATCATTCTTCTCAAGCAGAATATGTCAAGGTCTAAGAGGTTATACCCCCACGAGTCTACCAAAGGCTAGTCCTGAAGACAAAACTTTCCTGGAAATGTGCAGACTGTTAGGTTAACACTTCCTTGCCCCATAATGCATTCATATAATGGAAATTTAAAAAATACATAAGGGCATTAATTGGAAATTATTCCTCCTACTGTTTCTTCATTCACCTAGTTCCCCTGAACATAGTAAAAAGTAATCTTAGTTTCTGATGTGTTCTTTGAGATACTTGTATACATATTCCTCTTTTTACATAATTTTCTATGAAATTTTTGGTATTTATTTTAATTAACAGTGTATCTTATAAATCTTTCCATATTAGCACATAAACAACCTCATTATGTTCTATGACTGCATAATTTTCCTTTTGTTATTATACCATAATTGATTTAAAACCATCCTTCATTTATACATAGATAGTTTCCAATATTTTGCCTTAGAAAGAATGATTCAATGACTAATCAATGTACATATGACATTTTAAAACCATGTGAGTATATCTGTAGGATAAATTCTTACAAGTAGAGGTTTTGGGTCAATTTTGATATATATTTCCAAATGGACTCCCATTAAAGTTTTGCTAATTTGCACTCAAACCAGGCTGTGATTATAACACTTAATCAAAGATTACAAAGATTATAAATTTCTAAATATCAGCAACATTCTAAAGTATAAATATGAAGCATTATATTACCACTGAAGAAAGCAAATCTTGGCAAGAACAATTTAATATAGTATTAAGTAGAGCATTAATATGAAAATAGAGAACTAAGGGGGAGTGCTTGGATCTTTTTTGTTTTGTTTTGTTTTGTTTTGTTGAATTCTGTAACTTCTCTTATATCAGAAAATGAGAGCACTATTATAGATGTTTTTGTGATCGAATTTTCAAGTCTTGATCTCTCTCTCAGTCAGATGTGACTGAATAAATGAAGTAATAGTTGTGTTCAGGTCAGATGACTAGACAAGAAGGAATAAATTACTGTGAACTTTAAATTTGGCCATTAAAGTGATTGTTGAGATTAAAGCTTCATGAAGCTGTGTAGTTTCCTGCAAGGAGAATCCTTGCCTAGAAAGAGAAGATTTTTTTTTTTTCCCCTAAATGAAGCTGGGGGAAAAAAACCTATTTTAAATATAGTAGAATCACATTTTCAACTAATTTTAGCTAGAGTGTGAAGAAAACATTTCAGGAAGATACACTCCTACTGTCTTCATTTTGATGACATATGCGGCCATTTTGTGCGGTCCTATGGTTTTTGTCATGACAATGGTTTCTTTTTTTTTCCCCTTGTCATTGTCATTTCTGACACAAGAACAAGACATCAGAATTTTAATATCATGTATATATTTTCAGTGATTCTGGCTAAGCTAAATTGCCAGCAGGCTACATTATTGTAATTCTCTCTTTGCAAGTCTCACAGCTGCAAGGTTTCTTGTTCATGACAAGTTTCATGAACATATTTCTCCTTGTTGGAGCTTCCCCTAGACTGGATGGCTACCTGTGGCATATTTTATGAATTGTAAAGGAAATCACTTAAAGGCTTTTATACTTTGAGATTTTTTTTCACTCCGATGATTTGTATGTATCAAGTCTTTTGCACCTAACTTAGGTTCAGCTTTTTGAATTTTAAAGAGCTTATCAATAGGAGGCATTTTATTTTTTGTATTTAATTCCATCAGACAGAAGAAATAACACATTTAATATCTCCAGAGCTAGAAACTTAATCAAATTAATTATTGTGATTCTTTGCTTTTTTATCTAAAGCAATTGTGAGGGTTTTTTAACTTGTAGGGAGCCACTTGCTTTTAATTAGTTAGTAGTATTAAGTTGGAATATTTACTTCCTGCCTACATATCAACTTTTTTCTTCTTTAATTGATATTTTCCTGAATGTCTCTTTAAAAAAAAAGTTGAGAGTGATTTTTTTTATCTTATGGAATCAAAAAGGAGGAAAACATCTGCTAAAATTATTAATGTAAATCCCAGAAGCATTAAATAAAAGTGTGAATCTTCCCTGAACATCAACAAATGGGCTTTTTCTTTATAGGAAGGGACAGCAATACCTCCTTCATAGTTTCTTTCAATTTTCTTTGACACCTCATTCATATTCAAGACACATGCTATCTATCCCCTTTTCCAAAAGTAATCCTTCCCTCAGTAGTGGATTTACCCACGTATTTTCTGTTTTGTCTTCCTCCTTCATATTTGTTGGAAACTTTCAGATGTCTGGATGCAAATACATTCCCACCTCATATTAATCTTGGGAATGTCTTTCCCCATCTTTAAAAATGGTGACAATAATACTGTCTTAGTAGTGAAGAGAAGGGCCACATGCACCCCAATGTTCACAGCAGCATTGTCCACAATAGCTAAATCATGGAAGGAGCCGAGATGCCCTTCAACAGATGAATGGATAAAGAAAATATGGTCCATATCTACAATGGAATATTACTCAGCCATCAGAAAGAACGATTACTCAACATTTGCAGAAACATGGACGGGACTGGAGGAGATTATGCTAAGTGAAATAAGTCAAGCAGAGAAAGACAATTATCATATGGTTTCACTCATTTATGGAACATAAGAAATAGCAGGGAGATCGGTAGGAGAAGGAAGGGAAGAATAAAGCGGGAGTAAACAGAAGGGGGAATGAACCATGAGAGACTATGGACTCTGGGAAATAAACTGAGGGCTTCAGAGGGGAGGGGGGTAGGGGATTGGAACAGGCCAGTGAAGGGTATTAAGGAGGGCACATATTGCATGAAGCACTGGGTGTTATACGCAAACAATGAGTCATGGAACACTACATCAAATACTAAGGATGTACTGTATGGTGACCAACATAACATAATAAAAATTTTTAAAAAAAATAATACTGTCTTAGTACTTTTGGCCTGTGGTAACAAAAGTACCACTATCTGGGTGGATTACAAACATTTATTTCTCATAGTTCTAGAGGCTGGGAAGTTCAAGATCAAGGCACCAGCAGATTTGGTGTCTAGCGAGGGCTTGCTTCCTGGATCATAAATGTCCAACTTTTTGTTGTGTCCTCATACTGAAGAAGGGACAGGGAGCTCTCTGGAGTCTCTTTCATAAGAGGACTAACCCCCTTCATGAGGGCTTTACCCTCACGACCTAATCACTGTCCCCACCCCAAAAATGTCCACCTCCTAATATATTAAGGGTTAGGATTTCAATATATGAATTTTAGGGGGACACACACATTCAATCTATAGCAAATATCAATCTTTCTCTTTGGTGATATCATATAAGTACATCAAAAACTACTGAGAACATAGTACTAGAACAAGCTGACCTTGGGTTTCCAGTAATTGACCAAGAGCTAAAGCCTTACTTTCTAGGCTGAGGTTATTTGACATATTTCCTGCTGAGGCAATCAGTAGTAGTCATGCAGGAAGCTTGGCATTTAAGGCAAACAAGAAATTAAAAAAGTTCTCTATTTGGGAAAAGGTTCATAGACTAGCAGGTCTCTTGTTATGAAGAAAAATTTCTCCTTTTGATGGCCTGAGGAAGGTTGGGGACTATTTTGAGCAATGAGTTTAACTTTGCTCTACTGATTTTTCCTTCTAAAGCCTCAGTGCTTATGTAATATTCAGCTTCTGTAAAGATTCAGAATGGTAAGGTGATAAGGAAATATAAAGCTTTGATGAAAATAACTATTCAAATACTATTTTTTAAAGGCTAAAGAAATGATAGAGTGTTCCACAGAAGGGTAAAAACCTTTTTATACTTTGGAGTAAGTCCATTTAAGGTCACTTCCACCCATGATAATCTATCATTTTATAAATTACATGTGAATATAAAGTATAATGAACAATAATAATGGTACATGTTAATAATTAAATTAGCATGGTATGATCAAAGAGATGACTATGTCTTTCCTCCAAGAGTAGGCTTAATATAGTGCGCTTATTTGCTGGGTTTCAAATGAAGAAATGAGAAAAACATTAGGGAGCAGCCCAGTTAGGGGCAGATACCACATTTGGGTACTCAAAAAATACATGTCCTAGGGCGCCTGGGTGGCTCAGTCGTTAAGCGTCTGCCTTCAGCTCAGGGCATGATCCCGGAGTTCTGGGATCAAGCCCCACATCAGGCTCCTCCGTTGGAAGCCTGCTTCTTCCTCTCCCACTCCCCCTGCTTGTGTTCCCTCTCTCGCTGACTGTCTCTATCTCTGTCAAAATAAATAAAATCTTAAAAAAAAACACATGTCCTTTCTGGAGCATTCATCAGTGCCAAACATTGTATGGAAAAAGTTCCTTAAAAAGGTTTCATTTAGTTCTTTTGATACACTTATGAGATACGTATAATTATCTATTCATAGTAGAAACATTTAGTACATTTTCCGGATTTCACAGCAAATAAATTTCACTACCATCAGTTAGATTCTACAACTAGAACTCATAACGTTCCAAAGCGTTCGTCTTTACCTACATATTTGAATAAACATACAAAGCCCCTGATCTACAAACCACATAAAAGACCACTACTTAGGACTTGCCATTAATGTAAAAATGTAGGGACCTCCATAGGCTCTCTCTTTCCTTTCTGGAAAGTTGGTGGCCATAATTTGCTCCCCTCTCCCATTCAGAGTTTAATCTATTTGCCGACGTTCAACCTCTCTCTCCATAACAGTGGGGACCAAGATGGTCTTAACGTTCCCCTTACCTTGCCTAACTTTATTCAGTGTTCTTCCTGACTATAGGCCCGTGGTCTCCCTTTTCCTGGAGTATTTACTTTAGAAAACTTGCAACTGTAAATTTTTTCTGCCATTTTGATATGTATGTAAGTCTTCTCCCAGCCTCTTCCAAGTTTTTCAACCTGGGAGAAGTCTTTCCCCAGGTCCTGGGAACGATCTTTTTGAAATTTAAGCCTCAAAGAAGATAGCACCCCTATCTCCCTGTCTCTGTGAGCAGGTAGGAGCCCAATTTAGGCTAAGTCTAAGACAGGAGACTAACTTAGGATGGGTACCAGTTAACAAACACAACCACAGAGAAAAGTACTTGCAAATACAAGAATAACTCAACATGCTCATTACCTCCCATTGATCAAGCTCCCACTACTGTCCTCCACTATGTTTCCAATAGCTCAACACAGTTCTTAAAAACCCTCCTGTCTTTTGTTTCCGTGAAGTTGAGTTCATCTCTCTCCTTTATTATAATAATCTTAAATAAAGTCTTCCTTGCCTTTATTTGTCTGGTGCAAATTTTTGCTTTGATAGTGGAGAAGGATAAAAATTGGCATATTATTTTTAAAGAGTCACTGCCTTATCTGGAGAGATAAACTATGGAACTACTTTCTTTGGTCCTGTTCATTCTTCATTGCATCATTCAAATATCTCTTCTCCAGGATGTCTTGCCTTACTTACCCCTTCACAAATAATTATTCTTTTTTTTTTTTGGTATGTTGTCATATTTGATTTATAACCCTCAGGGTATATGTGCTGTGGCTTGTTCATCAATTAGAACATGCTGTGATGATACTAACAGTGTCTTATTCATACATACACATGTATGTATGAATGTAACAAGACAGAGTGAAGAATTGTTTGAGAACTTTCCAATCACTACGTTACCCCCTAAACCCTGCTATGCAAGCTACTGAACAGTTGAGAAAGAGTTACTAAATTCTAAAGGCAGCACTGAATGAAATTCACTTCTTTGTGAGACCCCAGGGCTGTCTGGGCAAACTGGGATGCAAGTCATTACCAAAGAGAGTAAGAGTCACCAGGTGTGAGAAGAAGTTGCCTTTGAGCAAAGTACATTGTTTGTGAAAGTTGCTCTACTGTTTTTCCAAAAAACTAGTAAGGGACTGTTAGGAGAATTGCCTGAAGATTTGCAAATCCCTGAAGGGGAAAGTTTTAGAATTTTGTTTTGCTACTGGATTTCTGCTGTGCAATCAGCATATACCATTATGTCCATATGCTGCCTGAGTATGGAAGAGAACTGTAGACAGATTGCCTGTAGTCAGACCAGAGGACAGAAGGCAGGGAATCTTAAGAGTTACAGGTTTCCAAGACACAAAACTGAGGCAGTGAAAGACAGAGACTGAGGCAGATGAGACTTGAGCTCTGGGTTTGCTGTAATCTCACTGGAGGACTTCAGTTCATTGCTGCCTGCTTGGGACCAGATGGAAATGTGGGACCACAAACATTCAGGAAAGGTCACTTAGATTCTGTCCTATGTAAGCAAGGCCTGGTAAGACCTCCACTAATGCACAGCACACCTTTTGAAAATGAGCTAGGTCAACGAGGATGACTAACAAATGGGAGAGCCATCTCCTACACAAACAAAGAATGTTGGTCTTGATAAGGAAACAACTGTTAAAATGAATTCCTAAAGTAAGCCCTATTTTTCCTATTCCTCTCCAACCACTCCAACACATGTCAAAGATAATGGGAGAAAAAATGGGTAAGGGCATAAAAGAGCAAACTGCACTCTTCACTCCACCAAAATGATGGAGCCATAGTCTGGTCTGCATGGGGTGAGAGGGTGAGTCTGAAGCAGGACTGACATTTTTAAGTGGGTACAGCCACTTTCAATAATAAATATGAGACTGCATAAATAATCTAAAGTGCCTGGGAATTAATTTGTAAAACCCAATAGAAATATCAAGTGATCCTACTACCTAGGGAAAATATCATTACATATATCAATTAACTGAGCCCTCGCTTAGACCTACTACATCAATTTTCATCCCCACCACCTATGATGTTCTTTTACATACTTCATGAAGTATTTTTTTTAATTACTGGGAATACAATAAAGCTCTAAAACTAAAAAACCAACTAGATAGACTCTCTCTCAGCTGTACAACAGAATAACAAGTAGAATTAGTGATCTCAATTAAGTGTTCTATGGGTAGACAGTGCTGAAATAACTGGTATAATGTGGCTAAACTGTGCCTGGATCTGTGGTCTTTGCAGCTACTGAGTCTTGAGTAGGGGGATGAACAGATATAAATGTCAACCATACATATCCATGCAGAAACAGCTGCAGAAGGCAAATGGACAATTTGCAAAAAAGTTACTATGGCCTCCTCCAGAGATGTTATGTCCTGGAAAAAGAGAAATTGGAAGATATCCTGCAATAAAAATAGCAACTGATTCATCCATCCTCTCTCTTAGGAAGCATGCATTCTTAGTTGAGGACATTTTGTGACAAATTATGTTACCCACATACATGTTTATTGTATTGGAAGGCAACAAACACAAATCTCAAGTGAACTGAGACAAAAAGTGCGTTTGAATCCTTCATTTCTTTCTCAAAACATTTTTATTGGCTCACCTGGTGAAACAATGAACCTTGAAGTCGCATCCCTTAATTCTGAATGCATCAATTAAAAATTGCCATACTTCTAAGCCCTGCTTGAGTTTGTTCTTTATCTATGAAATAAGCACAATAATGTTCTATTTCACCAGGGTGCTCTGAGGAATAACTAGTAAAAACGACTGCAGCATATCCTTTTTAAAATAAAAGCGCTATGTAAATGCTAAGACCAAGGGTAATAAACTCACAAACAGGGATGTGTTCATAACAAAGTGTAATATATTTGAATAGATAAATGACAAGCATCCCATATAGAAACCAGAGAACCTTTAGTGCTTAGGCAGCTTTTAATAATTTTCAAGGGAATCCTCTCTGGGGGCAAGAGATTGATACTGACTCCTTTCAAAAGATCATTCTAAGTAAAAAAGGATTTCATCTCTTCTTGACTACTGATCATGTACTAGTGGTAGCCAGAATAAAAGAACTACTGACTTTGGTTCTAACCACTAAGCACGAAATAAATTAAACTGTCCATGTGTATTTACTTGCTCTGATGAAAGATCGTAAGATTCTGCTCTGAACCTATTCAGAGAGCAAAACAGATTTGCCCATTAAAACCATAAAAGTCAGGTATGTGTAAAAATATGAGTGTTTTTACAAGTCAGAGATGCTCTCTATTGCAATGTCCTGTTGAGTTTGCTCCCTGAACTACCTTATCATTTTTGGATTCAATTTTGGAAAGATATAACTTCTCTATAATTCAGTTACCACCAAGCATTGTTCTTACTTAAGGAAATTTGTATTCAGACAAAACATGTGTCACAAGAGAGAAGTTTCTCCATGCTGACTGATGACACCATGTCCTTCGTGTGTTCACGTGCTAATGGAAAATGAACTGGACAGGAGTGGCCACCGACATGGTGCAGCATGTTCCAATGGTTCAACTTTGTCCTTGGTCACTGATACTCTACTATTCTCTTTAGGCAGGCATTTGCATACTCATATTACGAGAAACTTTTGAAGAAGAGTTGAGGTCATCTGTTCTAGAGAGAGAAATTAGGAAGGAATGCACTGTAGTACTTAGACTTTGTCCCTCAAACAATCCTCTGAAGAAATCTCACAAAGGAGTACTTTTGATGTCACTGCAAAATTGAGTTCAGTATTCCTGTATTTACCTGTGTCTTTTGTCTGGGTGTTTCAAGATTTCAAATGACTTCACAAACTTCCACACTGTATTTCTTCCTCGGCTACTATGATATAGGGGGTGAATCTTCTGCCTTCCCTCTAATATTTTTTTTTAAACAGGGCAGAAAAGTTTTCTTTAAAGAATCTTTACAAGGAATGGCCAACCTGTTCAAAAATAGCTTCGCTGACAGCTTCACGCCTTTTCAGAACTGAACTTAAGCTGTATCTTCTTTTTTTTTTTTCTTTTAAGCCCTTGAAATAATTGGAAGAATATTTTTATTATACCATCCATCTGGAAAAGGAAGGCTGGGATACTATGAGAAGGGCCATTCTTTCTTGTGGTATTTTTGGCTGTGTCTCAGGGTGGGATGTTTGATATGTCATGAGAAAGATGGGCCTCATTAGATTTCCAGGCATTTGCACAGCCACCAGAAGAGCTCAAAGGGGAAAGATCAGCATCCGGTCAGTAACCTATAAAATTTTGGTCTTTTGACTTCTGGTTCTAATTCTTAAAACAGCATTTTTTCCTTTTTGTTAATATTCTTTAGTCTTCTTTTTCTTTTCTCTCTTTTTTTTCTCTTTACTGCTTTTTTACACTGAGTTTCTTAACGGTCTAACCACATGCCCAGGACCATTTGCCACTTTATAATAGTAATAACCCATGTTTATGCAAGATGGTTCCCTCGGGAGCTCTGAGTACTTCATAGATGCCATCCTGTTAAACCTGATAAGTTCCCTGATGGATGGGCACGTAGTATTTTCCAATCTTCCTGAATTTCTAGACAGGGAACCGAGTTTGGAAATTCATTTATGTTCATTCTCACCAATACTTTTGCTGGCTTACTATGCAAAAGCATGACATCATAAAGTCAGGACTGAAATAATGTGGCCTTATTAGCTACGTTAGTTTCTTTGTTACATGCATATATGCCACACATTTGGACAAAATTTCATGATGTCTTGCCTGGTATTAATTAGAAACATTGGTTTCTGTTCATTAGGCATTATTTAAGACTAAAGCATATAACTTTTGTCTGGATCAGTCTCTTTTTTGAGCTTTCCAACAAACTCAGCTTGTTTGCAGTAGCTAACTACACAAGATATTAAAGTATGTGAACAAAGTTTAACAGAATATAAGCAAATTCACATGCAGATATAAATTATTAATTTTTAGGATTTAAGAATAAAATAAATTCACACAACACTATGTATTTTAGGTGCTGGACCTACTTCAGTATTGTTTCTGGGTAACTATGGCTTAGATATCATCGTTGATAGAAAACTGGTTGGGGCGCCTGGGTGGCTCAGTCCTTAAGCGTCTGCCTTCAGCTCAGAGCATGATCCCGGTGTTCTGGGATGGAGCCCCGCATCAGGCTCCTCTACTGGGAGCCTGCTTCTTCCTCTCCCACTCTCCCTGCTTGTGTTCCCTCTCTCGCTGGCTGTCTCTCTCTGTCAAATAAATAAAATCTTAAAAAAAAAAAAAAGAAAACTGGTACTTGAGAATATAAGAAAAATGATAAAACAAAGACTGGTTAAAGGCCATATTGAGAAGCAGAGGTTGATGTATGTAACATTTATATTTAATATCTTGCTATTAATAATCTGTCTTTTGGCCCCATTAATGGTCCTACTCTCTCCCTGGTCTAGTGCCTTCATGACAGGGAGTTAAGCATAATGATTAAGAGAAGGGGCTTTGGAACAACTTGGATTAGCATTGGAATCCAGCCCTACTCCTCACTGATTATGGATAAAAGGCAAGCTATGTAACCTCCTTGAACCTTGGTTTCCTCACTGACCATAGAGGTTAATAAAAAATACCACCACAATTACATAGGGTTGTTGAATGGGTTAAACATGTGTAAAAGGATTAACATGTGTCAGGTACCAATGTGTTCAATAAATAATAACAATAATAGTAACAATTACTCTCTTATTCTCTAGTTATGATGGCTCAGGCCTGACTTGTGCTTTCCCTCCTCAGCATCCCTGCACCAACACTGCATGCATCCAGTATGCGTTCCTCTGAATTTCACTGAAATGTATTGTGACTTTATATTATCCTCATGAGGGTCTTTGATGGGACTATTAGCTAGTCTGATAGTCCTTATAAACACAATAGTAAGTGAAAAACCAAGTAAGACTTCCAGGTCTTTTCTTTTACCCAATTTCTGACCACACATTTTAAGAAGGGAACTGTGAAGTCCATACGGGTAGTCATAGAACATACAGCTAAAAGGAATTTTGGTCTTTGTCCAGTAAAAACCCTTCTTTTTAGTAACGAAATTAAGTCTCCAGAACTTTCTAAGGTTAATAGTCTGAGAACACTTTGGATGCAGAAACCGTGTAATTTTTTAAAACTGTGTGTGTGTGTGTGTGTGTGTGTGTGTGTAAAGATTGTTAATTAGGTACTGAAGAACGGGAGTCAAAAGAGAGCAAGCTATCACAGAGGTAGCAATTTCAGGGGGCAGCTTCCAACCCTGGGGCAGAGATAAAACTAGAACTATTGAAATTGAAATTTAGGAGCTTCCAGGAAGGATTCTTCGAAGCTGAAACACAGGCTGCTAAATAGAGGATGCCACTAGGTCTGTGCTGCTGCCTCTAACCTCAGAAGAGGGGTCCCGTGGAGCTGTTAGTCAAAACAGTTGGTTTGTGCCGGTATCTCTAAGGGGATGCAATGAGGCTGGTTCCGCAAAGCTTGGACAAACTTCAAAATGAATTCAACTACTACTAACTGGAATGAATTGCCACTGCCAAAGTGAAGACACATTGCTAGAATAATAGTGACAGAAGGAGGAAGGAACAAGTTTCTTCTTCCCTTTGCAACCTTCTATATTCCCTCCAGGGCTTGCCTATCAGCAGAGCATAATAGGGAGCCAACTGGAAAAACAGAATTTGGTTTGCAGTTCCAGTCCCAGCATCAAAGGTCATTGAAGAGTGAGTTAAAGCTGAGATACTGCCCTGACTAGCACAAGTAGTTAGTGGGAGAGTCAGATATACTATCAAAGCAGATAGAATAACAAATGGTAGATCCTGGAAGTGATGGATGAAAAGCATGTCCCCAACTCAATTCATTTCTCTATCTCATCTCTTGCAAAGGAGGACTCACACAGAATTTTCCAATGCTTTATACCCTGCCCCTCACATTTATGGGCTGCTCTTCTTCCACATAAATTATAAGTTAAGTTCACACTTTGACTTCCTCTCATTTGGTTTACTTCACATTGTGGCATATTTTGAAACCAGACTTTAGTCTCTCATATATTGAATACTGGAAATTTGCAAAGAAGGATTTCAGGTGCTCTCTCACACACACACACAAAATAGGGTAACTATGTGAGGAGACGGATATGTTAATTAACCTGATTGTGGGAATTATTATACTATGTATATGTATATCAAATCATCATGCTATATACCTTAAATATATACATTTTTTATTTTAAAAACACAAAGAGGGAAATTCTGGGAAGTGAGAACTGAAACTTTAAATGGATCCACATTGTAGCTGGAAGAAATTAGACTGGATGCACACCACCACCCAAGATGCATGCTTTCAACACCATCTTTTACTCTCAGAGACATTCTCCATTTGAGAGTCTCTCTTCAGCTTTGGCAATTCATATCCTTCCTCATGATTCTCTCGACCTAATCTCATTCCAGTATTGTTTTTTCTTTGGTTCCCAGGATTCTGTAGACTCGGTTCAGTGGACTGGCATTGCACATTTTGACCTCCTCTGCACCCTGACAAAGATTTCCACAGTGCTGAAGTTCCAGTAACCAGCTGCTTCATACCATAATGCACATGGTTGCCTTTATCCAGCACATTAGGTTAGGTAACACTTCAGTAATAATCTATTACCCTGATCTCTTATCTCTAGTTTCACTCTAATACATCTTCCACAGAAAGACAGAGACGTAGAGGTTCAGAGTGTGGTATTACACCTACAATGTCTGAGTTCGAATCCTAGTTCTTCCATTTACTTGCTATGTGACCTTGCAATGCCCCTCTGTGCTTCAATGGCTTCACCTTATAAAACTCTTACCTTCTTGGTTGTTGTGAGGAGCAAACATACCATTTCAGGTGCTTAGAACACTGAACAACATACAGCAAATGGTTAAGAAATATTAGTTATTTCACTAGAACCAGTGTTATCTTGCAGCTCCAAGTGGATGAACATTTCTGGCTTTATTATTTACTAGCTATCTGACTTTTTGAATGTTATTTATTTTCTCGAGGTTCAGATGCTTTCCATGCTTAAAATGTTGCTTGAAATGGAGATATCTAGTTTATGTAGTGGTTGCTAGGATTAAATGATAATGCACAAGTGAGAAGTTAGCATGTTTGAGCCAGACCAGAGACTCAGATCGGTGGGTAGCATTATGCTACTGGTGTGACTACTTTTTAGAAGGCCCCTTACTGCTCTAACTAGACCAACCTCTTGAATGTAACTTGAAGTTCTAGTGTTCAGAAAAATGTCACAGATTGTATAATTTTACTGAAACATTATCCAGCTACATGTTTTGATTTATACAGGGTCTAGGAGCACAGGGTAAAAGAACATGAAGTTGTCCTTGTTAACAGACCTATCTGAAGAACCAGGAGTTGTTGCAGGAAGCCAGATGAAGGGAGAGAATAAGGAGATATGTCTAGAAGAAAGGGCCAAACTAAGGGGCAGGGCCTGGAATGATTACCGTTGACACGTAAGGGGTGCACTTGGCTACTCCAACCTGAGATCCACCGAGGTTCTTTCTTCTTTTCACTCCCAGGTTCTGTTTACTCTGAGAAATAAAGGGGCACCATATAGGGATCCCACTTCCTCTGCTATGGAAACACCTTCCAAGAGGCTGACCACAAGAAGCAGGGAGCACTTTCCTTCTGGCATAAACGAAGCAGTCAGGGGCTTACACAGCAAAAGAATAGGATGGTGATAATTGTATTTGCAATAGGGCTTCATAAAATGGTCTAGTAGTTACATCTGAAAGTATTACTGGAAATTCCAGGAATTTCAGCAAAGAGGAATTCTGGAAAAACATTCAATTTCCTGAGAAGGTGGTCTTTGATTACTACTTTCAAAATTATACAATTGCACTAACCATCAGTAAATCTTGAGGTGCACCAAGTATATTTAGTAAAACCTTGCATATTACCTGGCATACAGCAAATGATCGATATCCCTCAGTCTAAAAAAAGTCATAGTAGCAATCAATTTCCATCCCAAATGGACAATTTTCCACCTGTATTCCTTTAGTGACATAGTTTCTGTATTTCTAGAAAATCTCCACTCAATATGCCACAGATATTTATTGTAAATGCAATTTTCTGATTAAGGGAAAGCTCCCTCTTTGAGACCCACTTCAAACCCTCTCTTTTCTCCTCAAAGTTTGATCCATATAACAGCAACACCAGCATTACTTTGATGCTTGTTAGAAATGCAGATTCTAGGGGGCCTGGGTGGTTC
The DNA here is from genome assembly GCF_017311325.1 of Ursus maritimus. Taxonomy (NCBI): domain Eukaryota; kingdom Metazoa; phylum Chordata; class Mammalia; order Carnivora; family Ursidae; genus Ursus; species Ursus maritimus. The sequence goes on along the minus strand of NW_024423344.1, from coordinate 31,078,592 downwards.
AGTCAGTTAAGCATCTGCCTTTGGCTCAGGTCATGATCTCAGGGTCCTGGGATTGAGCCCCAACACCCCCCCCACACCCACATTGAGCTCCCTGCTCAGCGGGGAGTCTGCTTCTCCCTCTACCCTTCCCTGGGCTCATGCTCTCTCTCTCATTCTCAAACAAATAAAATCTTTAAAAAAAAAATGTAGATTTTCGGCTCAGTACCAGATCTACTGAAACAGAATCAGCATTTTACCATGACCTCTAAATGATTACACTCACCCATCTCTGAGAAGCCTGAACTTCTCCCCTAATTTATGCAAGTCCTATTCAGCCTGGTAAAGTGAGATTTACTTGAGAAGAGCCTTTGAAAAAACACCTCTGCCTGATACTTTTTGGATAGAAGGTATTTCATAATGCTTGTTAAATTGGATTTAGAACATCTGTCTCACCCATGTGAAAAACTAATCATTGGTAGCATCTTTATAAATAATTTTAATCTAAATTAGTGATATTCTAGATGAAATGCTGTGATCAGAACACTAAATAAAAGAAAACAAAAACAGAGCTTGTCAGTGTTCTCTTCCTCCTTTTCCAATAATAAAATTTTATGTGCTTGCCTCACAGAAACAGCATCTTCACCATATTTTTCTAACAAAGAGAAATCAAGGACTAAGATCTTTCCTCTGTTACTCTCCTTGCCCAGACTAGATTCAACAAATGGCATCTCGTAACATATTTACCATTGTTACAACTTAAATATGAAAATCATATTTAAAATGGAAATCAGAGTGCATATTTTATTTGCACAGGTTTTTCTTCCCAATTTTTGTTTTCTTAGAGCATTATTTTCTTATTAGCAGAGTTATGCACACATTTCCTTTTAATTTCTATTCATTCTTCATTTGTGTATATGTGTATTGCTGGGATGGAAAGAGAAGAGCACAGCACTCCTTATGTACTATTTTTAATATACTATTTTTAATATATAATTGCCCCCAAGTAGAATTTGAGTTATTTCTCTCAAAAGTGTTATGCTCTCTTTCCTTCTAACTTGATAAGGAGAATTTCTTTCGGGTGTATTGTTCTGAGGAGCAACATGGAGATTTGTCTGACATAGCACATAGCTCAAATGCAGCATTTCACGGTCTCTGAGATCTTGGAATCTGGTGTTGTTCACAACACAGAAACGCTTTACAGGTAAAGGGGAGACTTGCTAAGTTTCCCTTAACACCATAAGTACTTTATAAGCTTATTCTCTGGGGAAAGTTTAGATTTCCTGCTTTTACTGTCTTCACTTTAATCTCATTACTTTTCTACAAAACAAAGGAAATAGGCACTAACACTTCAAAATACTAGTCATTTTATAATCTATAAAGACAAGCTTACATGAAGGTTTGTATAAAATTTTCAAGAACTAAAACATGAAATGTGGAATTAAAACAAAAAGCACTTTCATTTTAAGGACAAGAGGATAATATGCTGTGTTATCTATTAAAAAAAAAGCAATTCAGTTCTGATCTACATAGAAAACATGCATTATTTATTCACAAAATATTTATTGAGAGGACGTTATGGGCTAGCATTAAGCTACCCACAGGGGATACATTTGCCAATCAATATGCCCTCATGGGTCTTACATTCCATTGCCCATACAAAACAAATGAAAAATAACATCTCCTTAAAATACGATAAAGCAATGGAGTAAACAAACAAGGTCAAGTAAGTGAAAACAGACTCGTTAGGGAAAAATTTTCTGAAGAGGTCGCATTTAAGCTGAGGGCTGAAAGCTTGAGGTGGGTAACTTTTTTGGAATTTTTCAGAAACTAAAATAAATTACAAGTGGCTTATGAATAAGAATAGTACCAGATGAGGTTTAAAAGTGCTCCACGGGCTAGATTATCCAAGGCCTTGCAGAGCACGGTGGTTTGGATTTTATCTGAAGCAACTGGCAGCTATCAAAGAAGTTTAACAGGGTAGTGAAACGATAAAATTTATATTTTAAAAGTATTTCCAAGGGTGCTGAGTGGATATCAGATTGGAGGAGAGCAAAAATTGCAGCGCAAATAAAAAGATATTGCACCTGCTAGGCGAAGAGAGAAAATGGCGTGCTGGACGAAGGTTTGGCAGTGATGACAGAGGATCGGCTAGTACGAGATAGATTTTGGAGGGATGGACTTTCAGACTTGATTAGATAGGGATAGTAAATTAGCTTTAAGGAATATGGTCATCAAATTTGCTTCCTCTTATCTTAATGATATATGATGGTTTGGGAATGGAATTGTCCTTAATAAAGCATAAATTCTGTTTAGCCACAAAATCTGGATATCTGTATTTAGCTTTTGGAACTTTAGCCATTTACTATTTTAGATGGAAGCAATAAAAGTGACCCCATCTAAACAAGAATTAATTAGAAAGATACCAGGGACCCTCTGCAGAGGTAAAATTACAAACCGAGTTTGGGAGAGTTCCGGTGAAACCGTGTAATAGTATAGAGTTGAACAAAAATAAATATCGCTGCACTAATGCTTCAGAGAAGCTCAATTTTATTTATTTTTTATTTATTTTTAAAGATTTTTTTTTTTTTAATTTGGCAGAGAGAGAGACAGCCAGCGAGAGAGGGAACACAAGCAGGGGGAGTGGGAGAGGAAGAAGCAGGCCTCCAGTGGAGGAGCCTGATGTGGGGCTCGATCCCAGAATGCCAGGACCACGTCCTGAGCCGGAGGCAGATGCTTAATGACTGAGCCACCCAGGCGCCCCAACAAAGCTCAATTTTAAAGTAACCCTCTTCCTCTCTTCCACAAACCTCCCCTCCCCCTTTCTTAGCCTTCTGTCTCAGGGGTCCGCATCCCCTGAAAACATGAGGAATGAGGGGGCAGCACACACACAATTCTTGTGGAAACCAGCTAGATTCTTTATTTCCCTATAAAACCCCCCAACCCCTTCCTCTGGGAGGGCCTGTAGTTTTTGAAAGCCATAGCCTACTACAGCCTCCTTTGCAAAAGAGCATTAGCGCTATTATTTCTCTTTATCCCAAACTCTGTCTTCACATTGTATTTTGGCTCCAAAGCACAGAGGTTGGTTTTCGACAGCACTGGAAGTTCAGGAAATTATTAGAGCAGGAACCCCCAGTCACCAGGGTACCACGGTTAGAATTAAACCCGGTCACTTTATTCATCTTTGCTTTGTTCACGTAAGATGCAGTGTCCCATGAGAGAGGGTCTGATTATACATTCCTTCGCAATACCGGAGTTGTAAGGGAAAAGACTTGTTAAAGGAACTGCCAAGGTCCTTTTAACTTCATGGTGAGAGCCAATATAGGCCCTGAATTACAGTCCAACTATCACTGCATGAAAGGGGGAAGAGAGAATTCCCCCAAAGACGATGGATGCTGGGAAACAACCAACCTAAAAATATCCATGAAAATAACACAGTAGTTTATCTGCTGGCTTCTACTAGCAGGCTACCTAGCTCTGATATTCTATGCCGATCTTGAAGATATTTTATTTCACCCACAGGATGGGATCTAGGACATATTCTATAGAAGGTAACATGGAATCAGAGTACACCGAAGAGGGTGCTAATGTTTAGGTGATGAAACGTATCTGTAAGCCACAGAAATACCTTCTTGCAGCCTTCCCCTATGACCAGTGCTTACTACAGATTTCATTAGCAGTTGATGATTTCTCAGTAATTCTTATCTTTATTAGGAATTAAGTTTTTTTTTAATCCCAGTGTAGCTAACATACAGTGTTATATTATTTTCAGGTGTACAATATAGTGATTCAATAATTCTATAAATTATCCAGTGCTCATCAAGACAAGTGTACTCCTTAATCTCCACCATGTATTTCCCCCATCGCCTCACCCCACCTCCCCTCTGGTAACCATCAGTTTATTCATTATGGTTAAGAGTATGTTACTTGGTTTGTCTCTCTCTCTCTTTTTTTTCCTTTGCTCATTTGTTTTGTTTTTTAAATTCCACATATGAGTGAGATCATATGGCATTTGTCTTTCTCTGACTGGCTTATTTCGCTTAGCATAATACTCTCTAGGTCCATGTATGTCGCTGCAAATGGCAAGATTCCATTCTTTTTAGGAATTAAGTTCTTTAATCATTTTTATTTTGCTTCATTTATCTTACATCTGATTAGTCCAATTCCTCTATTAAAAGCACTAATAGGACTACACTTTTTTTTTTTTACCTTTTCCATCAGCAGTTAAATTTTAAATTCTTTTTGCACACCCTTCTTGCAAATAAGAAAATTAAATTGCTAGGTGAGAAATTAATAAAATGAACAAAGGAAAAAAACAGGCTTCACTTCATTGCTATGCATGCGTTTAAAGATATGTCCAGAATAACCATTTGGAAATCAGTATCAAATAAAATTAAACCACTTGATTACTTGTCAAAGAATAAATCCATGAATGCTAATTTGTTCTTCTTACTGCATGTTAAATCAAAGCACATTGTTCCTTGAGCCTGATATCCTGGAGGAGGCTTATTAAGGCATATCTGTCCCACAGGGCAATTTACCCAAATCTGGTAATTTAAGTATAGAACATGATAACTGGAAAATTTTATAGAAGAATTATGCCTGAAAAAGCGAGAGTATCAGGACATTATTGTTGAGGCAGTACTGCAGAGTGGTTAAAAGCCTTGTCTTTGGATTCAAATATGGGTTTGGATCTTACTTCTTCCGTTTATTAACAGTCTGATCTTATAGAAGTTAATTGTCCTCTCAAAGTCCTATTTTTTGGGGTAAATGTAAAATTCTGTAAAATGTATAATGAGTTTTAAGTACCCGATAATTGGTGGTGATGATGACGATGATGGTGATGATGACAGAAAGGAACATGGCAGGACAAGAAGAAAGAACTCTGCTGTGACAGAATGGCTGCCCAAAGGACCATCTGTGAACGAAAGCAAAGAGAAGCAGCAGAAATGCAAGGAGAATCACAGAGCAGCACAGTAACATACTTCCTCAGAAAATTCTTGAGCCTGTCAGTTAGTAACTAAACTTTAATATTCCTGGACAAAGTTCATTTTATTCCATCATATTAACCTTCTTCCTCCAGTCAAAATTATTGAGGCAGGTGGTGGGACTGCTGGCCCTGGGAAGCTATCAGTACAGTATTGGGCTGTTAGTTACCAAAGGCATCTGAGGAGAATACACAAGTGGTGATTTTCTCCCCCTGGTGAATTTAACAGCATGAAATCTCAGATAGTCTCTCCTGCCATATCCAACTTCTTTAAAAAATAAAATAAAATAAAATTGTAGGCTGCCTTTTTTAATGAGAGTGCAGAATGCTCTCCCCATCAGTGAGTAATCCTTCTCAGGCAGGAATAGTGGGTCTCATTTTCTACATAAATGGAAAAAAAGTAATCTTATCTCCAGCACTTCCCTCTTCTGTGTTATGCAGGTTTAGCCAGGCTAAAGCTGTTGACAGGAAATTCTCCACTTGGATGAGAAGCCAAGATGAGAAGGGAGGTATCGCAATGGTGACGGAAAAGCTTTACATAATGAGACAAATCCCAGCACCTCCAGGGAACTCATTCAGTATGGAAACCATTCCGTGTTTCTTTCATTATGGGAATGATACACTGTCTATTAAAAGTACAGAAGTGAGATTGTCCAGTTATTTTAATAGGGTGACTTGCTTTGGATTGCCATTCGGTTTTGCAAACAACAGCATGAAAGCCTATTTGTCTACAGCACCATGCTTCAAATAAGTCCAATCTATCATAGTATGGTGGCGTTAGCACCTCTTATTATATAAACCTGTCAGGGCATTACAACATAAACAACACATTCTGCCCAGCTGCAAAACACTTATTCAAGGAGTCCATTTAGTTTCATAAACTTTTTCTAAGTCTCTGACACCTTAAACAAACTATGACAGGCATTTCTATTGTATGCCAACCAAGAGGAAAAACTCACTATATAAAATGTATCTAGTGACTACCAACAAAAGAATAAGATAGGAGATAAAATAAGCCTCTAGTGGAAAAAATTCAGATATATTAATAATTTCTAGGAAAATATTCATTTCTTTTTCCAGTCTTCAAAGCAGACAAAGGATAAAATTTAGCTCAGTATCAGAAATCTAACTTTAGTTTACATAATTATTTCCTCACTGGTAGAACCAGAGTCTCCTTTTGGTGTTGTTACATATGTTTGCCTGTGCTGATCCATTTGATATGATGCAAAACACAAATAGTATATGGGTAAATATATGTAAATTTATATATTACATAGCATATATAAATCATATTATTTATACACACACACACATATATATTATGTGCCTATAAACACGTACATAAAAATATGTGTTCTCCAGAAATTACAGGCAGCTTTCTCCCACATGTGTATATATATAAAATAGTAAATAACATCATGAAGTAATAAGGCACGCCATTCTGGGCTTACGTATCTATTTTCTATAGAGTAATTACTCTTCTCTAAACTGAACTTCCTAACTGAAACGTGCCCTAAAGCAATTCTGCATCATAGCTCTGTGGTTTATAGAACTGGTCCCAATTTCTTCCAACTACACCATTTAGAAATCTCCCCAAGTATTGACAAGATGAGCTACAGCTGTTCACAGAGGAGAGCAAGCTTATATGAAGAGAGACAAGTATACTTTCAAGGGACTAAGATTTGAAATATTGATATAGTCACATTAATTGAATTTTTGCCTTGAGAAGTGATTACAAAAATGTTGCTCCAATATTAATTTGTATCTGCTTTGGATAAGATTAACATTAATTTCTTCGCCAGTCCCCATTACTCTTTTATTATTCATTAGCATCTCTCTTTGCATGTGTAAGAGACCTTGATGAAGCATGTTTATTCATAGACTAACCTTTTTAAATAATTCTAACAGCTCTCTAACAGTAACCTTCCTGGCATGCTGAATATCTTGTCTTTGTTTCATTATTCAATGCTTGCACTCTATCCTCCACTTGAGATGCTGAACATGAATCATACTCCTCTTCCTATTGCTCTCTTCCTCCCACTAAAATGTCCTCTGCAGCCCGATCCCACAGGAGAGCTCTGCTCCCAAAATCCTGCAGCAAAACAGTCTCCTGGCTGGAGCAGGGACACTATAATTTCCACAGATCTCGAGTGCAATTATCGATCTATTTTTTTTGTAGTTCATTACATATTTGTTACCATGTTTAGTTCATTGTTCATTTACCTTTGTTAGGATATTTAGTTTGAGTTTGCCTTTGATGAGAGTTCTGGAGGTGACATTTTATCTTTTCTCTGTGTATGTGAGCTCTCAGGCTTATTTTTCTGAACAGATAAAATGGACAAAGCTGTGAGGACAGGAAGAAAACCAGGAGAAGAAAAATAGAATCAGCAAAGTAATTATATTTTTCTACAAGCTGGGACATCATTGTCTTTAAGCCTCAAAGCCTGTATCAATACTTGAAAATGAGCAAATATAATTTTTCATTTCCATGACAGATTTAGACATCTACCTTAAAATAAAACCTAGGATGACTTCTCACATAAGATCACAGGTTTTCTTCTTTCTTGAGTTCAAATCAAAATTTTTCACTGTGGAACAGACCAAAATATATGTGCGGATATTTCTAGCTTTAAGCATTGTGTTTACAACCCTGAAGGGACACTATGTGTAAAAAATAAAATATGTCTAGGAAAATAAACTTCTCTTATTATCAGTAAAATCATGATCATTTCACTACATTAAGGAAGGGAATTTCTTACTTTTCCTATAATCATTCAAATATATATTTTTCCCATGGCTTCTTCTACTTCGTCACAAAACAGAAATGAGAAAAAAAAAAATTCAGCAGAGTTGGCAAAAGCCCTAACAGTTGTCATTTGACAGATTACAGAAATTACGTAACATTTGTGTCCCTTCGTAAATGCACTGAATATAAACTTAATTTGCTAACATCCCACTTTTTAACTTCTAATATGTTTGGATAACACTGGGTAATTTATTACTATTAATTGTTTGCTTTATAAGATTTTTTTTTTGTTTTCATGAGAGATTTGAAGCCAATACTGCCAAAGCTCCTGCAGCGAGGGAGAGACATGTCAAATACGATTTCTTTTCAGTAGACCCATTACAGCACAAGGAAAGTCTTGTAACAAAGACCACCTGAGGCTACAGTGAACAAAATGTCCTGGGTTTGATGGAACTTCCAAAGTCAAATCATCTAGGCACCTTTTACAACTTGTCATAATAAAACTTACTTCAATTAAATGACTTAACTGAGAGAATTAATCAAACTTACTACTGACTACACCTGACCCAGAAATAACAGCATGTTATAGGCTGGGACCCAAGCAACACACACCATAACTTACACAGCCAGGCAACGAACTTCCGAAAAAGAACTGCAGGAGATCCAGGAACACACTGTACCAGGCCATGTACATATGGCAGAACAGAGCGAAACCAACGAGGAAAATACCGCCGCTTTATTAGCAAGAGAGAGGAGGATACCATCTTAAGATGGTACCTTCCACCCAGATGGAAGCTTTCATTAGGAAGTTAATGTTTTTCTTTGACAGAAATAAGATTAGGGGCTTCACACACAGGAAGGGGCTTCACCTATAAGACAGGTGAAAATCCCAATTAAATGAAGATATTTAAGATAGAGGGGTTGAGTTCAAATATTAAAAATCCAGGGGACTTAAGTAACTAAGTGGAGAAATGAACGGCCAAAAATCAAAAAAGAAGATTCTCTATCAGAGAGACAAGGAGAGACAGAGAAACACACACACAACATGCTGTTAACCAAAATCTACCATGAAGCACGGATTGCCATACTGATTTTGTCTCTGTGTCTTTGTGTCTATCTCTCGGTGTGTAGGTATACATATACGTATCTGTATATGTAGAAATTTTAGTCTATGTTGCAAACAATTTTCCATATCAGATACAATCCCCTCAAGCTTAGTAACAGCTATGTTTTTATTATATATATGAAACATATTTGAACCGAACTTCTATTATTGGACAACTGGACACTCAAGTTCTTTCTCTCTATATATATATCTAGTCTCTCACTCATGTGTGTGTGTGTGTGTGTGTGTGTACATATACATAGTCTCACAGTCTCTCTATATAGTCTCAACCACAGCGAGATTAACAGCCTTGAGTATGTATCTTTGTGAAATTTAGGATTATTTTCTCAGAATGGATTACTAGAAATAACAATTTTATATTGGTTAAAGAAGATCGAGAGGGAAGTCAGAGCCCAAAGGCCCATATATACAAATTGAACATTTCTGAACCCAACTGATGAACATTTCCCCAGAAAATTTGTTCCTAAACTGGCAGTTTAGGGAGATAAGCTTTCTCCCAACTCCTTAACTGCCCTGGGTTGGTCATTGTTCTCATTTATCACCAATGGAGTGATGCTGCTTTTTAAATTTGTTACACAGTACTTATACCATATTCCTACTATGCCTGTATGATTTTTTTCGATATTTTACCCTCTTTCATTTACATGTGTGCCTATTCTTTCATCAATACAGCATGTTTATAGTTATTGAAAAACTACCTTCATTAACTCTCTTTTCTGTGATTTATTAGATATCCTATTAAAATTGTTCTGGATAAGGTTTAGAATTATTTTTTTCACATTTATTTGGATAATTTATTTAAATACCAGAAAGAAAGCGGTATTTTGATCGAAAGAATTGTAAATTTAAAGATTTGAGGTAAATTCGCTTCTTAGCAACATTAAGAGTACTCATCCAGGACAAATGCTCTTATGCCATTTACATATTCTTTATAACAATTAATATAGCTCTGTACTTTAACATAGTAATTTTTGTACATTTTTGCACATTCTTAATACTTTCAGAAACAGTTTTGTAGGTTTTTTTTTTTAACATACAAGCTCTATTTTTTGTAAAATGCTTTCTTAGGTGTTTTACCAATTTCTTTTCTTATGACTGAGGCTTTTTCCAACTATAATTTGTAACTAATCTTTTCTGGAAATACAGAAGAGATACTAAGTGGTATATATTGACTTTGTAACTGGCTATTTTAGTAAACTTCTTGGTTTAAAAGCTTTTCAATTGGTACAATTAGAATTAAAGCAATCTTGCAAATTTAAGAATGATAAAAATTTGTTTCTTCTTTACTAATACCTGCCATTCAGTTATTTCCCTCCCTTCTTTACTAATACCTGCCATTCAGTTATTTCCCTCCCTTCCTCCCTCCCTCTTTCTTCCTTGTTTTCTTGATTGGAATTTCCATACAGGGGAGAAAAAAAATGCTTAGCAATTCTTGTGACTATGAAGATCTGTCTTATTCCTGGCTTTAGTGGATATGCCTTGAGTCTTATTTTTTTTTTAAATGGTAACCTGCAGTGTTTGACAAGATTTTAATATTCATGCTGCTCAAAGGTGCCTTTTTGTGTAACTTCTATGTGGAATCCAAAAAAGAAAAAAAGTAAAAGTCATAGAAACCGAATAGAAAAGTGGTTGTCAGGGGTTTGGGGGTAGGGTGGGAAGACAGTGGTTTATAAAGGGGTACAAACTTTCAGCTCTAAGATCTGAGGATCTTAGGTAAAGTGTGGGACTATACTTGATAATATAAAAAAACTCACTTTGTCAAAGCTCAGTTGAACAAAGGTAAAAACGTTATTTTACTTTAAGTCTTCTTAGACCCCTTTACATACACACATACAAAAGCATACTGAGAATGGAGAAACATTTCTCATATGCATTTGAACACAGACCCCTATTTCTTTTTTTATAGAACATATATTACATCTCCAAAAAGTAGTTTTCTACCCTTCAAGTATATTTCATCTTAAATACGGTGTTGATAATTGGCTTCAGTTTATTTTTTTTTTAAGATTTTATTTATTTGAGAGACAGAGAGAGAGCATGCACAAGCAGGGGGAGGGGCAAAGGGAGAGGGACAAGCAGACTCCCTGCTGAGCAGGAAGCCTGATGCGGAACTCCATCCTAGGACCCTGAGATCATGACCCAAGCTGAAGGCAGATGCTTAACTAACTGAGCCACCCAGGTGCCCCTTGGCTCCAGTTTTTAACATTATCATGGTAAGAGTATAATACTCTCCTCTAAATTTGCTAAACATTATCAGAAAGGAATAGTGAATTTAATTAAATACCATCTCATATGATTTTGCCTATGACTTAATGATTTATGGTTTACATTGATCGGTTCCTTAATGTTCAACTATTCTACTATCTCTATAATAAACTCAGGTAATAAGTTCAAATCTAAATCCAAATCACTTGTAAATGAGATATTTATGAATATTTTGCAAGTAATTTTTTCAGATTTCATTATAACTGTAATGCTGGTTTCATTTTTTTTAAAATGAAGGATTATCAAAATTTTATATGTTCTTTGCTCTATGAATACGCTTTGCCTGTTCCTTGAAAATTTTATAGTTTTCAGGGCACCTGGATGGTTCAGTTGGTTAAGCATCTGCCTTCAGCTCAGGTCATGAGCCTAGGTCCTTGGATGGAGCCCTGGGTTGGGCTCCCTGCTCAGTGGGGAGCCTGCTTCTCCCTCTCTCTCTGCCCCTCCCCCTGCTTGTGCTCTCTCACACTGTCAAATAAATAAATAAAATCTTAAAAAAAGAATTTGCCCTCATATATATTTGCCGCCATATTTATTATTGATCTTTGCTGAAGACCACTGAATAATTTTAATTATTCAGTTTTAAGTTACTGAATAATTTTAATGTGTTACTGCTTTTTCTATTTGCTTTACCTTATTTTTTACTCATACTTTCTGCAATTGTATTATTTCTTAAAAAGTGGCCCCTGAAATCCCATTTTATTTCTTTATCTCTAATTCATCAATAACATCTTTAAGGAATTGTATTTTGTGAAGAGTTTAATTCCCTTTTATAAATTTTGACACACTATGTTTTCAAATAAAAGGTTCTCAATTTTGAAACATATTTAAATTATCCACGTTATCATTTTGTTTTATTGTTATTCAGAGAATAAGATCTGTACATTTGAGATACTTATTAATTTGTCCCTACACGACCACTTTTTGTAACTTTTCCAGGATAGTAGTAAACTAGATAATAATTCTAATTTTGTTATAAGTGATAAAAGACAGGTAGAAATATATTAATATTTATATGTCAATTAATATATCTCCTAAAATCAAACACAGTACGTGGCACAACTACTGCATGTTTTCTAAATAAATCTTTAATTACATTTTTTGGATATACCATATTTCTATTAACTTTCTGCCTCGATACTTGATTAAGTATATTAGTTTATTTTTAATGTCAAAACCAACCTTGCATTCCTGAAATATACCCACATTCATTGTGAGAAAAGGTGGTAAGTATTAGAATATTAATTTTGTAGCTTCTTCTTTGGTCAGATTCTATGTTTCTATGGATTTATATTTTATATAATTTTTTGAATGGCATGTAATTCAAAGTCCCAGGACAATTACATCTTCATTGTGAACTTTCTATTTATTGATATAAGATGTCTCCTGGAAATTTAATTTTTCTCTAATATAAATATTGTAATTTGATTTTTTTGCTTTATATAGCTTCCTCCAGTTTTTAATATTTTTAAAACTGTTTTACTTATCACAGTAGTACTGTTGAAAAATGGCACACATAATTGCCAAACGTTATTTTTCTAGTCTGCAAAAAGTACTTATTCACATATTATGATGAAATATTAAATTGGTGAAATTTGACCATTTCTAACCTACAAAATAACCAAGATTATATATGGCTCATTTAATCCGTTTATGACTGGTGAGAAATTTCAAAGTCTTTTGGGGGTAGAAGGGGGGAGGAGTAGGGACCATGGTCCAAAAGTTAGGAATAATTATTCGTATCACATTATATCCAGTCATCCATGGGCTATTTGAGACAAGTGATAGAACATGTCAGATAGTACTCTAGGAGTGCAAACAGAATAATTTGAACTTCCAAAGAAGATTAATATAAGATACTATCAAAGACATCAAATATAACGTTTTACCTAAACAATGTTACTGTCTTCAAATGCAGTTTGAAAAGAACACTAAGTTTTTCTCCAAATTCCACTACTCAGTTGTACCGAGAAAGTAGAAATATGGACCAGTGAAGTTAAACTGTCTCTTAGGCATTTAGCAGTACACCCCCCTCACCCCTCCATTCCCCACCCCCCACCTGTGCTTCTTCCTAGTCTGCCTGGTACCTGTCCTCAATGAACCTGAACCATGAACTCTGATTGCTATATAGAGCAGTATCTGCAATTCATGCCGAAAAAAGTACTTATTCTGAGGACTTCAATTCCTCATTTATAAGTTCCTTCTCTACCTCTGTTCAAAGTTACAGCTTATTCATCTTTGAATTCTGGTGTAACAGTTTTGATTGGAAATCATTCTCCCTCAGAATTCTATAACCACTGCTACATTGTTTTTAATTGCCTAGAGTTGCTGTGGAAAAGTCCAATGCCGTTGTTTTTAATCTTGTAAATGAAAAGTGGTTTTATAAGTTTGGTTGCCTTTTGATTTTTATTCCCTCTGAAAGCTTCTAGTGTAATATATCCCCCACTACTCTCTTCTGAAGTTTCATAATGATACCTCTTGGAATATGATTTTTTTCATTGTTAAACTGGGTGCTCAGTGGATCCTCTTAATCTGGGCACTCATATCCCTGATAGCTTCCCAGGGCCAGCAGTCCTACCACTCACATCCCTCAATTCCAGAAAAATGTATTGAATTGTTTCTTTGAAAATTTCTTCCACAAATTTTTACTATTCTTCTTTGCCAAAATTCAAAATATTCAGACGTTGGCTTTCATGGACCAGTCCATTATTTTCTTAGTGTTCCCCATTGCTCTCTTGTAGTGCTACTTTTTGCTCTTCAGCCTTCTAATAATTATATACATGCTATATATGTCTCTGTAAAATTTTTGCTTTCTACTTTTAAAATAAATTTTGGAGAGGTCTTCTCATTCTCTGAGTATTTTCATTTAATGAACGTCATGTATTTGTGTTATTGTCATATTGCTCTAAGGATATTAAATTTTAGTGATTTTGAGGCTTTGCTTAAGTCTATGGCTATAACAGAACCTTTCCTCAACTGCCTGGAGATCTTTGGCATTTTGAATGAATCAGTAAGAAGCTGGTTGTACATCTCCCTGAATGGGCAAGTAGTGAGCTTCACTGTAACACAAAGTTGCTGTTCAGTTCCTTTGGGTAATTTCCAAGTTTGTGTAAGTATATTGTGTGTGTATAAATATTAACTGATAGATTTATTAATTTATATAAATCTAAACTTACAAAATAGAAAATGAATATTAACTTACATACTAATAAACATAAATTATATATACATACATATGTATACACATACACATTTGCTTCACAGATGAGGAGAATTCTTCTAATCCTTTGCTAGCCTGAGGAGTGAGAAGGGACAACAATACATCTGGCTACCAAGATTAAAGAATCCAAGTTAGGAAAGGGAGTAGTGAATCTTAACAGTCAATGTTTATACTTTCTCTTAAACTTCTACTTGCTTCTACTAGGTTTCAACATTCTTTTGCCTGCAAAGTCTGTAACAGATTATTCCTGTTGTTTTTTTTTTTTTTAACATCTAAAATTGTGTCACTCTTACTTCTTCTTCTAAGAACTTTTTCTTGTGAGTTTATTGTGTATGTATCTGTGTATATATACATATATAGTATTTTAAGAGTAGTGGTAAATATAGTAAGGGAAACAAAAACAAACTATTGGGACTACAGCAAAATAAAAAGCTTTTGCACAACCAAGGAAACCATCAACAAAACAGAAAGGCAACCAACTGAATGGGAGAAGATATTTGCGAATGATATATCTGATAATGGGTTAATATCTAAAATATATAAAGAACTTATACAACTCAATACCCAAAAAAACAAACACTCTGACTTAAAAATGGTTAGAGAAACTGAACAGACATTTTCTTGAAGAAGATATACAAATGACCAAGACACATGAAAAAAGGTTTAGTATCACTAATCATCAAGGAAAATTAAAACTATGAGATGTCACCTCACACCTGTTAGAATGGCCAAAATCAAAAACACAAGAAATAACAAGTGTTGGAGAGGATTTGGAGAAACAGGAACCCTCATGCACTGGTGGTGGGAATGCAAACTGGTGCAGCCACTTTGAAAAACAGTATGGAGGTTCCTCAAAAAGTAAAAAATAGAGCTATCCTATGATCCAGTAATTTCACTACTGGGTATTTACCCAAAGGATATGAAAACATTAATTCAAAAAGATACATGTTTACTGCAGCATTATTTACAATAGTCAAATTATGGAAGCAACCCAAGGATTCATCAACAGATGGATAAAGAAGATATTCAGCCATAAAAAAGAGTGAAATCTTGTTATTTGCAACAAACGGATGGACCTGAAAGGTACAACGTAAGTGAAATAAATCAGAAGTCAGTCAGAGAAAGAGAAATACCATATGATTTCACTCATATGTGGAATTTAGGAAATAAAACAAACGAACAAATTAAAAAAAGAGACCCAAAAAAAAAAAAACCCACAAAAAAACCCCCCAAAAGCCCCACAACAGACTCTTAATACAGAGAACAAACTGATGGTTACCAGAGGAGAGGTAGGTGAGGGGACAGGTGAAATAGGTAAAAGGGACTAAGGGTATACTTATCACAATGAGCACTGAGTAATGTATGGAATCACTGAATCATTATAGAAAGAAAAAAAGAGTAGAGGTAAACAAATGTGATCAATTCACCGCTTGACCAGAATCTCTTCATATCCTTTCATATTTAAGCTTTTAATTTTACTATAAAAATCTAGAGCTGTGCTGTTTTAACTTGTTGGAGGGTTTGACTTTATCAGGATTATTTATTTCATTATGTAATGAGGTATCAATACTTCGTTTGGGTTCACTCCTGTTTTTCTATTCTTTTTTCAAGATTTTTTGCTAACTCCATTGTTTTCTTTGTGCTATCAGGGTTATACTTATAAATCTTTTTAAATCATCTAGTACACTGCAAACTATTCAATCTATTTTTAATCTAATTAATATTTATATTTACATCTTTAAAAGCACCTATTTAAAAAAATTCATAGCCTTGAGAGTAACAGTATTTTGTTTAGTCCCACCTTTTTAGACAAGGAAATCAGCTCAGTTTTACTTCCCTTCACTACCATCCTCTCCTCACATTTGGGCCATTATAAATAAGAGTTATATATGAATTATTATTATTATGTTAATATAAAAATAAATCTTCACTCTTAAAAATGATTTTTGAATTTTATTTTATATATATTTAATGTTCATTGACATTCCACTAAAACCATCACTCCCTTATTCTCAACAGGTTAATTTTGTTTTTTTTCCTTTCATTTTGATATTGTATACTCAATGAAAAGCTTCAGGAGTAATATTGAATAATATAATCCTAACATATCTGAGAAAACTATGTTCTTACCTTCCACACATAAGCTACAACACTAGATGTTAAGAGTCTTGACTCACATCCTGCTCCATTTTCTTCAGGCATTTAATTTTGTAGATGAGAAATCGTAGCCAGTTGGAATTTTCCTTCCACTTTAGAAAGAGNGTGGTTTTATTTTGCTTTTGTTTTCAACCTGCCTTGAGATATCTTTTATGTCTAGAAAGTGGGGGATAATTTTTTTGTAGTACGATACTTTAAAATTTTTGTTGGGATATGTCTGTAAGTATTTCTATTTGCAATTAATTCACATGGAATTATAACCTTTCACACACCTTCCTCTTTGTGCAATCTTGGGGACCCAATTTTTTTTAAAGGGTCAAACAGTCAAAGGCATTTTTGGAGTAAATTCATGAATTGATTTGGCAATAAAATTAATTTGAAGTCTGAGTAGTTTCTCAACTAGTTTCCAGTGAATTCCATGTGTCAATAAATAAACTAAAATTCCTAAGACAATGCTTCAGTCAGATTTATTTGCTATTCTCCTCTATGTCCTATTTTTCCTCGACTTAATGGTCAACTAGCAAAACTAAATCTCTATAAAATGAAGTTGAAAAATCATTTCAGGATACCTTAAAACAGTAGATGAGAAAATGACACTGTTAACCTGATTTTTGCCACAGGCTCAGTCATTTTGTACATCAGAGAAACCTTATCTGGCCTTGTCCCTCGATATTTTAAAAAATCTTATCTGTTACTTTTGGGGATCTAGTAATAATTTTTGCCACCATTTTGGGCCCTAGTTTCTGGATTTTCTCTATTCCTTTTCAATTCTTCTTGTAAATGACCAATTCTTTCATGAATTTATCTCTTTCTTGTAATATTTTTCAAAAAGCAAAAGTTAAAGCCAACACATTGACTCTTCCCAATCGCAGTCCCTGTCCTTAGGTCTATGGGATCAGTAATTACTGGATATGCCTTCCAAGTATCATCAGGCAACACTTCTTTGACCAAATCTCTTACATCACATAGGTCTCCATCATTCACATCATTAATATTAGTGTCCTTATCATGTGTTCCTTGACTACTAAACCAATGCCACATAATTCAGAGTTTGGCTTGGCAACACCCCATATCAACATACATACGGCTATCACTTTAGGTAATGATGACTTTTTAAAGCTCAGCATTTTTATATCATAGAATTTTATTTCTCAATCATTTATAGTTTGCCATAGATTTTCTTGATTGTCTCAAAGCTCTTATCCAAATGATAATACAGGGATTCAGTTTCCTCCCATCTTTGCCTCAAGCTTTTGTGTTTTGTTTTGTTTAAAGATTTTACTGATTTGAGAGAGAGAAAGCAAGCGAGAGAGAGCACGAGCTGGGGGAGAGGCAGATGGAGAGGGAGAGGCAGTCCCCCCACTGAGAAGAGAGCCCAATGTGGGACTGGATCCCAAGGTCCTGAGGTCATGACCTGAGTCAAAGGGAGATGCCCAACCAGCTAAGCCACCCAGGTGCCCCTGCCTCAAGCATTCAGAGTGGGGAAAGAGTATAAAGAATTCTGTACAGGACGGGTTTTGTTATTTGTTTTTCATTGTAGTAAGAACACTTATACCTGATCTACGTTCTTAACTTTTTAAGTGTGCAATACAGTAGTGTGAACTACAGTCACAATGTTGTACAGCACATCTCTATAACCCATTCGTCTTGCATAACTGAAACTTCATACTCACGGGACAGCTCTCCATTTCCCCCTTCCCTTAGCCCCTAACAGCAATCATTCTACTCCCTGCTTCTCTGAGCTTGATTATTTTACGTATCTTTTTTTTTAAATTATTTTTATTTTGTTATAGTAGTCACCATACAGTACATCCCCAGTATTTTACATATCTTGTATAAGTGGAACCATGGTATTTGTCCTTCTGCGTTTTATTATTTCACTTAGCATAACGTTGTGCAGGTTCGTTCATCTGTTGCATATGGCAGGATATCCTTCTTGTTTTAAGGCTGAATGACCCCATTTTGTGTATCTAAAATATATTCTTTAACAATTCATCTGCTGATGGACATTTAGTCGTTTTCATATCTTGGCTAATGTGAAAAATGACGCAATGAACATGATAGTGCAAATATCTCTTAGGGATTCTGACTTCAGTTCTTTAGATATACACCCAGAAGTAGGACTGATAGGTTGTAGGGTGGTTCTACTTTGAGTTTTTTGAGGAACCTCCATACTATTTTCCATAGTGGCTGTACCATTTTGCATTCCTACCAATAATGCAAAATTGTTCTATTTTCTGCATATCCTCTCCAGTACTTTTTTTGTTTTTAAATAATGGCCATCCTAGCAGGTGTTCCCCTGATGATTAGTGACACTGAGCATCTTTCATGTATTTGTTAGCCATGTGTCCAGATTAAAGATTTACACATAAGACCTGAAACTGTAAAACTCCTAGAAAAAAATGTCATGAATAAGCTTCCTAATACTGTTCTTATCAATGATTTTTGGATTTGACATCAAAAGCACAGGCAACAAGAGCAAAAATAGACAAATGGGACTATATCGAACTAAAAATTTGCATCACACAGGAAATGGTCAACAAAATGAAAAGACAACGTACAGGAGAAAGTGTTTGCAAATCTGATATGTGATAAGCAGTTAATATAAAAAATAATATGAGAACTTCTATAACTCAAGGGCAAAACATCAATAGCCCAATTTAAAAATGGGTAAAAAAGTTTAATAGCCATTTCTTCAAAAAAGATATATGAATGGTCAACTGGTACATGAAAAGGTGGTTCAACATCACTAATCATCAGGAAGTTTCATAGGAGGAGGAATTTTATGTCTCAGATACGGAAACATTCCGTATTATGTCAGTTCAGATTTTGCTGGCTAGAATTCAGTCATAGGGCCACTTCTCTCTGCAAAGGACACTGAGAAATGTGGACTAATATGTGCCCGGAAAGAAGAAGAAATGGGTGTGGTGAGTAATGAGCCAGTCTATCATACCAAATATCCCCATGACCTACCTCAGCTTCTACTTCACCTCCCTCATAGAAGAGCAGAAGTGGGGGTTTTGAATCACCAAGATGGATCACTGCCGCCCCTTTGTGGCTCCGTGAGGCCATAACCATTTCTGGTCAGACTATTCTCTGACCTTGCATAGGAGGAATCAGACCTTCGGTTTCTGACCTCGGGGGAGAAGCCAAAGAAGACCTTGTCAGGTGTAACAATAAGAAGCTGGACTGAAGCAGACACACATGTATACTTGTCCTAAAATTTTGCTCTTTGCTTTGTATTAGGCAGTTCTCTAAGATACGGACAAAAACACAATTAAGACAGCTAAAAAATCAGATACCAGGTTTCTGTAGTTAAGGCAAAATCCTGACCGGGGAGAATTCATAAGACATGCAGAGCACCCAACAAGGATCAGACACAGACAAGCCAAATGGCGTAAGACAACTTGCCCTAACATAGATTTCAGAATCAGAGGCATTTTCATTTTTAATCCAGCAACTTGGGGCTTGCTTATCAACCCACTCACTTCCTAGGAGGCCCACAATCTACAGGGTTCTGGAAATCATCAAAGATCTATGAGACAACGGAAAGTAGGTAAGAGATACATGGTTCATCACTCCTGTCTTTATTCAGGGAAAAAAAATATATAAATTCAAACCCAGATCTGTCTGCTGCTGTGGCTAAGAACCACCCTGCTTACCAAGGCACAAGCTTCCCGGTGGCCTTCTGGCCAGGAAAACTGGGTCAGCTTCTCTGATGGAGTATCTCTGCTAGAGCATTACTGCTTTCAGTAAGGACTTTCTTTTGTAAGATGTGCTGTTTTTGAGTCTCACTTTCCCTCAGGTGACTAAAACCCTCCAGTTTGGGGGTTGAAAATAATGGTTAGAATCTTTGTTTTTACACAGGTTCCCTTTCAGCCACGATTACATTATAGGCAGTGTGTGGAAATAAAAAGCCAATTAAGTTTATACCTATCACCTAAATATGATCTAAAGCTCTCTAATCAGCTTAAGATTTCTAATCAGATCCACCCAATCAAAAATTGAAGTCAGTTCTCCCTGACATGAAATCGGTCTCAGTTTTCTTAAGAGTTGCTTATCCCTGTATCTGTGCTGATGACACATTTGATGGTATTGCCTCTCTAATGGATTTAAAACATAGAGCCAGGGTGTGATGTCAAATGTTGACCATTTTAAAGGACATAGCTAGAGGCAATTTGGGTATTCTTGCTGTTAAATTGTCAGTCCTGACACTGCTTAGTTATTCCAATTGATCACTTCACAATTAATCATGAAGACGGGCTAAAAGATCAAATCAATAGGCCTTGGCCACACAGGGTACATCAAGGAGATAGAAGGAAGTTAAGGCAGACCCCTAAGGACAACTTGTGTAGCGCTACTCACCTAGTAGATAACTAATAAACCTTTGAGGTTGATGATATTGGTGGTCATAGTCAGAAACATAGAAGCACAATGGGCAGAAACCAAATTTTCAGTCAGGCCAACATACTCTGCCTTTTAAAACAGGAATGTCATTTTTCTTGTCTCTGAATTTGCTTTCACCCCCAAAGTCAGGATGCCACAGAATTAGCATAACCATCAACACTATTCAGCACTTACTCACAGAACAATTTTAGACGTATTTGTAAGTTAAAATGAATTTCCAACATGCTGAGCCATGTGATCTGTCATACTAGTCTTGATGTCAGGTGCCTAAACTTTCTCTGTGAGAAAGTATTTACAGAGCTTTTGCTAAAGAAGTCATAAAGAACATATGTGGGAGATGATTGTTATTTAAGTTAGTGAATTGTAACTATTGTGAACTTTTTAATAAAAACACCTACACTGATTCGTTCACATTTTGGATTAAAGCAATTATTTCCAAATTTCATTTTCTCTAATCATATAGTTGTTTGTTGCGGAAACATGGCGAGCTGTCAAGAATGGAATGTCTTTTTCTAATTCTGACTTAATAGTATAATTTTTCCCTTCAAAATAGGCAGCAAAAATATCCATAGGAGCTATAATTGGCTAGGAAATCAGACAGTTGCCTCTAGCAATTGAGGTGAAATAGGTTGACTGTTGAATTGTTAAGGTCCTATTTTTGGTTGTTAGCTCTTATCGCTTGTGCTTACCGCATCTGCATGGGTGAGGTTGATCTGCAATCCCATAGTATGAAGCTCCGTGGTACTCTGAACTTGCACTCAAGCTCAGTTGCTTACCGTACAAACTTGGAAAAGGACTTTACTGCTCTAAGCATCGGTTTCCTCATCTGCAAACTAAGGACAACACCATCTTTACTGAGTTGGCTAAAAAGAATTCAATATAGTATATATAATATGCCCGGCAGGAAACAGGCACTAAATAAATGGCAGTGATTATTATGATGCCTTGCCGTATTCTGGGAAATAACAATTTCCCTAATTTGAATTGCATAGCAGAAGAACCCCACCCTCTCCCAGAGTATGACCACGTTTATTCCATGTCAAACTATTAAATGTCCATTTTAAGCCCAGAGAAAAATTTTATAGCCAGCTATCAACTCTAGAAACGGAGGTTGATAATGGAAGTGCTGACAAATCTTTTGATGTTTTCAGGAATGTAATGGGCTTCTTAAGGACCTGGAATTGCAAGGTAAGCTGTTTACTCTTTTCTGCTAAGGAGGCAATTACGCAGGCCTGTTGGAGAAGTTTATAATATGATTAAACAGTCAACGTCAAATCAAATGGTGATTGAATCCCCCAGAGGCAGTTTACCCTCACAGCACTTTTGAATCCCTGATTTGTATTTTCAAATGCCTTTGCACTGGACAATGGGCGGGGCAAAAAAGCCATTGTTTTTAAGACAGTGCTAAAATAAAAGTGGGTTGGTGGAAGGATGACTTTCAAAAAAACATATTCTAATTTTAATATTTACTAAATAAGTTGCTTCTATTTGCATTTTTTAAAAAAATCTTTAAAATAACTACATTCTAGATTGACTGATCCAGACCATCTACTGAATGTTTGCTCATGTTAATTTGCATCAGATTTGTTTGATATACTGCAAAGCAATTCATGCTAACACATGTAGCTAACAAAGATTATACTTTAAGTCTTCATAATAATTTGTAATTTATTCCTAATATGCTACATATTAGTACCTTTACAAACACTAAAATATATTAGTTATGCTGTAGAGAAAGATTCTACTTATTAACCTTAGAAAATAAAATGGTGGTATTTACTAGTCTGTAAATAACATGATTTTTATATTTAACATCTGAAATGATTTATTTACTATCACTGTGTCTGCATGGAATAAAAACCTACGATCTTCAGTCTTCTGATATGCATTAAAACTAAATGCTAACCTCTTTGTCAGTGAATTTACACTGACAATTTTTTTTATAAAAGTATAAGGCAAAGTGCAATCTCCTCAAAAACAGATGTGCTCAAACAATACAATAATTACACAAAATTATTATATAGTTACACTAAGCCTCAAATTAGCTACTATCATTTGGAAGTAAATAAAGATAAAATAAAACACAATGGGGGAATACTCCAAGTTTTACATAAATGTTTAAAATTCTGATTATGACACAATTATATTTTTGAAAACAAAATAACCCTAAGTAGAGGACATTTACTTAATAGGTAACACGAAGCAGTGGTTAAAAGCATGGAATACAGTATTACCTGATTCAAATTCCTGCTTTTCCCCAACTAGCTTTGTAATGTTTGTTAGTTTACTTAAACTATACGGGCATTGCTTTTCTCATTTGTTTATTCTGATGATTGAAGGAGTTAATATATGTAAAGCTCTTCAAACCATACCTGGAAAACAATGGTGATACTCAAGTTTTAGATGTATGTGTACATGATTTCATCTATTTGAAAGTCTAGGTTGTGTGAGGTTCACTTTCCAAAAATTTCAGATACTGCCTCATATTTTCTTTTTAAGATTTTATTTATTTGAGAGAGCACACAGGCGGGGAGGGGCAGAGGGAGAAGGAAAAGACTCCCCACTAAGCAGGGAGCCCACTGACATGGAGCTCAATCCCAGGACCCCAGAGATCATGACCTGAGCCAAAGGTAGATGCTTAACCAACTGAGCCACCCAGGTATGTCAGTGTCTCATATTCTTAATAGACACTAATAACATAGGTTCACTTTTTCTGTAGTAGGTATGACCCGGAAAAGTATTTCTTTATACCAAATATTACTTTATTTTGAAAAATGAACTCTAAACTGATAGGCATTGGAGTAATGGCCCTCAAAGTTTAGCTTACATCAAAATTAAGTGGATTACTTGTTAAAACACAGATGTCTGAACTTTACCACCAGAGATTCCAACTATAGGTCTTAGGTAAGGCCTCGGAAGTAGCATTTTTCACAAGTTCCCAAGTGATGCTTTGGGTAACACACATTCAGAACCACTAGCCATGAGGACAATTTGGAGAAGGGAGCCACTGGAATACAGAATATATATTTTTTGATTTCTTTAAATAGGAAAGAAATTACATTAATGCAATTTGTGCTAACACTTGACTGGTTAGCTGATATGTAGAGGAGATAAATGGTATTACAGAAGAACAGAATGCTCACATAGGAAAGGAATTTATCCCAATGACTTGGATTCTACTTCTTAACAAGTCCCTGTTGGCAAATCAATGTGGTCTGGAAACATCTTTAACCATATTCAGTTAGATAAAATGCTCAGTCTTTTTGTAGCAGAAGATAACTAATGGAGAACCACCGGATAAATGACTGGAGGTCGAGGATATATTATAGTCTTTCATTGACAGGCTAATAACATTACACTTCAAACTTAAGCAGGGGGCAGCCAAGTCTCCCTGCTTCCAGGATGTTTGACCAGAGGAGTGTCATCTAAGTAGTGTTTCAGGAAGATTAATTTTGTGGTGAAATTGAAAGGAATAGAGATTAATTTAGGCTGGGAAAGAGGCTAGGCTCATAGAACTCTCGTGAATGGTGGCAGAAATAAAAGGAGAGAGAAAGAGAGAGAGAGAGGTATCTGGAGGAAGTATTTTAATGGGCTATATATTGGATTAAGTTTCTGATTCTAAACCAATGTGGCTTGGCTTTGAGGGTAGCCTTTTTTCTTCCCCTGAACCAACCTGAAAGCATAAATCAGCACTGGTCTTCATGTCACAAACAAAAATCCACTCTATCAGGCATTTTTTTCAACCAGGGTTTCTGGTCTCCAAAATCCCCTTTGGAAATCTCTGTCCATTTATCCCTCCAGCTTCCAAGCCCTCTATTCTTCCTTCACCACTCTCCTACTCACATCACCCCGTGTGAAACTGACAGTAGAAGGAAGCAGGGTCAAGAAAAATGTTAGGTAACTGTTATTTTTTATTGGCTGTTTTATCTTATTGAACAGTAGAGAATAAGGATGCACTTAATTTGGGACAAGAAAGGAAAGAAAACTTGAAGGTAAATGAAGAGAAAGAATAGCATTTTGAGAGAGCTCTCTCCAGGGCACATTGTAATTGCTGCTTCTTTGTCATCTTATTTCAAAATATGAAGGCAAAACTCAGAGCACAGGTGAAAGGATAAAGTCTGGAATTGGAGACGGAAAAGGACAGGAATCTGGGGTAAATCTGGGATAGAGTGAGGAGAGAGAATAGTGCTGACTGGGGGTACAGGGTGCTACCCACCCCACAACTCAGCCAGTTTGGGGGAGGACAGAGGGAAGTTAAGAGGAGTAAGCAAGATCACTAATCACCTTGCTTTGTCCAGGGCACTGTGGCTGTTGTCAAAATGGTAGAAGCAGTTTCATTATGTAATACCATTTTGCACACATTATTTCTGTTGAACATAGTAAGTCAAAGGTGGAATGATGCAGCTACATTGATTCTTTAGTTTATAAAAGCTAAGGTGTATTGAGTAATGCATTACACACTTGGCACTAAGCTGCTTTTGTTGCTGATAAACAGTATGAAGCCACAGTGCAAAAACAAGCATTTAAAAGCAGAAAGCTAAGAGGAAGTCACTCGATCACAAAAGCTCTACAAAGAGAAGTTAAATTAACACCAAAGCTAATGCACCCATAGATATGAAGCAATTAATTGCAGAAATCTAGTCTCCCTAAATTTGGGGAATCATTTTATAATGTGCACAGCAGCTAGGACTATGTACTATGAGACGATGCCTAAGTGACGAAGCTGTCTGTAAATGTCTCCCTCACTTCTGTGTGAGATATTTTCAGGGGTAAATCTCCATGCCACAGTAATGACAGCTGATATCTTGGTACTGTTTAGTGCAGGAGTCTTTAGTATGTTGATACCAAATCCATTTTAAAGCTTCATGAAATGCAGCATTTAAAAAAGCACAATCTAACAAATGTGTACAGTATTTCTGCTATATGTATCCTTTTAAGGCAAAAATGACAAAAATTTGAAAAATATTCTCTTAATTGCCATTAAAAGACCATCCAGTTTTGACACTGCTATAGACTTTTGACATTTGGGTTATTTTTTTCATCTTAATTGTAAACGGACATCCTGGAAATGCTTACACCCAGAGAGAAGACAATGATGAAATCAATCACCCATTCAGATAGAATTTTTAAAGTGTGATATTTTTCTGAGTGGTGAAGAAAGATATTTGAATGGGAAGGAGAGTAGTGTTCTATCTGGAGAGGGGACTGATATGACAAATGTCACTGACAGTTACGGAAATAGTAACTAAAATTTTAGCAGCCTTTGGAGGCTCAGAGAGCAGAGGCCAGGGCATCCGCAAAAATGTTGTGATTGACCTGAAGGCCCTTGATTTTTGCAGGACAACCTGCCACACCCCTCTGCAGGATACACCCTCCTCCTAGCCTCTGCTTCTAAATCTGCTTAAGAGGCAGAGAAGGTGAGAGAGGAAAAATAAAGAGTTTAGTTCATATCTGATGATGTGGACTAGAAGGAATATAAACTCTCTTCCAACTATGAGCCTGTATTATTCAAATGTCCTCTTCGGCAAACGTACAGAAATAAAGAGGCAAATTATCTTATGCAGAAATGAGGACTTAGCAAATAATTTATTGGTCACCTAGAACAACCAGTGTGTCTGTCCTGTTGTGTCGAGTGAATCGTTGCTGCAGGCTGGCATATTTGTTTCTAGCATACTAACTAGAAATGTAAAATGAATGTTATACATGGCAGTCAAGTGTAGTTTGACATAATACCAGTCTTCAGTTGAGATTTGAATCCCCTGGGCTGGCCTGAGAACTACCATTCACAACATTGTTCCTGCTGAAAAATGTCTTCTGAATTCCAAACAACTGATTTGCAGATGAACTTGTGGTATATTCACAAACTGGGGTTCAAATTGTGCAGAACAGTACAAAGGAGTTGTAAAAGCCTATCGAAAGATACTGTAACTCGGAAAAAAATTAGATGGATACTGTAACTTGAATACGTCAGAGTTCAATGAGACAGTGGCCATGCATCTTGAGATAATCTTCTAAAAGAGCCCAGAGCATGCTTAGTCATGTCCCTACATCCCATATTAGCTATCCTTAAGTTTATCCATAACGAGGTTTCTCTCAAGTGCTTATTGATACTGTTATCTGGTCTGCTTAATTAAGCACACTATTGACAAAATCCAGATCTTCATTTAATCTAGTCTAGTAGAAGTTAGAAGCACTCTTTCAATTACTGATGAAGCTCAGTTAAGGCATGAAAATGGAAACCTTAAGGTGATAAGTCAGCTAGGTTAATTTTGGCACTAACCATGTGCTGACTCTATGCCACCCCCTTAGCAAAGATCACCTCTCTAATCCTGTGTATATACCCTATGTAATGAGTATTAATTTTTATCCCCATTCAACAGATATGAAAACAAAGGCCAAAGTTTTCAAAGCTAGTAAATTGCAAAGCCAAGATTCAGATTCAGAAATTTTATTTCAAGAGCCTGCTCTTAATTACTCTGCCATACTGCTAGCTGTTTATATCTGTCTGATAGGTGATGCAGCCACTGTCATCAAATGAAGCGTGAAGCAGGACTGAATAGTCAGCCTGGAAAATCAAAAATTACTATCTTATCTTCTCCAAATGATAATAAACTGTTTTTCAAGGGTTGGTGCCTTTAATACATTTTATTATCTCTCATTACATCTAGAAAAGTGTTCCGTGCTTTTGGGAACTCAGTAAGCATTGACTAACTCAAAACTAACATATATATAGGTTATAAATTTATCTCATACTACCTTTTTAGAATAGATATTTTTCTATCATATTGGTTAATGACAACAGAAAGGTTGCATTCCTTTTCTATTTTCCCTATTCTCATGGTGTGTGGTCATTTATCAACAATACTTTACTCATGCCATTTATCAGATTACCGCCTAGAACATTCAACATGTATATTAGAAATGCTAAGATTAATTTACAAATGACATATACTTCTGAAAAAAAAAAGCACATAGACTAAATATAACAGGCTAAATATGACAGCTAAATAACAGGCTAAAATATGACTCTACTTCCACATGAACTAATTGAAAGAAAACTAACATCTTTCTGAGCCCAGTCTTGTTCTAGGTTCTGTATTTTCATCACCCCATTAAACTTTTCTGTGGGAGTAAGAACTAACAATATTTCATTTGACAGGTGAGGAAACTGAGATTTGGGGAGGTTAATAACGTTATCCTTTATCAGACAGCTGGGTAATGGTGGAGCTAGAATTTAAAGCCAAGTAGGTGTATTCCAGAACCTTAGGTCTTAAATATTTGCACAACGCTAGTCCTGTGTAGTCATAAATCATAAATTATATTTTCTTTAATATCTAATTTCTTTGACACCTTTCTTCTTTTGGGTCTGCATACTAACCAGTTGTCCTACATGTTTGGAAACTGTAAATTAGGTGGATTGTTTATATTTTCACCAATATTATATATTTTTAAAGATTTATTTATTTTAGAGAGAGAGAGCATGCATGTGCACGAGTGCTGGGAGGGGCAGAAGGAGACACTCTCCAGCTGACTTCCCGCTGAGCACCGAGCCCCACAGGGGGCCGGATCACACAACCCATGAGATCATGACCTGAGCTGAAACCAAGAGTCTGACACCCAACTGACTGAGCCATCCAGGTGCCCCAATATTATCTTTTTTAAAAAACAAAATTAGAAAACCATCTCATTTTTATAACATTTGTTCAGCACATTTTCATCTTAAAAATGCTATGAAGGGTGCAGGGTTTTCAAAGAGTTTGGCAGGATCCGCTCCTAGATGGCTATTTTCTGTATCTATGCTCCTCAATGGGTATAGAGTAGAAAGGGGAGAGAGGGAAAGATATAAAAATCTAAGGAGCATTTTTAAACTTTTACAACTGACACCTTTCCTATCCTATCCGAGAATCTGATATCCCCATCTCCAGTTCTATTATCATAATGATAAATTTTCTAAGAGGAATAAAGTGTTTAAAAGCACCCCCATTCCCTGCTTTCTCCCACTGAATGTTTTCTCCTTAGAAGTGAGATGCTATGGCACAGGGGTTTCTCCCACTTTAACTGACCAAGTGAACAGGGTAACATTCAGGGGAAAGGAGGTGAAGAACAATCTATGTAGGCCTGTTTACAGTCTAGACTTAAGCTAAGGGCAACATGTGTTCCTGAAGTTCATGGACTGTTCAGCCTAGAATGCCAAGAAAATAAGCCGCGTGGGTATTTGGAATTATAGATGAAAACAAAGCAGTACTCCTGGCGTGCACTCGCAATCTGTTTTCCCCGGGAACTAGAGAAAATCCGTATTCTACTCAGAGGCCACGACCTTTCCATTTAAAAAACGACTAAGGCTTACAACGCCTTGAATATTTTTAGGCCTTTATAAAGTTGGTGGAACTGTATTACTAAATTTTTTCTCATTGATTCTCATAACAATCCCTCAAAAGAATTTTAAAAAATATTTAACCAACTGGGGAGAAAATGACCCTCTCTGGGAAATTTGGAGGACATTAGTTTGGAAACAAAGTGTATATTAAGCAGAGATGTGTGGAATTAATAATAAAAGCTATGGGAGTAGCTGTGCGGACTGACCTACATGAGTGTGGTTGCCATGAGGGGACAGTGGGAATATAGGATGGAGTTTGACTAACTAAGCAAGCTGTAAAATCACTTGATAGAGGGCCAGTCACCAGGGGCTATTCCAGTGGACCAATTAACACAATCAACGCAAGATGCAAATCAAATGTGAAAAATCTTACGCTAGTATTGAATTAATAAGCCTATAGATGAAAAGATAATTTCATCTATATGTTCAAGACTATTGGGGTTTAGTTTGTTCCTGCATCAGAAGCAGGTGTTAACTGCAGGTCTGGATACTGTTAGGAAGGTTATGGTCTCTGTGATCCCCAGGCCTGCAAAATCACCTTATGAAAGTTATTCGGCAAATACTTAATTAAAACTTGACATTGTTCATAAGACCATGATAAAATCAATACATTTTCTTCATAGAAAGCAGGCTCCCGTTGGAGGCTGAATTCCATTTTTTCTCTCATTTTTTATTTAAAAAGTGAACAGATTTTCTATTTGAATGTTGAATAGGAAATGCCTAAAAATTTACTACATCTCCAGGGCTACATTTTAAAAGTTCTTTATATTTAATATGACTTTGATGAACAATTTTTAGTCAGTAGAACTTAATAACCAAAACAACTGAATATTATCAAATGTGCCCATGATTTTTACAAGCAAATAAAAGCCAAAAGGAAAGAAATAGACTTTAATATAATTATACCTACATGTGGAACCAACAGTATAATTATTTCAATTGTTACAGAAGTGATTTCAATTATGTATCCTCAATCATTGTGTATTTGCATTAAAATGCAAATATATAATGATTCGTGTTTTCAAATATGTGATGCATTCTTCTTTCCTATTTTAATAAGAATAAATGCCTAGTCGTGCAAATAACATAAAACAAAAATGTTTTTGCAGCTTTTTTTTGCTTAATGTTAGGTCTTAATACGACAAAATGAAATATGTGCATTGACCAACACCATAGTCTTTGAAGCATACCATTTCTGGATGAAATATGGTTCATTCTGAAACAGATTGATATAAAAATGCATGCATACTATAAAAGAACAAAACAAACTGTTTTCTAAAACATTAACTTTCTTATATTCACACATTTGGATATTGGTGAAAATAAACATAACAAGCTGCCCCAAACCTGCTCAGTCCTTTTGTATTCTATCAGAGTGACAGATGTAAGACCGTAGAGTGAATAATCCCCTTTAGAAGACATATTTACAAAGCCAGTGTTGCCAGGATTTTTATGAACTCTCTCATTGCTCAGACCAAAAGTAAAATAAAACGTAAAAACAAAATAAGTAGATGTTCTTAATTTTTTAATATATGCCATCTTGTCACATGGTATCTGTCTCTGTCAATCTGTTAGCTTAATTGAATCCATTCTTTTGAGCCTCAACATAAAAACATACAATTTGGTTAAAATCTGTAAAACAAGTTATTTGCATTTCCATGGTGTCCCTATAAAGCATCAAAGTAATCATGCTCTAAGAAAAAAAGTCATAGTAAGCTTGATTTTAGTAGATACAACCTACTTCCCCAATTAATTTTGCATTTAATACTTCACCGGTATTTGATGCTCAGAATTAAATTATAATATGACTCATTTCCCTATGAACTCTGTGGTTCATCATCTTCTTTCCACACCACTTCCCACAAAACCACAGCAAGCAACCCTGGGGACTCATGATCACACTGTTCTCAAAATTAATGTATCTTTTACTTCTTCTTCTTCTTCTTTTTTTTTTTTTTTTAAGATTTACTTATTTGTGAGATGGAGAACACCTGCGAGTGGTGGGAGGGGCAGAGGGAGAGAATCTTCAAGCAGACTCCCTGTTGAACCCACAGACCCCATGTGGCTTGATCTCACAACCCATGAGATCATGCTCTGATCTGAAACCAGGCGATGCTCAACTGACTGAGCCATCCAGGTGCCCCTCCTTCATGTTTCTCTTTTTTATTTCCTTGACTTTTTCTTTTCCGAAATTTTAAAGGAGAGGTACAGAGGAAAGATATATCAAGACTGGGGAGGGGATGAATAGGAGTAAAGCAATGCAGGTATTCATATGTGGTTTTTTTTCCCTTTATTTTATCAGAGAGCAAGAATAGTACAGTATATTCTACAGAAATATTTCAAATCTTCTACTTAGAACTTCTGCCAAATGTCTGCTGAACAGTCCAATATACTCTAAATGACTTATGTTGTAGCATAAAAATGAGAAATGAGGCTTGCCAAATGCAAAGTCAGCCAAAGAAATCAGTCTATTCTAACAATGGGGTGTTTTGGTCATGGGTAAGGTGAAGGCTAACACTTGAATGTCATGCCTTCAAGCTGGAGGAGAACATGGCCTGTAAACATGAGATGTGAGAAGAATAAATAATATCTTGGATCTCACCTAACTATGGGAAATATCAGTTATGGCCTCTGTGTGTTTATCTGAAGTATGTATGTCAAAGTGTGGGTAGATATCAGACCCAGAGTTTGCTTCATGTTAGCCAACGACATACCTTATTAAAAACAAATATCAAGGTGAGGAGGATAAAACAGAAGATCTGTAGCATTCTTTTTTTTTTTTTTAAAGATTTTTTATTTATTTATTCGACAGAGATAGAGACAGCCAGCGAGAGAGGGAACACAAGCAGGGGGGTGGGAGAGGAAGAAGCAGGCTCATAGCGGAGGAGCCTGATGTGGGGCTCGATCCCATAACGCCGGGATCACGCCCTGAGCCGAAGGCAGGCGCTTAACCGCTGTGCCACCGAGGTGCCCCAAAACAGAAGATCTGTAGCATTCTAACTTCCTTGTCATACTCTTGCAAATTCCCTGCTTTGAGGATTTTTCTGATACCTGGTAGAATCAGAATGCTTATCAACAGTGTTTTAGCCTGAAATTCAGTATAACTAAGGATGATGTAAAGGGATTGGGATTTAGATATAGCTATAGATTTAGATTCATAAGGTCACCCTATATACTGGACCATTTAAGAGTAGTCTAAGAAGTTTCCATTTCATGCTGAATTCCTTTCCATGACCTGTCTATCCGTACAGTGATTTCAAATTTTTAGCAAACATAGAATACAACAATAAAAGAGAACTGTTTTTCATATTCTCAACCCTTCTTGTTTGCTAGACCAAAAGAAATACAAACAAAAGAAAACTCACAAAACATTCAGTGCATAAGCTCTGCCAATGAAAATGCTACCTTCTGAATCTTGGACCTTTGGGTTCCTTTCTGCATACTTCTCTCCATTTAGAGCTTCTGCCTAAGAGGAACATTCTGTGCAACTATGGAGAGATCATGAGTTTAGCCCCATGGCTCTATCCTAGTGAATTCAGAGGGGGCTTCTCCTCATAAAGGTGACCCCCTCATGTAGTACCATATTTGTGGTTTGGATCTTCAAACCCCTAGTGTCTTAGACAGATAAGGGGAGGGTCTAGGAATGTGGCCTGGGGGTTACTGTGCACGAATTCCTGTGTAAGGACAACGTTTGAAATATTAACTTTTGTTCCCACGTGGTATTTTCTCTTTTCTTCCCTCACACTTAAAAGAATTGATCAGGTGTCAGGTTCCTCGAAAAGGGAGGTATGCAAGAGGCTGAAAAGCAGAAAACGAACACTATGAATGTAGCTTTTATATGTCAAAAGTGCAAATCCTTTGGTAGTTTTAGAACACTGCACAGAATTAGTAGAGTGCTCTAGTTCCCGAGATGCCACGCGGAGAGGAACAGGGAACACTCTGAAAGAGAACTTTGAATTTTGAGGGAACAGAAGATGAGGGATCATAATGGTATTAGCCAATTCTTGAGTGGACAGGTGATTCAAGTGCCCCCCACCTCCAACAAAGACTTGGTACTATGCAAGTGCCTGGAAATTAGCCAGAACCTTCTGAAAAAAGGGAACTCTAATGGAATGAAATTTAACTTATCCTTATCTTTTAGGGCTTTAAAATAGAAACTAAATTGCACAGTCATATTATGTACACATTTTATGGACTGAGAGTCCTATCTGCTCACTAAACGATACTGGACTATTAATCCAGTGTATGTAACTGTAATCCTCTTTCTTAAGGGGTAACTACAGGTAGTGAATCTAATGTCTTTGCCTGCAGATACAGTTAAATATATGAAAATTACTTAATTTACTGTTAACCTCTATACTCACTTTCCCATACTTCCTGAAATATGATGCTTTAAATCTTACTAATCCCAATTATATATATTATATGTAATATATATAATTTAACCACAAAAGTCAGGGAATGAGGTTATCATCTGGTCATAAGGCATTAGTTTGGACTACGTATAAATCAGATACATGGAAAATTCCCAGGTGCAAACAAGACAGTGACACTGGAGAAGACACATATTTTGGTTCTAATATACTCCTTCAAAGCTAACTTCATCATGCTACAAGAGTAAAGCTGGGAGGAGGAAGGGGAGGGGTAGTAACAATAAAACAACAGGTTAATTTTCACTACTGCTGGGTATTTACTATGTGCCACGCACTGTACTAAGTACTTATAAACATTATGTTATTTGAACTTTGCAATCATTTTCTCTCTGGAGCCCATGCTTCTCATTACTCTTCCATAGCACTGTCCTTAACCATGACCAAGCTCTAAAACAGGCTTTCCAAAGAAGAGGAATCACTGCTATGTGTCTTGATTGTAATTTGGTATTCACTTTAAAATAGCACATGGTAATACTGTCAGAAATATAGGTACGGGGTGCCTGGGTGGCACAGTGGTTAGGCGCCTGCCTTCGGCTCAGGGCGTGATCCCGGCGTTAGGGGATCGAGCCCCACATCGGGCTCCTCTGCTATGAGCCTGCTTCTTCCTCTCCTGCTCCCCCTGCTTGTGTTCCCTCTCTCGCTGGCTCTCTCTCTCTCTCAAATGAATAAATAAAATCTTTAAAAAAAAAAAAAGAAATATAGATACTGTTTTAAATACAGCCTCTCTGCATTTCTCTGCATTTTCATTGACCAAGAAAACACTGATAAAAAGGGAAGAATACACTATTAGGTTTTTTTTTTAACTTTAATGATTAGCAAATTATTCCGAGGATGCAATCTCTCATTCACATGAGTCCACGTTAATAAAACAACATCTACTTCCTGCATTTTACCTAGCGCATCGGTTAGAGCTTCTAAAACCTGGCTGTGTTAAGGTTGGAGAGGTGTGAGTATTATACTCCAGACATGGCTGAAGCACACCTGGAAAGGGACATCTCATCTGCACTGTTATTTTTATGTGAAGAGTAGTTCTTCACAGTTATCAGAGTGAAAATTCCATCTGCTATTTGCTGTATATACAGACTCAGAGCAGAAGCCACAGACCTTTAAAAAATGCTTATTTGTTACAAGAAAATACAATACATTTTCAGAATCCTCAAATATTGAACCAGAAAAGATTATAGAAAACTCTATACCAACAAGAGCTAGCAGAGATTATAAATGTTATACAGAGGGGAAAATAAAAACATCCTGAGTGTCCCTATTGAGTAAACTGCCTCATTATTTAGTTCTGAAACACAACTTACATTTTTTTTCCCTCTATTGTTTCTGATATAATTTCAAAGTCAGGCAGATAACTAGAGAGTGGGAGGGCAGAAAGCATGTACTGTGCATGACAGGGGCACAAGGAACTGAGGAGGCAGGGGAAAGGCAAGAACAAATTTAACTTTAGATTCTCTTTAGAAAAAAAAATGATGACAATTTATTAAATGAGAGGCAGTTACACACACCTCCGACATCTCAGAGTTCTAAGCAGCTGATATGGCATTTTAAGATGTTAAATATGCATTGTGGGCTGTTTCTTCAGAAAGTCATTTTAACCATACCCACTGTCTGTAAAAATGAATGGTTAAGTAGCCCTGCAGTTTTTAGAGAACATTGTGGTCATCACAAATTCTCCAAAACGTGCTTGCTTCTTTGTTTTCTAAATACATAATAAAATTCACATCTAGGCCAGCAGACACTGTGGTTGCTTGGTAAATATTTTTTGATTGGTCCTCCTTTTCAGATGTTCATGATACGATGTCATTGTTGAGATATATGTATTAAAAAGTACAAGCATGATTATTCTTTACCTGTATTTGGATCTCCTAACTACCATTACCCATTATTTTTCTAGTAATTCTCTTTTACCTATGCCTATGAGGCTTATGAACTTGAAGAACCTTCCAGGAGAAAAAGTTACTTTTATGTGCCCTTGCTTGTTTTTGTTTTGTTTGTTTTTTTTCCCCAAGAAGGTTTTTTACTAGGCCCAAAGGTGTGCATTGTTGGAATAATTTAGTACTATCCTAGGGCTAGTCAATTGTAAACAAGTCTGCTGTACGGAAAAACTGCCTAAAAATTGCAACTCAACATCTTAGACAATGAAAAGGCACTGGCTGAGGATATGTTTTATAATAAGCTTACTCGATTCATTTTTTTAAATCAACACTTCCCATTAGATTTTCTGTGGGTTAGAAAGAACATTAAATTCTGAACTAACATCATTTAAATAAAAGCAAGGTTTTAAAAAAAAATACTTTCTCTGATTTTATAAAGGCAATTCTAGTCCTTGAAGAAGTCCTAAATCAACAATCCACCAAAATTTACAGAAATTGCTTTGTATTTGGGTCTGTTGCCATGTCCCCCAATTGAACTGACCAATAAAAAGTAAAATTCAAATGATTTATCCAGGAGTTGGCAAATTTTTTTTCTGTAAAAGACCAGATAGTAAATATTTTTGGCTTTGTGGGCCAACTGTCACCACTACTGAACTCTGCCATTACTGTAACTCACTAGCAGCCATAGACAAGAAACAAACTAAGGGGCTTGGCTGCATTGCAATAAAACTTTATTTACAAAAACAGGCAGTTGCTGCTTTGGTCTATGAACCATAGTTTGCCAGAGTTTTAAAAATGTACTGATTAAAATGTAATCATTCCTTTTAAATAGCAAGAATCTTAAATAACTTTTTATAAAAACAACTGTGTTAATTTGGATATTTTTAGAGCATCTCTATTCTTTTATCACATTGTCAACAAATCCCATTTTTTGACTGAATCGATGATTTAATGTAGTCATATAAAATGGTTGTAAAATTGGTAAAGTTTATTTTATACATGCTTTTCAGGCCTTTTTTTTTTTTTTTCTTTTTACTGTTTCGGATTTCTGAATTACTTACTGCTATCTGACAGAACAGGTCAGTTTTCTTTTACCTTCCAGTGATTTCCTTGGTCAATAAAAAGCTCAGTACAAAGCTCGAGGGATTGCACCTACTGTTAGTCTTTAAACTGTCCTGAAAAGAGTCCTTACCCATGAAATTATTAAAATATTGATGCCAACAGATTAAGCCACTCCAGCACATGCTACGTGGTGAAGTATAATACTAAGGTTAGTTTACAAAATAATCTATGAATAACAAGTTTGGAAAAAGAAAGCTTCATCTTTTACATAAAGTGTGTCTTCATTCTTACAACAGGACACTCCTGGCAATCTACAGACTTTAATGTTCTGCTTAGCTCTCTGCACTTCTTTTGATAGTACCAGGAGGTAGAGTGTTCTTTATACACATCTTCAGCTTCATAAAAACTGTTTAGAACCTTTTACTAGAGTTACCCAAGAGCTCTGGCTTGCTTAGCGGACACGTGAATTGCTGCAGCTTGATCCTGTCCTCATACAAACTGTGACAATGTTTTCTTTATTATCTTGTTATTGTTTAAAGTGTACTTTGCCCACTTACATTAGCAGAAACCCATTTCCTCCCTTTCACTAACAGTGGCAAAAGAGATCTATTAAAACTTTACAAGTGCAAGAAAGGAAGATCTACCATTTAGCTTGAACTAAGAAAGGCCCACTTCTCACCGCTGATTTAGACTCTCTCTTTTGCTACGTCTCATTTACCCAATACGTTGCTGGCAAACAAAGAAATATTGGAGAGCGCTTTATGTGTTTCATTTATGGTACAACGCATTCTGTATCCAACCCGAACCTACATCCCAGAATGTTAAATCTACCTGGCATCAAGCAGTTCATGCCTTGATGATTAATTACAAGTCTAATAGAAAAGATAAACAACCCATTGCAATTGCAGAACAGTAAGCATACATTTCCTTAATCATGGAGAAATTACTAAATCCTATTCACCACAGGTGTGTAGGTTTATGTTACCAGCATCTGCTGTGAATCACATGAAGTTATTATTTTCATTCCACAGCACCAATGGGTGTTTATGGAAATAACTGTACACTATACAATTTTGATTGCACAGAGAAAAATAGTTATTTGGAATGCAATTTGGACTGCAATATTTCTTTTTCGTTGCCTCTCATTTGGCAGCTTATCCTACTCAGATATTATCATCAATATGCCATACATAAACTTACATTCATCACTGGTACTTAGGCTTATTAACTAAACAGCAATTATATTGTCGTAGGAGGATTATGGGAATGGGAATGAATACAACTGTGTGTCACAATGTTTCCTTCTTTATACACAAAGTGTTTTTTGTTGTTAACAACAAGCCGTAATGTAAACAATCTGTCTGAAAATATAAGAAGTGTCACCGAAGGCAAAAGCAGCATTTTTGTGAATATGCCCATTTATAGACATTCTTTTATGAAATTTAGCAACCCATAATGTTCTAACATAAACTTACATTGAACACAAACTGCACAGAAGATTCAATTATAGTATGCAATTTTACAAATTAATCAAGATCTGATTTTTCTGCAAAAAAAATCGGTGATTTTTAGAATCATCAGTTTCTACTAAAATAGTATATATAACTGGTTGCTTGTTGCCCATCTTGGTAGCTCTTCATCTCCCTATGAAAGGATCCTTCTGTTGGGACCCAGCCTTCTTGATTTCAGATCAGGAGAAAGCAGATGAGCACTTCTGCATCATACCACTACAGCAAATTTGTGGACCACATGGTAGGTTCTTGATATTCTCCTGACAACAGTTTCTGTGACAGGGGTAAGTTCATTTTTCCCTTATGTCTAATTTCTGAAGAGTACAGGAGAAATACCTACCTGCCTACCACTCAAATGGTTAATGCAGTGAGTGGGCTTTCAGATTCCAGGAATGACATTCCCCATAGCCTGCAGCATTACAGTGGATTCCTTAAGGCTCAAGGATGTTAGTAGCATTACAAGTGGTCAGATTTTATTTTATTTTTTTTAAGGGCAGAATTGAAAAGGAGATTCTGAGAGCTATTTTAATGAAGGTAAACTAGTTCTTTTGGTGGAAAAATATACTTCTCTAACCTGATATAAATCTTCTACCAAATGCTTATAAACATGTAGACCTAGGATGAGAACCACTTTTACTGAGGAGGGGAAAAGAAACAAAAACAAAACCGTCATCATCTGCTATTATACCTGTAAATAGTAAGTTGTATTATTTGAAATAATGAGAGTCATATTAAATATTCTCACCCGAATTAACCAGGTTTATTGACGTAAGTGCAATTCTGCTCTAATTTGCATATATTAAGAGAGCTTTTGTAGTTACTATATAATGGTTTCATAAAACAACATGTGATTAAACGTGGGACTAGAAATTAGGACCAGCTAATAAGAAACCCCAGGCTTTCTATTCAAGCTTCAGGCAATGACCTCACCTGAGTTTGGATGAGCTGTTCCCTTTTGTGTGCTCGGTCTTGCTAGGTATAAATTAGAACTGCCACTTTTGTTCTGCAATTCCTCAGAGGGGATGAGAATATAGGTTCAGATTTTTAATAAATCCTAGAAGTCTTCAAAGGAAGAAAATAGGTCTATGTAAAATAATAATGAATCTATAATTTCCTTTTATATTTAAAAATTATAATTGCGAACTTGTATTTTATTTTAAAAACTTGTCACTGCTGTGTGTTCCAGATGTTGGGTTGACATTCCCACTCTTAGCAAGAAGTGATTCATTCTCTACATGTGCTATTACAATTCTCAGTCTATTCACTCTTTTAAGACTGCAAAATCCCGCTGACTTTTCACACTTTTTGAATAGAGAAAAGCATATACATGAAAAATAAAATTATCACTTCTTAAAAAAGAAATTTAGAATATTGATTCAGAGTATATGTTCCCTAGCATGGCTTTTTTTTTTTTCTGATTTTATGCCGATTTTTCTTTTAGCTCTCAATTAATAGAGTTTATTTAATTTATATTTAAGTAAGGTATTTGAAAGACTTTTAAAAAACAATCTAGATTGCTTATTTAGCCTCGTACATTTTTCTCCTAATAAGTATTAGCTTTATGTACAAATTTCTACTTATGAATATTGAAACAAAAATATATATATTCTGTCAGAATATATATTCTGAATACATATATTCATGACATAATTAATGATAATGGGTAAGGTAGTGAGTTTCTTCCAAGGGGAACTTCTACATTTGAAAGGAAAATTAATGACTCCATACATGCACACGTTGCTACAGTAGCTTCCCCCTGCCCTTATCCATGGTTTCACTTTCCACAATTTTGGTCCTGAAGAAGATGATTCTTCTTCTGACATCATTATAAACGTAATAGTAGCCTAGTGTAAACAGTCCTGGGTATACAACATAGAAACAATAGCTTGAGAAACCTCTGGAGTATACAGGAAGGAGATTCTACTAATCTCAGAGCCATTGCTGGAGGGGTAGAGATCTCTGGGAGACTTCAACAACAAAAGAGCTGGCAGGTGCCATTTCCCTCCCAGATCCCCAAGCCTAAACACATGGCCACCTGAAGGAATTGGCACAGCACAAACATTCTGCATCCAGCTTACTAGCACACCAGGCCCAACACTCTTTTATGGGCCTGCCCCCTCTAACCAGGCCAAGACAGGAGTTTTCCCAGGTAGCTGCAGTTCCCATCCTATAGCAGACTGGTATAAACACTGCTGCCAATGTGTCCCTGCCCCCCAACCCCATTCTTCTGCAGACCACCCTCCACCGGAGTCCCTCTAAAGTTGCACTACAAGCATGGCAGTGTGCGAGCAGCTCCAAGAAGGGCCAACAAGACTACAAAGTGACTCCTGCCCCAGAGAGGGGGTAATGACACACACCAGTCCTACTGTGACCCCTACATTGGTCTAATTGCAGGCCTCACCAACCAATGAAAACTTCTCAGGGGACAACACAGGGAGAGTGCCCTGCAGTTGGGTGTAACTGTAGCTCTGGAAATTACCTGTTCTGACTCAACTAAAGGCCAAGGAAGCCCCAGACTGGCCCACTAATAACACAGGCACCAAAGCCTGCCCACAAAAGGCAAAGAAACCCATTGCAGAAGACTGGACTAATGTGGCTCTGCCACAACAGTAGGGCACACACAACACACACACACACACAGACACTCCTGAACTGTCAGGCCCTGGTAAATAGGGAACACTGTACTGCAGGGCACTACAGGGCTTCTTCTTCATAAGGCCACTACTTTTAAGAGTAGGAGATGTAGCTGACTTTACTAAGACACAGAAACAGGCACAGAGAGTTAGACAAATAAGGAGACAGAGGAATATGTCCCAAATGAAAGAACAGGAGAGAATCATAGCAGGACACAGAAATGAAAACAGAAATAGGTAATATGTCTGATAGAGAAATTAAGGTAAT
The DNA here is from genome assembly GCF_017311325.1 of Ursus maritimus. Lineage (NCBI taxonomy): Eukaryota > Metazoa > Chordata > Mammalia > Carnivora > Ursidae > Ursus > Ursus maritimus. The sequence continues at coordinate 31,037,547 of NW_024423344.1, read as the reverse complement.
GGTCATAAAGATACTCAATATACTTGAGAAAAGACTGGGAGACCTCAGTGAGACTCTCAACACAGAGGCAGAAAACAAAAAAAGAATCAATCAGAGATGAAGAACTCAGTGACTGAAATTAAAAATACACAAGATAGAATAAATAGTAGACTAGAGGAAACAAAGAACAGATCAGCAACCTGGAGGACAGAGTAACAAAAAACAATCACACTGAGTAGCAGAGAGGAAAAAAGAATTAAAAAAAAATGAGAACAGACCTAGGGAACACAGCAATACCATCAAGTGTAATAACATTCACATTATTGTGAACTCAGAAGGAGAAGAGAGAGAAGAGGGGGGCAGAAAATTTATTTGAAGATATAACAGCTGAAAACTTTCCAAATCTGGGGAAGGAAATAGAAATCCTGATCTAGAAGGCACGGAGAGCCCCCAACAAAATCAACTCAAGGAGGTCCACACCAAGACACATAGTATTAAAATGGCAAAATATTCTAAAGAAAGAATTTTAAAAGCAGCAAGAGAAAACACCTACATACAAGGGAAATCCATATGCCGATCAGCTGATTTTTCAGCAGAAATGTTGCAGGCCAGAAGAGATTGGCAGGATATATTGGAAGTGCTAAGAGGAAAAAAAAAAATCCAACCAAGAATACTCTATCCAGCAAGACTATCATTCAGAATATAATGAGAGATAGTTTCCCAGACAAAAAAAGTTAAAGGAATGCATCACCACTAAATTTGCCTTACAAGAAATGTTAAAGGGGACTCTGCAAGCAGGAATAAGAAAATAGGAAGCACAAAGCAGTAAAATTAAATATATGTATGAAAATCAGTTAAGCCATTTCCAAAATAAAAGGATGCAAACTATGACACCATATTCCTAAAATGGGGGGTGGGAGAGAAGGAGTAATTTAGTGTTTTTAGAATGAATATAAACTTAAGCTACCATCAACTTAATACAGACTGCTATATGCATAAGATGTTATATACAAACCTACGAAATAAAAAACTGGTAATATGCACGCAAAAAATAAAGAGAATGGAATCTGAGTATATCACTAAAGAATGCCAGAAAGCCATGAGAGAAGAGAGTAAGAGAAGAAAGGAACAAAGAAGAACTACAAAAACAACCATATAACAAGTAACAAAATGGCAATAAACACATTACCTATCAATAATTACTTTGACTGTAAATGAACTAAATGCTCCAATCAAAAGACACAGAGTGAATGAATAGATAAAAAAGTAAGGCTCATCTATGTGCTACCTACAAAAGACTAATTTCATACCTAAAGATGCAGATTGAAAGTGAAGGGATGGAAAAATATTTATCATGCATATGGAAGTGACAAGAATGATGGGGTACCAATATTTATATCAGACAGAAGAGAGTTTGAAGCAGACTGTAACAAGAGACAAAGAAGAACGCTATATAATCATAATAGGAGCAATTCAATCAGAAGATATAACAATCATAAATATTTCTACACTCAACCATGGAACACCCAAATTTATACCAGCTAACAACAAATATGAAGTGATTGATAGGGATACAATAACAATAGGGGACTTTAACATCCCACTTACACCAATGGATAGATCATCTAAATAGAAACTCAATAAGGAAACAGTGACTTTGAATGACACATTGAACCAGATGCATATAACAGATATTTTCAGAATACTCAATTCTAAAACAGAGGACTACACATTCTCTTCAAGTGCATATGGAGTATTCTCCAGAATAGATCACATGTTAGGCCACAAGTCTCAACAATTAAAAAAAAATAACAAAACAAAACTGAAATCATACCATGCATCTTTTCCAACCACAACACTATGAAACTAGCAATCAACCACAAGAAAAAATCTGGCAAGAACATGAATATATGGAGGTTAAAACTATATACTACAAAACAGTGAGTGGGTCAAACAAATGAAAGAGGAAATAAAAAAATACATGGAGACAAATGAAAATGAAAACAGAGTAGTCCAAAATCTTTGGTATGTAGCAAAAGCAGTTCTCGAGGGAAGTTTATATCAATACAGGCCTACCTCAAGAATCAAGAAAGATCTTGCATGAACAACATAATTTTACACATACGGAGCTGGAAAAGAAGAACAAACAAAATCCAACTCCAGCAAAAGTCACGAAATAATAAATATTGGAGCAGAAATAGATGAAATAGAAACTAAAAACACAAAAGAAAAGATCAATGAAACCAGGAGCTGGTTCTTTAGAAAGATCAACAAAATTGATAAACTTTTAGCCAGACTCATTAAAAAAAAGCAGAAGACTCAAATAAGATAAATACAAAAAATTATAGAAGAGTATTAGGAAAAATTAGAGCCAACAAATTGGACAACTTAGAAGAAACAGAAAAATTCCTAGAAACACATAACCTTCCAAATCTGAATCTGGAAGAAATAGAAAATTTGAATAGACCAACTGTCAGCAATGAAATTGCATCAGTAATCAAAAAACTCCCAACAAACAAAAGTCCAGGACCAGACGATTTGACAGGTGAATTCTAACAAACGCTTAAAGAAGAGTTACCACCTATCCTTCTCACTACTTTAAAAAAGAGAAGAGAAAGGAAAGCTTCCAAATTAATTCGATGAGGCTAATATTACCGTGATATCAAAACGAGATAAAGACAACAGAAAAAAAAGAACTATAGACCAATATCTCTGAAGAACATAGATGCAAAAATCCTCAACACAATATTAGCAAACTGAATCCAACAATACATTAAAAAACAATCATTCAACACTATCAAGTGTGATTTATTCCTGGGATGCAAGGGTGGTTCAATAATCACAATCAATCAATGTGACTCATCACATCAACCAGAGAAAGGACAAAAAAACATATGATCATTTCAATACATGCAGAAAAAGCATTTCACAAAGTACACAACCATTCATGATTAAAATCCTCAACAAAGTAGGTTTAGAGGGAACATGTCTCAATATATTAAAGGCCATATATGAAAAACCCACAGCTTACATCATACTCGATGGTGAAAAGCTGAAAGGTTTTCCCCTAAGATCAAGAACAATATGAGGATGGGCTCTCTCACCACTTTTATTCAACTTAGTTGTGGAAGTCTTAGCACAGCAATCAGACAAGAAAAAGAATTAAAAATCATCCAAGAGGGTAAGAAGAAATAAAACTTTCATTATTTGTAGATGACACGAGACGATAATATAGAAAACCTAAAGACTCCACCAAAAAACAATTAGAACTTTTGAATGAATTCGGTAAGGTTGCAGGATACAAAATAAATATACAGAAATCTGTTGTACTTCTATACAATAATTATGAAGCAGCAGAAAGGGAAATTAACAGTTCCATTCACAATTTCACCAAAAATGATAAAATATCTAGGTATAAACTTGACCAAAGAGGTGAAAGACCTGTATTCTGAAAACTATAAAACACTGATTAAAGAAATTGAAGATGACACACTTAGAAAGATATTCCATACTAATGGATTAGGGGAACAAATATTGTTAAAATGCCCATACTACCCAAAGCAATCCACAGATCTAATGCAAGCATTATCAAAATGCCAACAGCAATTTTCACAGAACTAGAGCAAATGATCCTAAAATTCCTAAGGAACCATAAAAGACAAATAGTCAAAGCTATCTTGAAAAAGAAGAACAAAACTGGAGGTACAATAATTCCAGATTTCAAGATATACTATGAAGCCATAGTAATCATAACAGTGTGGTACTAGCACAAAAATAGATACATAGATCAATGGAACAGAATAGAAACCCCAGAAATAAACATAGGATTATATGGTCAATGAGTCTTCAACAATGAAAGCAAGAATACGCAATGGGAAAAAGACAGTCTCTTCAATAAATGGTGTTGGAAAAACTGGACAGCTACATGCGAAAAAATGAAACTGGATCATTTGCTTAGACCATACACAAAAATAAACTAAAAATAGATTAAAGACCTAAATGTAAGACCTGAAACCATAAAAATCCTAGATGAGAGCAGAGGCAGTAATCTTTCTGACAGGTCATAGCAACACTCCTGTAGATATGTCTCCTGAGGCAAGGGAAACAAAAGCAAAAATAAGCTATTGGGACAACATCAAAATAAAAACTTCTGCCCAAAAAAGGAAACAATCGACAAAACAAAAAGACAACCAGCTGAATAGGAAAAGATATCTTCAAATGACATATCCAATAAATAGTATCCAAAATCTATAAAGAACTTATACAACTCAATACCACAAAAACAATCCAATTAAAAAATGGGCAGAAGACATGAGCAGGTATTTCTCCAAAGACAGAGAGATGACCAACAGACACATGAAAAGACGTTCAACATCACTTGTCACCAGGGAAATGCAAATCAAAATCACAATGAGATATTACCTCACACCTGTCAGAATGGGTAAAATGAAAAACACAAGAAACAGTAAGTGTTGGCAAGGATATGGAGAAAAAGGAGCCTCTGTGCACTGTTGATGGGAACGCAAGCTGGTGCAGCCACTGTGGAAAACAGTTTGGAGGTTTCTTAAAAAATTAAAAACAAAAATACCATTTGATCCAGTAATTTCAGTATTGGGTATGTGCACAAAGCATATGAAAACACTAATTTGAAAAGATATGGGCACCCTTATGTTTACTACAGCATTATTTACATTAGCTAAATTATGGAAGCAATTCAAGTGTCTGTCCAAAGATGAATGGATAAAGAAGTGGGGTGTGTGTGTATGTACTACTCAGCCATAAAAAAGAATGAAATCTTGCCATTTGCAACAACACGGATGGATCTAGAGTGTATAATGCCAAGTGAAATAAGTCAGCGAAAGACAAATACCATATGATTTCACTCATGTGGAATTTAAGAAACAAAACAAATGAACAATAAAAAAAGAGAGAAATCAAAAACAGACTCTTAGATATAGAGAACTGATAGTTACCAGAGGGGAGGTGGGTAGAGGGATGGGTGAAATAGGTGAAGCTGATTAAGAGTACGTTTATCATAATGAGCACTGAGTAGTATCTAGAAGTGCTGAATCACTATATTATACACCTGAAACTAGTATCACACTGCATGTGAATTATACTGCAATTAAAAATTTTAAAAACATTGTTGAAGTCCTAACTCCCAGTACGCACGAATGTGACTTTATTTGGAAACAGTATCTTTGCAGATGATCAACTTAAGATGAAGTCATTAGGATGGGCCCCAGCCCAATACAACTGCATACTTATAAAAAGGGGAAATTTAGACACAGAGGCACACACACAGGGAGAACACCATGTAAAGATAAATACACAGAGGTCAGTATGATGCCTCCATGATTGCAGGCAAACTGTATAAAGCTAGGAGGGGAGCATGGAACAAATTCTCTCTCACAACCCTCAGAATAAACTGACACTGCCTACACCTCGATCTCATTTTTGTAGCTTCCAGAACTGTGAGGCAATAGAGTCCTGTTGTTCAAGTCACCCAGTGTTTTCCTTTCTTACAGTAGCCTTAGGAAGGTATTACATGGGTCTATACTCACCGAGTGGAATGAGTTAAACAAGGCAGCTATATATATGAGTTTAAATTTAGTAGAGAAGCTGGCTTGACACTATTTGAACAAAATTTATATACAGTAAAGTTGAAAAAAAATGTTTCCTTATTAAAACAAGGCACACAAATCTATGATTATTTTTTATGAGATTCTGAGTTTTAATTATAAAATGACCTATATCTGTACATTTTTTCAATGTATAATTAATGTTACCATTTTCAAATTAAGCATATTGGATGCTAGTGTAAGTTAGGCCTACCTCACATTTCTGTTACCATCATGCTCCCTATAAAGTCAACATGAAAACTGCTTTGAAAACATATTAATACACGTAATTATAAGGAACTGGCATTTGTTGAACATCCACTACGTGCCAGGAACTGTGTAGTGCACACTACATGTATATTCTTGTTTTAATTTGACAATATTCTTTAGTAGAAAAAGACAAATCAGAATTTCTTGCAGCTATTCGATTCACAGTCTAGTAAATGAGGCGAAATATTAATAAGTGTGATGTCAAGCACATGGTAAGTTTTCAATAAATATTAGTTTCCTGATCTTTATCGGTGGGTTATTCATCATAAGAACTATTATTGGGATGCCTGGGTGGCTCAGTTGGTTAACTGTCTGCCTTCAGCTCAGGTCATGATCCCAGGGTTCTGGGATCAAGACCCATATCCTTGCTCAGCAGGGAGCCTGCTTCTCCCTCTGCCTGCTGCTCCCCCTGCTTGTGCTTTATCTCCCTCTCTCTGACAAAAACAAAACAAAACAAAAAAAAAACTTTAAAAAAAGAACTATTATTATTATCATCAAGAATGTATCAATATAACCAAAATCACAACAGGCCTGTGTCTGTCTTATGGTACTATATTCAAAGGAGAGTGTGTGTATTCATGTGTATTGGTTAGGCTTCTTAGTTAATCAGTAATTGCATTCGGGATGACAGAAATAGAAAAGGAATTTTTTAAAAAGATGCTATGTAGCTAGATAAATTAATAGGGGATTTATGGAATCATCAATGGAATGTATGGAATCAGATTCAACTTCCAAAACCACGTGCAGAATTAATCTATTAAAAATTACTGCCACCCTTGATTACCAATCACCAGGCATTATGGGTTTCCTTGCTGCCACTGCTGCAGGTGAAACTTGATTCTGTAGACTTCACTACCACTGCTATCCACTTGGAAGAGAGATCTATGGTCCCCTTTTCTGTTATCATGAGCTTCTGGGTCAAAATCAGCACAAATGTCACTGATAGCAGAAACTAGATCACATGCTTGAATCTCTGTTACAAGGAAGTCTGAGCATGAACCTGGCATGCTGAGCTTTTATCATAGGGAATTATCTCTTACTCCCAACAAGATCCTTATGGTGAAACATTCCCAAACATACAAAGGAAACTCAAATATCATATGGTCATAAGGGATGACGATGTCCAGCACACTGCAGCAGAGACCGTCTTTCCTGTCTGTACATCCTAACAGTTAACCACATGCATAAAGTACAAACACTTAATTTAATAAAATTAAATAAAGAGCATGAGGAATAATGACACCAACTGAGTGATGTTCATTTTTATTATTTACTGAAACTTGAACCAATGTTCCCAGTTTTGAAGCCATGCCAAATTTCTTAGTTGGACCTGTAAGTAAATGGGATCAATAGGTTGGTTCTGTTGGGTCTGATATTGAACAAGTACTTAAATTGAGATGTATGTTTAAAAATGCAAGTGTTTTGTTCATTTAATGAATAGTGGTGGCAAATTTATTAGAAATATGTTATTCCCTGGCCCCTGAAGCAGTAATTTCTCATTTGAATTCAGTTGTCAGGGAGATGAGGCTAAAGCAAAATCAGTGTAACATCATTCACTTGGGACAGAAAGTAATTAATAAACAGATCTGGGAAAATGTTTTGGCCAAACACTCTGAAGAACTAACCAATTAACAGAGCGTCTCACTCATGGTCTCTGAGCATCATTCATTCCTTCTTCAGCCTACATTTATTGAAGAACTAGTAAAACATGCCAAGCATGCTGTTGGAGCTGAGGAAATATCCTATATATGAAAGTAAAAGAGTGTCACATTTCCCTCTTTAAAGGGTGAAAAAGGGGAGAAACTCTACCTCCAAATAAATGCTACTGAAGCTCTAAAATGTGGGATTAACCAGGAAGTTATTTTTGCCTAAATTATCATGCATGTTTCCTTGTCACTCCAGATGTGACTGTCCAGTGCAGTGTGTGTCTCTTTGCTCTTTGCCATATCCTGTCTTTGGCCTTCCCATCCATATGCTTGTCTCTCTCCTGACTGTGGTTTTCTATTTCTATTTCTGCCTCCCTTAAAAAAAAAAAAAAGAAAGAAAGAAAGAAAGAAAGAAAGAAAGAAAGAAAGAAAGAAAGAAAGAAAAAGACAAAAAGAGATACCATTTTGCCTGCTGTGCACTAAACTGAATAAGGAAATGATATCCATCAACTTTATCTCTTGGCACCATTCTTCCTAGTAATATACAGCATGCTACTAATTTTCAAGTGAATAAAATGCCCTTGCTACCTAACTGTGGATATATAAATGTAATCTTTCCTTTTGTATGTGTTTTTCACTATTTTGTAGAACTTTCAAGGAAAGAAAATCTAATCCATCCCTTGCCTTCTTGTCTCCTAAAGGACACTGGTCCACAGGCCCATTGGTTGGAGGCTGTCCTCAGTGCCATTAACTCCTGTTTCAGGCTGTACCTTTGCATGGGCCAGGGGATCAGAGTCAAATAATTTGGGAGGAAGAAATGAACAGACTCTCTGTTCCTCTGAACAAAGGTGTGTCTGAGCTCACAGAGAGCTGTCCATCACAGCAGCATCTGAAATCAGTAGCAGACCAAGGGGAAAGTCAAATACATTGCATATTTTGATGCAGTAGCCAATTGTAGAATTTCTCTGACAATATTCATTCAGCCACCAGCTGATTTTGTCAGTCTTCCTCCTTGCTAGGTAACCAGGAATTGAAGGTGCAGTTGTATCACAAGCTCCGACAGACCAATGAGTCTGGGAACAGTCTTCACCTTGTGTGATAGTTTTCAAATTCAGAAAACCATAAATCCAATCAAACAAAGGCAGAACTGGAAGCATCAGCTAGGGATTTATAGGTATTTTCCATTTACCATCTGAAGTACTTTTGTTTTGCCTACTTTCCAAAGGCCAGATACTACAAAAACTGCCAACTCTATAGCAAGCGGCAGAAAAAGAATGTGCTGTCATTTAGAATCCCGGGTGTCTGAACTGACCACCATTTTTGATTCATACCCTATTTAACAATTTTACATACAAATTCCAGGGAATAAACACTCAAGTGTCTTTAAGGAGCTAGATGGGTCATGCGTATGAGTGAGGTAAGCTAGCAGACTCTATTCCAAACTGGATAATATGTGTGTGGCAGGGGGGAGGCACAGAGGGAGAGAGAGTATCTCAAGCAAGCTCCCAGTCCAGCCCAGAGCCCAACCCAGGGCTCAATCTCATAACCCTAAAATCATGACCTAAGCCGAAATCAAGACTGGGATGTTTAACCAACTGAGCCACCCAGGTGCCCCTACTGGCAAGAGTCTTAAGTGCTAATATAAACATATTAACTTATGGTTTCTTATGGTTTGTCTCCCTCTCTGGTTCTTAATCTCAGGAAACAGGATCGCTGAAGCAGAAGGGGGTGGGGGGCTGGGGTGGCTGGGTGATAGACATTGGGGAGGGTATGTGTTGGGTGAGCGCTGTGTATTGTTTAAGACTGAGGAATCACAGACCTGTACCCCTGAAACAAATCATACATTATATGTTAATAAATAAATAAATAAATAAATAAATAAATAAATTCTATGTCAGGCATTTAAAAAACAAATATATTGATTTCTTTGTTCAAGTGAGAGTGACTGAAATTACTATTTTTGCTTTTTGTTTATCTATAGAGGAGGGAAGCAAAATATCAAAATTTCAACCTAATCCCTTAATCCAATGAATGGATACACCTTCAATTAGTACCTCTGAAAGTTCTAAAACATCTGGTCTGTTCTAAGACAACCAAGAGATAGGATCTCTGTTATTTTACTCCTCCTTAAGTTCCTTGAAACTTCAAAGACCCAATTTCTATAATTCTGTTAGTCATTAAGGTGAAAAAATTGGTAGTTTTTGAGAACATATGCCACGACTAAGCCAACAAAGACGTTTACGGAATTACCTGATCTACACTCAATTCAAGAATATTCACAATCAAGATATAACTTGTATCATCTTTGGCGATCAGTTGAATACATAAAACTTTGATACGCCCAGTGTTTCCTTTGAACCTATAACATAGGCAAATGCCTATATTAAAAATTCATGAGCTTTTCACTATATCCCGACCAACTGCACAATACTATCATCTTCTTGTCTGTCCCTGTAACTGTCTGTTCATTTACGCACTTGTAGAATTCCTAAATTCTCCTACAATTCAGGTATGAAAGTCTTTTTTTTTTTCCTCATGTCACAGCACTAAACATTCTTGATGTTTCTTTCTAATAAGATTCAAAACAATAACCATATAATTTACATTTTTGTAGAAAATTATACCCTTTAAATATTTTTTCCCCCTGATAGGACCTAATATTACCAGGATATAATAAACCAAAGAAAGGAAAATTGTGATGGTGAGGATGACAACTGCAACTGACCCTGAGTATTGGGGGCAGTCACAGTAGGGTTAGAATGTGCTTAACCTCCAACTTCCAGCTTGACTCTGAATCAATTATCCAGAAATGTGTCCTATATCATTATTATAATCAGAAAATCTATTGAACAGAAACCACATAATATCTTTGTTCTGCAGAGTAACTTAGTCATACAGGGAAAATCTGATTGAATTTCAAAAATCAGTATAGCTCTTGTTAAAACCCAAAAGCCAGGTACAGCATATGTCTCTTTGCATGTAATTTGACCCCTACCTTACTAAATCATGAAGATTTATGCAATGAAGCAAAATTTCATGTCTTCTATCTTTGTTTTTATTAAATATATAATCTGGGTTACCTGGGTGCCTCAGTCAGTTAAGTGTCCCACTCTTGATTTTGGCTCAGGTCATGATATCAGGGTCCTGGAATGAGCCTCACATCAGGCTTCATGCTTTCTCTCTCTCTCAAATAAATCTTAAAAATTGCACATCTCTATTTATCCTACTCTATAAATTCTTAAGATCAATTTCCCTGTTTTTGGATAAGCCTTAGCATGATTTTATATACATGTACATATTAAAGTTTCCCAACCTGATCTTTACTAAATACCTACTAAAACCATTATTCATATCTTGCAGCTTGTTACTTTCAGAAGTAATGCCCAAATGGTTACACATATATACTTTGATGACTACTGTTAAGCAATTAAACCTTCTAGGGGAAGGTAGTCTTCAAATGTACTTAACTTTAAACTTTTATCTACTGAAGAAAAAACTGACTTAAGAGTTATAATGTCATATTATCCTTAAATGTTTCTTCCTAAAAACAGAAAAACTCAACTTTGGACCATTCAACCTCCGTAGCATTTCTTCTTTTTTCCCTTCTTCCCTCTCTTCCTCCCTACACATCTTTCTTACCTCTCTCCTGCCTTCCTTCCATTTTTTTTTTCAGCTTTTTTGAGGTGTAATTGAAAAATAAAATTGTAAAATATGTAAAGTATACAATGTGATGATTTGGTAAATGTATGCATCGTCAAAGGATTCCCCCCACTGAGTTAATTAACACGTCCATCACCTTACATATTTATCTTTTGTTGTTGTTGAGAACATTTATGTTCTACTCTCTTAGCAAAGTTCAATTATACAATACAATGTTATCAACTATAGGCACCATGTTATACATTAGATCCTCAGAGCTTATTCACCATATAAGTGAAAGTTTGGACCTTTTTGCCAACTCTCCCTATTTCTCCCATCCCCCAGCCCCTGGCAACCACTTTTCTACTCTCAGCTTCTACAAGTTTGACCTTTTTTTTGATGGTTTCACATATAACTGATACCATGTAATATTTGTCTTTCTCTATCTGGCTTATTTCACTTAGCATAATGCCCTCCATGTTCATTCATGTTGTTGTTGCAAATGGCAGGATTTCCTTCTTTTTAAAGGACGTACAATATAACATTTTCTTTATTGTTTCTCCGTATCACATTTTCTTTATCCATTCATCGAGATACGGAAACACCCTAAGTGTCTGCCCAGAGATGAATACATATTTTCTTTAGATTTTGAATCATTACTGCTAGTGTGATTGTTCCCAAACTAGTCTACATATTGGAAAAACCTGGGGAGCTTCAAAAAAAAATGCTAATGATTTTGGTGTGTCCCTAGATATCGTGATTTAATTGGTTTGGGATACATCCTAAGATTTGGAACATTTTTTTTTTTAAGATTTTATTTATTTGAGACAGGGAGAGTATGAGCGAGTGGGGGGAAGGGCAGAGGGAGAGGGAGAGAATCTCGAGCAGACTCTGTGCTGAGCACAGAGCCAGACACGAGGCTCGATCTCACAACCCCAAGATCATGACCCGAGCCAAAAGAGTTTGATGCTTACCTGACTGAGCCACGCAGGTATCTCAAGATTTGGAACATTTTTAAAGGTTCCCAGAGGATTCTACTGTGCACACAAATTTGGGGCTCACAGTGCTAATCAATGTCATGGCTCCTTTATAGAAATTTCCTAAGCATTGGCAATCTTGCTAAATGCCTGTATCTCCAAGAAAATGCTAAATCTATGCAGATATTTTTAAAAGTTCAGCTCTCCAAAAGAATCATGGCTGAAAGTGATTCACAGAAGTAATTATAAAAAGAAGATGCACAAAGGGAAGTGAGCAGGGTCTAAGAAGCATGGTTCTGAGACAGTAGTCCCAAAGATATCCTGTGTATTCCAATGAAATTGGAGCCATAAGGCTCTCTTCCTCCTGGATGAAGCCTTAGGCTTATCCACATTATTGTGAGAACACAACACTAATTCCAAGGGACCAATTGAGCACAGTATTTTGAGAAAATGTAGATAATAGTTCTATAAAGATATACAGTATTTATGAGAACATTTCATTTAATGGTATTTAATTTAGATGGCTGTACACAAGGAGGATAATAATTACATTGGTGCTTAATGTACTGGGAACCACATTACAGAATCCGATATAAGAAACAAAGTGTCGAAAGAAACAACTTTATATGCAGTGTAAGGTAAATGAATATTTTATTGTGCACCCTGGGTGCCTGATAAAAATGGAATTTTTTTGGTTATCATTAGTTCAATACCAAAGATAAAGTTATAACTATTTGTGGGTGTCATGTCACAATTGTCTCTTTCTTCTACACAGCTTGAAACTCAGTAAATAAGAACATAGCTGTTAACAAAGGAGGTGCTTGATATTTATTCATTATCTGCTGTTATGTCACTGCCACTCAAACCAGATAAATCATGAGGGGTATTTTAACAACTTATGCTTCAATTAGTAATAGGGATGCTTACATTTTGGCACAAAAATGTGTTGCATAGAATGGAACAGTCTTACAAAGAAACTACTATTAGATCCAAACTCTAAACTTTGGTAAGCATATGTACATTTATTTACACATTTTAAATTTGGGGGGGAAAACATTGAAAAGAATTAACTCTCTTGCTATCGTTGACACTGACTTTCTTACTAAACTGATTTATACTTATGTGCCTTTTCCAGGGATCTACTTCTGGGCTATCATTCATCTGTAAATATAAATATTAGTTCATCAATTAAAAGTATACACTATTGAAAGAATTTCGTGATTATACACCATACCTAAATTGGTAAAATATTTTAAATCATGGTAGAAATGTGTGAACTGAAACACACTCATTAAAAATTTGTCATATGAGTGAAAACGTAGAAGAAACCAGAGAGGTCATCTAATTATTTCTTTTCATTTTCAGATTAATCTGTTAAACATTAACTCAACAAGTATTTATTGAGACGCTACTGTTAAATGTAGGTGTAGAAACTGAGACCCAGAGGACGGAGGTGACTCCTCCAAGGCCCAAACTGAAACAAAAGACTAGCACAGTTGGCCTCTAGTTAAAGGCTCTGTGTACTAATTCACCACCTTCACCTTCTCTTGCTACCAGAAGTTGCTATCAACTTCTCTCAACCACCTTTTCAACATTTTATTATTAAAAGTTCAAATATACTACAACATGGAAAGAATTTTAAAATACGTTTTGAATACTCATAAAACCAACCTGAATTTTTCACTGACTTTTGCTCAGTTGCTTTATCCGCATGTCTACTCATCTATCTATCCCTCTATCATTCCATTACTCAATCTAATTATTAAGTACATTTCAAACTAAATTAAAAACATCAGTATACTGCCCCCCAAATACTTGAGCACGCACATCATTAAACACACGTTGATGATCGAGCTTTCCTGTCTACAATGTCTACCTCACATACGAATTCACAGGTGGATACTGATCATTTTACCCCACCTGCAACTTTTTAAGCATCTACAGAACACTAAAAATATTTATCCATATACCAGAACTTCACTTTCCACAATGAAATATATTTTTAATATACTATATAAATATAATATTATTTGGATAATAAATTTAATATACTATTTTAAATTAAAACAAAACCATAACACATAGGTTCAAAAATAACTATAGTTCAAAAAAGAAATCTGAACTATCATAATGTGGAATCTTGCCTAACTTCTGTTTCTTGAAGATTTTTTTTTTTAAATAATAGGAAAAGTTTTAAGAGAACTGCTATTTTAAAGTTGCAGGCAGTAATTCTTCAAATTGTGACTTAAATTCACTTTTGTGAAAGCAATTTGAGGGAGTGCTGGAGTTACACAGATGTAAAGGAAGGAAAGTATCCATTGTTCTTGGATAAAATGCTGTTAAGTGACCATTTTCTTTTCAACTCCAATGTTAAGTGTTCTGGCTTGATAACGTAAATTGCTTTGAGAGGCCAACTGACCACAGCAGTAAATGGAGGTCCCTGGGAAAATAATTTAATACCTGTTCATTAGAACCTGTGCTATAGGAACCTAGGAAAACGTCTTTAGTACACAGAGACATAGTTCTTCAAACCAGCAGATGGGAGCGCAAGTAAATTTTGTTTGAGACTAAAAGAAAGGTGGAATGATTGTTTACACATGGGCCAGTGAGGCCTGGTTTTCTTGTTCAAGCTACAGTTCATCATCTAGCATAAAGACACTACAGACTATGTTATTTTAAGACAAGACCTTTATCTCTCTCCTACACAGCTGGCATTCCAGTGCTTAAGAGAGTGCTGAGCACACTAGCCGAGTAGGAGTGCTTAATCTGTTAAATTAATAAACAGATGAACAAATTCATAAAAAAATGAAATAGGAAAAGTACTACAAGCCAAGACTAATGGGATACAGCCAAAGCTACAATTAGTGGAAAAATCCATAATATTAAAAACAATCATTTTTTTTTAAATTAAAATTCAATGAACTAAGCATTCTACTTAAATACGAAAACATGATGGAATCTTAAATGAAACATAGGATACAAACGTGCAGAATGAGATCTTGATATAAAAATTCATGTTTATTTGTGAAAATGAATGTAAGAAAAGGATATATACATACGCACATATATATTAGTCAAAGCAAGAAAATACAGCTAAATATAAGAGATTAATCTTATTGTTAGAATCTTATTTCTTTTTCAGGTTTTATCACTTTCTGATAAAAGTTTATATAAATTTATATAAGCTTTATGGTTGCATAAATGATGTTTTTTAAACTTAGCACATGCACATGTGTGTAGTGTCTTAGAGATAATTTAGACCTACTCTATCATTTACAAAAAAAAAAAAAAAGGATTCTGTGACCATTAAAATAAAGTATCTTGTTCAAAGTCACATACTCTTTGGAGACAGAATTCAAATAATTAATTTTGTTTCGTTTCAGCAAATAATTTTTAAGAGTTTATTATATGCTAGGCATCACATTAAGTGGTAGGAATGCAAACTGTTCCTATCCCTCAAGTATGTGAGATTCTAGTGAATAGTTCAGATAACAACTAGATTAATATTTGCTAGACTACAGGAGGACACAAGGTGCCAGAGGCAAAGGGCCCTTAGCCCTGGTCAAGTGATTAGGAGATAAATGTACAAATAAAAGATAAGTTACATTCATTCAGACTGATAACAAGAATGTGAGATGGTTTGGTCTATCTTCTGCTCAGTATCAGCAACTCTTTCCAAAACCTGGAGGCTCTGAACAAAACTTCCTAACCAACAGCCTCTTTTACATTATTAAACGATGTTTTACGCAGTGGAAATCAGCTACTATTCCACAACAACTGTGCATAACACTCCAGCCCCAAATCCATTAGCTTACAAACATAAGCATTTATGTCTTACACACATCGACATGTAAACTGGGGTTTGGCTAGTCTGGGCTTGGATGGACGGGCATTGGTGCAAGCTGTGGGTTCAGTCCCAGACCGCAACCATGGTCACGTTGCTCTTAGAACATCAGCTCTACTGGAAGCATGATCTTTTCGTGAAGGAAGGCAGTGGCGCAAGAGACCAAGCCCAACCCTACAAGCTGTCCTGTATTCTTTCATGTGATGGTCAGTTAAGGTGTGCTCCCAAGCGGGGACAGAGGAGAGACTCAAGAAAACAAAGGTCTGTTATACCCCAGGTCCTAGAAACAAGAGGCATAGCATGCCATGCAGGGCCACATGGGGGGCCCTGAGGGTGGTCGGGAGGCAGAAAACAGGAGCGAGGGAAAACTGAGGCTAGACCGGGGTAGACAGTTTAGAATTGGCTAGTTTGGATATTTTGATTGGCTCTAAACCATGGGAGGGGTCTCTAGTTGCCTGGGACAGAGCTCTGGGATGATTAAGGCAGAGGAATACTGACTTCTCGGAAGTATGGGCCAGATAAAGGATACAGCTGCTAGGCTGGTTAGTTTACATATCAAAGGCATGCTTCAGGCTGAGCTCTTTGCAGTCTCTCAATTGGCTAGCACAGAGTGGGGCTGTCTCACCCCAGACAAAAAGCTTTCTAAGATGCTGAAACATCCCTGTAATTTACAGAACATAAAAAACAAATAAACAAAAAAACAATACACAATCACATTTAGGCCTCCGCTTGCCACGCATCTACCATCATTCCATTGGCCAAAGCAAGTCACCTGTCTATGTGCGGCCACCATGAGGTCATGATAAAGGGATGGCTCTTTACTATTTCAATAGGATACTGAAGAATCTATTGCATAGCTCAACCCAAAATCCTCAAGCAATTTCCTAAAACAGAACTAAAGCAAAGAGATACGACTACTTCATAAAACAATCATTTTACACTGTAAAATGTTGAAAGCTTTCTCATCACCAATTACGGTGGTTTCAATATGGTTATTCATAATATTCACACAGTTTTGTGTATGTTAGTAACATCTGTTTTTACCACCTCTCTCAATCCCTTTGCTTCTCCATGACATTCTTCAGTGCTATCACAAAATCTATGCAAGAATAAGGGGTAAATAGGAAAGCCTCTGTGGACACACATTCAGGACAGGCATACAATGACACAGAATTGTTCACACTGAGAAGACACTGTGCTACATACATCTCTTCCAGGCAGCAGTCTCCAAGGAGCACATACCCTTTGTGACATTTGGCACACTTCTCAGTTTGTATAAAAGTTACTCTGGCATTCTAGCAGCTGTGTTTGGATTGTAACTCAAGAATTTTCCTGCAAGTCATTTGTTAAAAAATGTTTCATTGAACTGTGGGGACAGAAATATATTTTTTGTCTTAAATAAACATTCACTGAAAAACACTGTATTAAGAGATATGGATGTTCTATGAAACCAAGGGACATTCCTCTAGAAGAATGTTAACCAGGTTGATGCTCTGGGAGTTTGCCTATAAATGTCAAGGGCCAGAATTTAGAGTTGAGGATGAAAATAGTATCTCATCTATTAAATCTAGGTCGACATCAAATATAAACTAAATCATAATTTCGTGTACCAATATGAAAGGGAAAACACAGCAATTATATCATTGACCGAGACTCATTCATATTGGGGATATTAAAATGTGGGAAAAAATGTGTGTCTTAAAATCTATGCATTAAGGTTTTTTAGTATGGCTGGATCACAGAATGCAGATGTGGTGGGAAGAGATAATGCTGTTGATTTAGCAGGGCTGCATTATGTTGGGCAGTACAAGCCAAATGTACCAACTAAAATCTGGACTTTAAAACCAAGAGAGATAAAAAGCCACTGGACAGTTCTAGGTGGGGAAATGTCCTGATAAAATTTTCATTTTAAAAAATGTAATTTTGTGTGCAGTACAGAAAAAGGAACAGGGATTCAGTCAGAAGTCCGGGAGCAAAACTGAAAGGGTTAGTTCCCAGTTATAAAGCTCGGGGAGCAATCCAGATGAG
Organism: Ursus maritimus; assembly: GCF_017311325.1. Taxonomy (NCBI): domain Eukaryota; kingdom Metazoa; phylum Chordata; class Mammalia; order Carnivora; family Ursidae; genus Ursus; species Ursus maritimus. The sequence continues at coordinate 31,019,543 of NW_024423344.1, read as the reverse complement.
AGATGATGGTGGCCTGAACTAGAATCCTAGCAGTGGACTTGGAGAAGAGTGAACAGATTTCAAGATCACACAGGAGTTACAGCCAGGGCTGAAACCAGAACATACACACACATACATACACACACACACACACACACACACACACACACATTCGTTCATTCCCTCCCTCCCTCCCTCATTCACTCAGTAAACCTTTACTGATGACATCCTAGGTATTGAAGATACTGAAATAAAAGACACAATCTTGTTCTATGAAGAGCTCTTGGTATGGTGAACCAAACCCAGCTAGATGGACACATTTCAGTGTGTCATTGTAATAACTTTGCAATTATTGATGGAAAAATGGTTTGGGATCTTCATACTTTATGGGATAGAAAGTAGGCCCTAACAATCTCCACCACTTTCTATAAAGCGGTCCTCCCTGGAGCTGTCACTGTCCTCCAGCCTTCTGGTGGGAAAGAAGTAGAATGAATGATACACTGCATTCTCATGGTGACTCTTCTCCTCCTAGGACGTGGAAGCTGATGAATGGGATGATTCAGCAGAGCTTCATTCACCCCATTCTGGCCTCACCCCTGGCACTGACACTTGAAGTCTCCATTTGCTCCACACAGTCTCCATTTTTACAAATTATTTATTTGAGAGACAGAGAGAGAGAGAGAGAGAGAGAAAGAGAAAGATTGCATGTGAGTGGGGAGAGGGACAGAGAGAGATCATGACCTGAGATGAAACCAAGAGTCAGACACTTAACTGACTGAGCCACCCAGGTGCCCCCACATATTCTCCACTTTTTAATGTTCCCACCACTGTGAGTGCTCTATTAGCAGCAGAAAGAGATGATGGCTTAACTCCAAACGATGGTTGTGGAAATTCTGACTACAATTTTTACATCTCTTATATGATGAAAATACTCATCTGAATTCATCAGGTTTCCTTCCCCGCCCCCCATATGGGATAGGAGAGGGTGGAGTTCAGTTAGTTTGTTATGAAGTCTTGCTGTTTGACATGAAAAGAATAAAGTAATTTGTTATTATTCCCCACTGCTTCTTCCCGAGGTGTCTGGAGTTAAATGGAGAAGAGGAGCAGCTGTAGTAAAAGCAGCAGCAATCCCTCTTTTAGACAAATCTAAACATCCTCCAAATAAAAACCCCGTTATCCACATGTTCCATAAAACCGCCACTAATCCACCCGCTCGCTCCAAAGCAGCTGAATCGGCAATTTCAAGCCTCGAAAGCTAAAAGGTGAGGGGGGGAAATGACAGAGAATAGCAAGAGATTAATAAGAGAATGAAGCCACAAATCTCCCATGGGGAGCCTGTCTGTGTCTGTTTGTATATCTGGAGGCAGAAAAAGACTGTGACTAATCTCATTTGACTCATCAGGGATCCAGTGAGCGCAGCACAGTACACCTAGCACTGAGCGCTCTCTCATTTCCACTGGGAACGGGAGGACTGTGGACCCCTCAGGATTAAAGCCAGACCGTGCCCTCTATCCACAGGATTAGAGCAGCGCCCACACATTATCGCCCCACATAAAACAACTGCATGGCGTTTGAGCTAGTGATAATATATACCAGCAAAACACTTCCACTCATCTAGTAAGTGTCACTCGAGATCAATGACGGGGCAGGAGGATACAGCAAACTCTGGTACCTCACTGGCTAACTACCACGAGGAATGAATAAGAAATTAAAAAAAAAAAAAGCAGCATGAATGAAAAAAACGTAGCACACGTTTACAATGTGCCAAGCCCTGTTTTAAGCATGTTACGCATATTATATCATGTAATGCTCACAATTGCTCTGTGAGGTAGGTACAGTTTTTGAGGAGATTCGGGTAGAGAGAGGTCAAGTAACTTCTTCGGGCCACAAAATGTGAAATCATAATGTAATCTTCTATAGCTTCCACACCACAAAACTGCCCTTCCCTGTCATTTAAGACAAGAAAGCATCAGAAGACACTCCGAAATTGTTTCTGCATGTTCATTTGTCATCAAGCTTGGGGTTTTATTTCATGTCAGAGCCACCTCTGTGTAAAGTCCTGTGATGCAGAGATTATTAAGATGGCTTAAATTAATTCATTTATTCATTCATCATATCTTAGTTGGTATTCCTACTGCGTGGCCCTTTTCCAGGGCTAAAGAGAAAGCAGTGAGCACTACAGTTTCTTCTGTTTTGGTGGCAACTTTCTAGCAGAGTACTGGAAAATCAAGATAAAAAATACAGATGTAAATTATGTATGACAGTTTAGGAACAAAGTTAAATAGTATATGAGAATAGATAGAGAGGGGGTGAGGGAGTGAGAAGGTGCTTTAGGCCAGGTAATCAGGGAAGGCCTCTTTGTGGAGGTAACATCTGCAGTGACCTTAATTAAGAAAAGCTGTGAGCCATGCTAATATTCGGGGGATGAGCATTTTAGACTGAGAAGAAATAAATGTACTGACTGCAAGGTTAGACTATGTTTGATATGTTCAAGGAACAGTCAGGAAGGAGAAAAATGAGAAAAGGCCTGAGTAGTAGAAAGGTTATAAAGGTCATGGCTGTATCATATAGTGTACTACAGGCATGGGAAGGGGGTCATAGTTTATTCTAGGTTCTATGGAATACCGTTGGGGTTTCCGAGTGGTGAACGGATCTGGCTCATGTTTAATAAGATAATTATGGTTGCTACCGGGAGTATAAATTGTAACAGATGTTAATGGAAGCAAAGAGGACAATAAAGGTGCTATGGCCAGACTCCAAACTGTCAATGGTGGTGGCTTGGTCTAGAGTGGCAAGGAGGAATGTTAGGAAGAGTGCTGAGATTAAGACTGTAAAGTCTCAAAGTGATGGGATTTTAATTATAAGGAGTCAGGAATGATTCCAACGTTTTCTGAGCAACTGGGTAAATTGTAGGGTTCTATCTTGAAATAGGGGACCCTTGGGGACATGTAGGTATGTGTTTATGTGGGGGGGGTGGGGGAGGGGGAACTCAAGGGTTCTGGTTTTGGACATATTTGAGACCCCTGTGAGTACTCTAGAATGGAAACACCATGAGTGCAAGGGCTTTGTCTTACTCTCTGTGATCACACACAGAGCAGTGCTTTGCATTATTAGCAGCTGAAAAAATGTTTCTTGTGTGAAATGTTTGTTGCAAATAAATTAAATGAAAATCGAGATATTATAGGCAATTGGGTCTCAAACTTTGAAATTAAGGAGGAGTTACTGGCATAGGGTTATTACACAACCATAGGACTAAATGAGATCATGTTAGGAGTCCACACAAAGAAAAATCTCCAAGGCCTGCTTTGTAGACCACCTGATCCAATATTTTTAAAGAATCAGAGGAATACCCAGAAAAAAAAACAGATAACAAAGAACGTTTAGCAAATATAGTAAATGGAAAACAAGTAGAGTGCTATTTCTCAGAGGCCAAGTGAAGAAAGTGCTTCACCTGAGAATAGACTTTATTTGAAAATGTGGGAACCCATTCTAATTTTTTAAAAAACGTTTTTTCTAGATATAACTTGAAAGAACATTAATATCTGTCCTATAATAAGTTAAAATCTTGTGTCGAAGTTACATACAGCAATTTTTGTCTCCACTTTCAGTTTTAAAATGCATCAAGTACACTTACCTGTGGGCTATTAAAAGAGAACTGACTAGAAAATTATTTGATACCATCCCTATATTCTCACAAGAGCACAAATGCATTTATCCAATTATCTGGTGTAGGGTGACCACACGTGTTTTGAAAACCTGCAAAACAGTTGAAAGTTTCTGAAAGGGGGCGCCATTTTCAACAACGCTAGTATAACAGGCATTATTAGCGATTTTCTCAGACAAACCAGGATGTATGGTCACCCTGCCAAGGGGAGCCCTCAGAGGATACACAGAATCAGGGTCCAAGAAGAACAATGAGGATGTGCCCTTCAGTGGGGCAGGGATAAATGTCCTGGGTGGTCTGCAGTCATCGGCTGCCATTCAGAAACCAGGTTGAAAAAAACAGCAGGACAGCCAAGGCTCTGGAGGACCGGTTTGGTGTGATTAGGTACCCAGAGGGGAAATGGAGAGGTGCCAACAGAAAAAACAAAGGAAGAGTGGCCACAAATGCTAATACGTGTGAGAATAAACAATCTTGGGTTAGTGAAAACAAACAGTGACCTTTTTACTGTTCTGTCATAGCTGTTTTCTTTTTCTGATTATCTTTTGTTTATCTTTTACCTCCAAGAAATTTTACATCTAAGAAATGTCACGAGCTGGCTTATTTTTCAGAACACCAGACAAGGAGTCCAAATATCTATTTTCTAGGCCCAACACTGAGCCCCTACTTCTGCGATCTTAAGCAAATCACTGGATAGCTTAAAATTTCAAATCCTTCCTGTCCAAACCTCAAAGTAAGTAAGAATAGTAATATCATTCATAGGACTATGATAAGGATCTGGTGACATTATTTATGTAAACTTCTTTATAATTTATGAAGCCCTCTAAAACTGGGAGCTTTAGTATATTCTAAAATGAATGTCTGATTTTGATATTTCCCAGACAAAAGACTAAAAGCAGCCCTTAAAAATTAGTTGTCCCTGTTTCCAGCTGTTCACATTCCCAATGATTCGTAAGAGGAATTACAGATCGGATCCCTCTGTGGTTACATATTATGCCATATAAGTTTCCAGAGGTTAGCAAGTAAGTTTCTACTTTAGGGCAGACTCATAGTCTGTTGATGGATTTTGGATTTGGAAGTATAAACATGTTGTTTCCTAATGCCTCTCCTAGTGGTGCCTTGGTACTTCCTGTTACGTCTGCCTGGAAGATCCCTTCCTTATTTCTGTTCACACCTAATGAACTCTTGCTTATGCTTCAGAGTCCAGGTGAACGATTTATTACCTTTTATCCTGTCAAGACCTGCATTAGGGGCAAGTGCAAGGGCATGGTGAGATCTAGGGGTGGGTGGGTGCAATGGGTACCCCAAAGATGTTTATCTCTCCCAATTCTAATGCAGTTTTAGAAAGATGAGGAAGAAATGATGTGAATGTATTATATTACACCTGAGTTGTTGTTGTTGTTGTGGTTTTTTTTTTTTTTTTATACAATCGCTGTGTGACTGGTCTTTCGGTCAGGAGTCAGAATACACGGCTCCTAGTTTTGCTCCACAACTTGCTAACTGTGTGGTTACAGATAAACTACTTAACTGCCTCCTTAATAAAATGGAAATAAAGCCCCCATATCCACTGTGACAGAACGGACGTAAGAATCTCTGCTCACCTCAAAATGGTTTAAATCACAATCAACCGAAATACAGACCCTTCTGATTACTTTTACAAAGTGCCTCATACATTAAAATGATTTTTTCATTTTATCTTTTAGAAAACTTTAGAAATAGAGCAGCATATGATTTGCTAAGGAAATGCAATCAGAAGATAATTTTTTAAACCGTTACTAAAAAAACTTGGCACATATCTATTAGAAAATATACTTTCTACGAAGTACATCTTTGCAAAAGGCCGAGAGAGAGACTAACTAGCAGATGTGTGAATTTTTACAACTAGAATGGTGGCAGCTGAGCCGGCTACATATCTCGCTTAGAGACCCACAGACAGGAGAAAGGCCAAATGGGAAAAAGATAGACCTCCACTGAGTACAGACGGGGACATAAAGGTGAAGCTAAATTATGAGAAGTGGTTCTGGAGTGAGCTATTTGCCTATTTTATATGGATGTGCTGAAAGCCCGGTGTAAATAAGTAGGGTGCCCAAGCACAAGATGTCGTTATGAATCTTGAGAGCCCTTAAGCATCAGCCTAGATGTGCAAAGATGGATTAAAGGAGTAGCTAAAGGACGGGGTGGGTCAAAGGGCAAAATATCATAATGTTTAATGCATTGGGCAAAGATTTTTTTTTTTTTTTTTTTTTTTTTTTTGCCAGCTGGTGGGATGCATGCATTAACAAATGGTAAGCAGAAAAAGAGGAAGCAGCATTGTCTAAAACAAAGGAGCTCTCTCAAAAGCACAAATCAAGGAGAGAGGCGAGGGGCTACCGGAAATAGAACAACATCGCTGATTTGGGATCACAAGTTAAGAGGTAAGAAGTGTATCCTCAGGAAGCTGTGGAAAGACAAGTACTCAAAGAGGAATCTAAACAGAGAGATGAATTAGTGAAAGACACCTGGCTTAAAGGGATATAAATAAGAAAGTTCCAGCAAAACATATTTGCTCTTTGCCTCTTCCTCCTTAAGAAAAATTCAGACAGAGAAGACAGAAATACAGAATGCTAGGCTCAGGAAGAATGCCTTTGTTTTAATGAAACAGGCACAGATGTAGGGAGAGGAACAAAAGTACTTAGAGTTACTGGGTCACCATTCTTACTCTAGAAAATACTGAGAATCTAAGATTATTTCTGAGATTCTATTAACTTATTAACTCTAGGGTTCGATCAATCTAATTACAAAAAGAGGAAATTTTGAGAGGCTGGCCATCAGAGGAAAATGTGAGAAACTTTCATAGTCTTATTTTATTTGGGAAGTAGGGGTATTTTTTGTCACCATCTGTTTGTTATTAACAATTTGGCATGGATGCCCTAAGTCAGTTTCTCTGAATGCTCTTGGTGAGTATGAAACTGATGTTCTGTTTCTTACTTTGAGAATCTTTAGATATGAGCTTAAATTGGTTTAAGGTGGTTTGCCCAGCAAATTATTTTAATCAAGGAGCCCATATATATATATATATATATATATATATATATATAT
>NW_024423344.1:30956983-31012815 GCF_017311325.1 Ursus maritimus | reverse complement strand
TTTTTTTTTTTTTTTTTTTTTACTTTCTGGAGTAAGCATGCTGGTTGAGGAAATAACATTTGCCAATGCATAGGGCTTTTGGTTCCACAGCTAGCCGACCAAGCGGGTCGCACTCCTGCTCAAAAGACCTACCAGAACCTTCCTGGCAGTACTCCTCACACCTGGCATGGAAAGCGCATCTTTTGTATTAGCCCCAGAGATGTCTGACCTGACTTCTAAGTTCTCCTTTCTGATTTACCCAGTTTCTCTCTTTCCTAGAAGTTCTTATGGCTTCTCTCTATTAACTGACCTCCTCTGAAGTCTTTCCTAGGGCTAAGGATTCACAAGCTTGGATCTAATTAAACTCATGTAGGGAGTTTGTGAAAATACAGATAATCAGGACTTACCCTCATATTTAAATGCCAATATATTGCTTTTCATTTAGTGTGGGTCCAAGAAAATTTTATCACTCTTATTATTTCTAAACTATTCACTTTATTTATAGGAACAGCTATCAGGATTTTGGTGAAACCAATAATAATAATAATAATAATAATAATAACAACAACAACAACAACAAGAGTAGGCAGCATTTACCAAGATAAGTATGAACCAGGCACTCTTCAAAGAATTGTATATATAATCTTTGCTACAATCCTACAAGGAAAGTATAATTATTATTCCCAATTTAAAAACAGAAAAATCAGGGTAGAACATTCCCCCTAGGGTCTCAAAAATAGGAAGTAGACTGAAGATTCAAACCTGGGATATCTGACCTCACTGCACTGTTCACCATCCTCCACAGTGAAGCAGGCTCATTGCTGGAGCACAGAGATAATAAAGCAAAGAACTTTCCCTAAGTTTTCTTTGATGATTCATCACTGAGCAAGTCTCAGGAGTATAGCCCTACTAAATCTCCAATGGTTGTATAATCAAATATCTTAAGTGTGAGTAAAAACAGACACAATATAGAGACTGAATCTCCCGCACCAGAATACGGTGAGACTAGGTAGTAGCACTCATCGGGCAGTATAGCTTAACCTCCAATATCCAGCTAAAATCAAGATCACCTAGATCCCAATCTTGCCTTTGTCCTTACCATTAATGTGACTTAATTCAAGGCTACTTTATCTCTATAAGCCTCAGTTGCCTCTTCTAAAAGAGAAATAATGATATATGCCTCATAATGTTTCTATAAAAGTGTATGCAGAAGTGCTTAGTAAGTTCTCGATAAAAGGAAGCCATTATCATTAGCATTATTATGCACCTTGGTAGGCCCAGAAGAACTCTTAAGGCGACACTAGCTGCCAATGACACTAAAGAGAGAAACAAAGGAGAGCTTTTTCTTATTTATGTGTATCAAACATAAAAGTATTAATAAGGAGGCAGCATGACAGCAAAAGAGAAAATGAAAGACAGAAGGCAACAGATTTATAATAAAGAAATCTCATTACCATGTACATGTATTTAGGGATTCTGCATATTTATTTCAGACTGGAAGGTTCTATTATTGAAAATGTTAATACGCATTTAGGAGGGAAAACATAATACCCAATGGAAACCTTTAACAGTTCAATTATATCTAAGTAGTACTTATTTTAGTTATATTTAGTTTAATTTTTACAGTTTAATATGTCTTCCTTCTAAAGAACGTATGGATAAATATTTTTGGCAAAGTATTTGTCATGTGATTTCATTCTTTACTCGATTTTTTATTCTGTTGATTACAACCTGATGGCAGGTACTATTGGACATAAAACACACTGATGAATCATGAAGCTGACCATCGAAATCCTGTTGAAAAATATTTTAAAAGTCACTTGTAAATAAAATATACAATTATGAAGCTGAACACCATTAATCATTTACATTTAATTTACAATTTCTTTTAAACATTAACTGTAAAGTCAAAAGTGTCAAGCATATTAAAATACTGGCCTGACAGAAGCCCTGAGGGGGAAAGAGAGCAATGTTCTCTTTTGGTAGCAGATCAAATAACCCAAAAAGGACTTGGTCTCCCGGGACCAGAACTGTATTTCAACTCTCAGAAGATGGACATTTCACAACAGCTTCCCTACAGCAAGCAGTGTGAATTAATAACTGGTTATTACATTAACGATCAAAATGTTGGCAGTTGGAACTCACAGGTTTCTAGGCCACATTTACATAAAAAATTCTCTTATTAATAAATTCTAGTTCAAATAAAACAGACAGCATGATACAGTGGAGGGAAACAGATGACCTCTCGTGATCCATCTCAGTGTTCTGATCGATTTTGTTCTCTTTCTATAGAAAGTACTAGAGCTTTTTATAGTAACACTGGTGGAGCCTACCAGAGGCTTCAGGTCATTGCCACAAACGCCTCCTCTATGGAAGCACCAAGGATGAATAAACACTCATTCACAGTAACTACTCTTGATGTTTAAAAGTTACCAGGGGAGATTTCATCTATCGGAGAGATCTGGGGAGATTCCCCTATGAAGTGCCACTTGAGCTGACTTGGAGGAGGATGGACAGGGTCGTATCAGAAAGAAGAGCATTCAAGGCAGTGAAAACAACAGGGGCAAAGGACCCTAGAGGGAGGAAGTGTGTCAGATCCAAGGAGTAGAACAAGGTCAGTGGAGCTGGACGCACAAGACAGAAGGGGACCTAGTTCAGTGAGAATCGGGAGGAATAGAGGAGGTAGACCACCCCAGGACTGGCAGGGACAAAGGACACCATTATATGATTTTAACAGGTCAGTGAACTGACAAGGTCTGCCTTTTGAAAGAATCCTCTAGCTGCTGGAGAATAGACCCAAGGATGCCAAAGCGAATGTACATTAATTATTTAGGATTTGAAGAAGTCTAGGTAAGAAGTAATGATGATTCTACCCCTCAAAGTGTGGGCATTAGAACTTTTGGCATGACGGCAATCTCCTAATCTGTACTGCCTCATGTAGCAGCCACTGTCTACAAGTGGCCATTCAATACTTAAATGTGACTGGAGAGACTAGGAACTGAATTTTATTTAATATTAATTATTTCAAATTTACATTTAAAAAGTCACATAAAAAAAAAGCCGTATGTCGCTAGTGTCAAATGTATTGGACAGCACTGCTCTAGGGGATTACAATCTAGTGTATTCAATTATTCCAATACAGTGCAATATGTGTGGAATACTGTACTTTAAAAGGGAGACCTTTAAATGTTTAAGATAGAGATAACCTGAGAATTGTCACCCAGCTACTATCCAGAGGAGTCAAGATTTTAACCAAATTACTTATTTCTCTCTCTCTTTTTCTGTTTCTCTCTCTTCCATAAGAGGTCCAAGGTCAAGTACATTTGACCTTTTTCTACTTCTGATTTGTTGACACAACCTTAGGATATCCGCAAATTGTGGTTTTCCCAAGGAAGTTTGGTTTTACAGTACTTATTCCAGAATGATATTAATGGTGTCCCCTCACACTCTCAACAGTGTCCTAGCTCAGATGATAAATTATACACCATCCTACCAACCTCTACTGAAGATGTCAGATTTATTGCACAAAATATATTTGAAAATATAAGTAGTGCAAGATGAAATACAGTCTAAAATTCCTTGGTGAAAGTTTCTACTAGAAAGTTTTAAAACATTGCAGAGAGCAAAATGAATTATATTTATCGAATAATAAACTGTAACAGTGTATGAAGTTGATGACTATTAAAACTATTGAGTAGTTAAGTTTTGTCAGGTTCTCTTTAGTGATGTCAGTTAAATGTCTTTCATTAATTCTTACTTGCCTCACTTTTCCTGTAAATAACTTATTAACCACCCACTACTTCTTCTGTGACTGATTAAATGGTATAAACGTGGAGGAAAAACAACATGAATGACATAAATGCTAAGAATCGTTTGAAATGTGAAAATATGTTTAATACAGAGGTTCTGTTTATGACTCCTACAAACATGCTTAAGGAAGCACACAGTTAAATAATATCAATAACTAGGATCTGTAGAAATCGTTCATCTTCTTAATTCTTATTCTGTAGCCTATTTGTCGGGAGCTTAATAGAGGAAATGTAGTAGGTCAAACAAATCAAGAAAAGGGCAACGTACCGCTGCAAGACTTATCGAGTTGATGTGCCAGAGCCAAACATGATCTGAAAATTGAGACAATGCAGAGTAGGAAGGTATAAAATACCGTAGGGAATAATAAAGTAAAAGACAAAGTTCTGCCTCAGTTTCCCATGCTTACCCTGTCTCCGTTCTTCATTGCTCCTGCCTGCATTCTGAATAGGGCTGACATTGTTCAAAGTGATGGGAAACATTATTCAGTGAATTCATCTTTTTTGTTCAAATGTCTTGCCTCAATGTGAGAGAAAGTTAAGCTTAGCAGTTACAAAGGGAAGGGTCATTATCAGGGAGACACGGATACTTGAAGGCCTACAGCAATTCAGAGAACAGTTATATGTGATCCCAAATTATAACAATGGGACAACCAACCAAAGACAAAGCAGCAGCAAACAGGCAATTTCATCTACACTTGTGTGGTGCTCCTGGGGGGCTCAGTCGAATAAGCGTCTGCCTTTGGCTCAGGTCATGATCCTGGGGTCCTGGGATTGAGCCGTGGAGCCCTGAATTGGGCTCCCTGCTCAGCGGGGAGTCTGCTTCTCCCTTTCCCTCTCCAACTATGCTCTCTCTCTCTCAAATAAATAAATAAAATCTTAAAAAAAAAAATCTACACTTGTGTCCCCTGGGGGTCACATTTGCTCACAGTATATAACCATGGGATAAAGGGCTTTTGTCAAGTGGAGAATACCTTTCCAGGTAGCTCCCAGAACAAAACTTGTTTTCCCACAGTACTCCAAACATGTACTTCCTACACAGGCACACCACACACACATGCACACACAATTTACTGGTTCAAAGGAATCATCTCCTGTGTTTTCATGGATTTTTGCGTACGCGAACAGGAGTGGAACCAGCTCTTACAGAACACAGGTTAAGGAAAATCTTGATTCATATCTGACTTGCTCTGGGTGAAATGCAGTGTAGTGTACATTGGATTATAATGTGTGAATTCTCTTCTCTCACACCAGCTTTGGTATGGATTAGTGTGAACTGCAAACTGATGTGAGCCATGAAACAGGATCAGCACATCACACATATCCATGGCCAAAGGAAGAAAACCTTGGTGAGAACCAGATCAGAGATTACTCTGTTTTTCATGGCTGTGGCTTTTTCCGATGTCCTACGAAGCAGAGATGGTAAATTACCACCAAATCTACCACTGGTGACAGCTCTTATTTGTAATCAATGTGCAGACTTAAATTAATATTTTGGATGTTCAGGGGTGACTTTAACATGATCCTGTGCATGCGGATGACGGGCTGTGAGGAGCCAGTGGTAGGCTGAGCTGTTCGGTCTCTGTCAACCTCCCTCAAGACTCAGACCACGGTTTTTCTGTCACCCAACACTTACCTGTGTCTTCTAGCTATAGTGCTCCTTTTGATGAGATTTTCTGAATTTCCTTAGTGGAATTTTAGAGCCTACAAATCAGCTTCTGTTACCGAAACCATTACCGATACTGCATGTGACCGGTTTCTCATTTACAGTTTGTGGGTTTTTTTTTTTTTTTTTTTTTTAAGTTTTGACTTGATGTGACCTTTTGAAGTTGGGTGCTCGGGTTTCTTGTGCAATGTGTCCCAAAGATGATTCTGCTATTTTATACTATCTATGCTTTCCTTGTAAGGATGTGTTCTACAACACTCGGGGTGGATAAGCAGCACCTCTTATAGAATGGGTTTCTGAGCTGTGCTCATTCCTGTTTCGGTGTGCAAACACACACAAAGAAAGGTGAGGACAAGGGGCAACCTAACGTCAGACTTGAGAGGTCTAATTTCAGAGAAAAAAATGCTCCTGAAAAGCTGATGAAGAAACTTTTCATATCTATCATATATAGTATGAATCAATGGAAAATCAAAATAATCTGGACTCTATTTTTTTGTTTGTTTTGGACTCACTGGGTGACAGACTATAACAAGAGCCCATGTAAATACAATTAAAAACAGAAGTGATTCACAGCAAGATCGATACAAAAATGTTATGAAAAGTCTCAGGGAAATGAGAGAACATAATTGAAGATTCAAATAAGAGTCTGAGCCGATCCTAAAGTATTGGTAGAATTCTGACAGCTTGATATAGAGTAGAGGAGCATTTCATGAGAAGAGAATAGCATCTCAGAGATGGGAAAGTACAGGTAATGTCAAGTTGTCAGGTTGCACGAAAGCATGGAGCTATATTACAGAAAAGATGGAATAAGAATTGCAAAGGTATACTGAGACCAGGGCATAGAAGTCCTTGAATTTTATGCCAACACAAATGGATTTGTTTAGTAAATCACAAGAATCCTTTTATGGTGTTTGACTATGACCACATATGCACTTTAGGATGGGATAGTGACATACAGAATGGATCGGAGTAGACAGAAAATGAAGATGGGCAGTCTGGATTAAAGATATGGAGGCCAGACCACTTTGGTAGGAAGCAGTAGCCCCAAACATGATACAATCTCTTTTGATAACCCTAATAGGTCATAACCTCCCAGGGCCTCAGTTTCCACATTATAAATGAAGTTGACTAAATATAGAATAATGGAAATGATGTGACCCCTGGTCATATAAGGGGGGCAAGAGAGAAAGGAATAAAGAGTCATTGATGAGGCCAAAACCTGGGTGACTGGAAGAATAAAAGAATCATTAGTGAAAATAATAGGAAAAACCTGGGCTTTAGGAAGTATGGTAATACACTCTTAGAATGTCATAGATATAATCTGACTCTAAGTTCTAATAGTTTTCCAATTTTATGCTAATTTATCAATTAAATATAAGTCACAACCTTTGAATATATAACATGGTTCATACAAATATGAATTTTTAAAACATTCCATTTGTACAGTGACTAACTGAACAATAAGGGAACTGGAAAAACATCATATAAATGGTAGAAATAGAAAATAGCAATTTTAATGAAAGGAAGAAAACACCTTTAAGTCATTAGAAATTCAACATTTGAGAAAACTGCAAATTAGTGACAAGTTAATAAAATATGCCCTATATTCTACAAAAAGAAAAGTTTGTTTATTTTGAATGTCAGTTGTTTTCCATAAGAATGAGTTTGGGTGTGAAAAATGTAACTTTTTAGAAACTGTCATGCTATGACCCTGGTTTTGTTTTTTCTGTATTTTTTGATTGTGTTAATTTTTTTCTTTGAATTTCACATAATAGGAAATTTTATCTTATAAAAATTGTATGTCAACTCTGACACATTGATCAGCTTACTGTTCTCCTGATTATCATTAAAGACAGCTTTTATGAAGTATACAACTGCTCACAATTTTCAGGAGAACACAGTTTCTGGTGAATTTTTGTAAACAGAGCATTGTCATATTCATTCTATTTAATTCTGACAATAACACTCTGAGGAGGTATGGACAGCTCCTTACACACGTAAAGCGTATGACTTTGACATGTTAGTTAATTGCCAAAGATCACTACACTCTTTGTATGATTCAAAGGGCTGCTCACCATTTACCACCTGAGAGATTCACTACCATTGGTGCCCAAAGCTCTTCTAAGGGATCCTCCCGTGTGGTGTAATATCACCAGGTAATGCTCCCGATCTCATGACACAAATGGTCACTGTATAAATAACTATGTGCTTCCATGGAGGAGAAATCTGTGTACATCTCTGAATCTACTGGGGAAGAAGTGGCCCAATTTGAATCATCTCTGCAAAACATTCTAGACAATTATTTAGTAACACCATAATTCTGGAACAAGAAGGGAGCAGTACATATCAATCATCACTACTTTTCACAGTTTAAAATATGTCTAGTATGCACTCGATATAGGAATTATGTGGGAGAAACTGAAGGAAACTTTGATGTGCTATAGTGGGACTTGCTATTCACTCGATTTGAGACCCAAGCATCTAGGTCTAACCTAAAATCTTTTATCAACTGATTGTGTTTCTCTGAAGCATCACTTAACTTTCCAGAGCCTCAGTTTCCTAAACAGTAGAACAAAGGCTTGAAGCAGTTGATGGCTGGGAATCAATTCTCCGTGGGTCTGTAACACTTCCTTACATCTTGTGAGCAAAGGCGCTGACAGCCTTTGTTCCAGACCGTCTTTCCAATTATGACTGTATAACAAATAGCCTTGGAAGGCAGAACAGTGTCTCCCTCCAGAAAAATGGTCAGGTGGGCTTACTGCACATTAATAGTTTTTGGGTTCCCTAAACTCATGGCTTCACTCCTTCAGCTCAACCTACTGTGTAAACAGGTGTCACTTGGCCCTCTTTGTGTTGTTCTGAGGGAGCAAGGGCTCCGTGAACTGGCACAAGTTCACTACTGCTATCACTGGGAGTAATGAAATCCTTTGTCTCTGACCCAGGAGTCTTCTTGGCTTTGCCAGCATGCATAAAACTGTGACTGGCTAAATGGTTAGCTTGACAAATACACATTACGTTCCCAGACCCTTCACAGTTCTTAAACATTGATGGGTACAGTCTTCTGTAAGTCTTACAAGACTCTGTTTGCCCCCAGTCCTCAAATTTCCATAACTGGACTGTCTAACCACTATCTTCAGCTCAAATAAGTTAAATCCTGACCTTTGTTGATATAATTTAATTAGCTCTTTTTCAGTAAGTTTGCATCATTGACCTTCCAACATCCCTGGTCTGAGAACTTGTGCTGAAGTTCTAACAAGGTACAGGTTAAGACCATTTGAGAACTGACGTAGTGAAAAGATCATGGTGCACTCTGCATGTGTAATTCAAACTAAAAACCATACTCATCAGCAAAGCAAGTGCATAAAGCTGATTACTGCATATGCATTTTCTTCCCCCTAAACTCGGGTGTAGTCTACCTGTTGAATAACTGAGGAACACTAATTCTAAACCTGAACGCTAAGTCTGAGCTACTCCCTTCTTGCCCACGTCTATGTTGTGTCTCCTCCCTAGCTCCCTGACTCTGTTACATCCCACTGTCAAGTCTAGCTGCCTCTCTTCTGCCAGCGTAATCTGATATCAGTAGCCTACCTTGTGCCACTGTCTGAATGTCTTCCCCCTGCTCACCTTAATTGGGACCATTCCATTGCATCAGCAATGCTGAGCTCACGGACTGACACAACACACATTTCTTTGAGATAATGAATGATTGAAGGCTCATCTATCTAAGGAAAGAGGTGCATGCCAGGAACCCCATTTTAATCAGAAACGCAGGTTATGTTCATTTCCAATTATACTGTTAAGTGAGTATCATTAGGCATTTAATTATGTATTATCACTGGTATACTGAAAAAAAAAAAAAAAAAAAGATTGTAGGCAGGGAAACTGAATCCAGACTGTGAGGGGCTTGGATTGGATCAGTGGAGAGTGTGGAGTTCCCTGCAAGCTGTCAGGAGTCCTCCTCACCCATGACTTGCAAGGTCACCGTGGAGATTAGAACTGCATTTTAGAATGTTAGATCTGGTGGCTGTAGAGCATACATACAAAGGTAGAGACCTGGGTCCACAAGAGCAGTCACAGTTTAATAAAATTCTCTGTGAGAGAGATGAGAGCTGAACAAAGCCAATGCTAGTAGAAATGGAAAGAAAGTAAAAGATGTCAGAGACATTTTGAAAAATGTGGGGAATCAGGGAGAGAGAGGCATTAATAATGATGTAGCGATACTAATTTGGGTGACTAGGATACTGTTGATAATGGTGAACAAAAAGAGATTTTGCATAGATCAGAGTCACTTTTTTCCCCCAAAAGCATTCTGAATACTGTAAACACCCTATTGTATAAGGTATCATCGTAATAATTATCATGCTGTGCTGTTTTAATAGCTCTTTGAGTCTAGAGCTTGAGTTATGGGCTGCTTCTTGTATTTGAAAGATACTGCACCCCAACTAGTCCAGATAAATATTGCCTATCCTACTTTAAGACCCTCCAGGGATGAACCACTATAACAAACCCAAGAAAGCCCCTCTTCCGAGGACAAGGTATCCTTTCCAGATGTCTCATCCATAGCCTCATCCCCTCTCTATGTTACGCAGTTCACTTGGGCAATTTTTAAAGGGAATTATGAGACTCTGGTATAAGAGAATCATGGTTCTTAGAGTTTTTTAAAATTCAAATGTAGGGAAAAAGTAAGTCTTCTGTTTGATAGCAAAAGCTATAAAGATATAAAGAGAGAAAGGTCTATCCTAGCATTGAAATACAATCTGTTTTCACTGGAAGCCCGAGCCGACTTTAATCATCTACATTTCAGTCCAGGCCAATATCTCAGAAAGCTGCAAGTATTGTGAACGCTCTCACACTAACACAAAACCTTTGCAGAAATTTCCCCAGGATACACAGACACATTTTCTCTCTCTCTGTCTCTGTCTCCCTTTCACACACATACACATACAAATTGTCTTTAATTCTTAAATTTCCTTCAGTATAGACAGGATAAGTATTTTACCTAATGTAATATTGTTCACGCTAAAAATGTTTTATCCATTAAAAAGATACTTGTAATGGGTTAGTTCAATCAATACTTACACATTGCAATTTTCGGGGGATAATTGGGAAGTACAAACAATTAGACAGGAGGAGAGAGCACGGTGTCTTTGCTCTTTCTGAGAAGTCAGAATCAGACTAAAGAAATGCAGAGCACCGCCAGTCAACACACTCTGAAATACGAACACAGCATCATTCAGAGAGATCACTCACAAACCCTTCCAATCGTATTTGCTTTTCTTGTGCTGTCATTAGAACATGTAGCACTTTTTTAATTTAAAAATAATTTTCAAAAAAAGGATTTTAAATTTAGAAAAAAAAAAACCCTCAAACTTAAAAGAAATCTCCTTTATCTATCACTTTCATGCTTAAATGGCCATCCGGTTTGACATTACCTTTACTGAGAATAATAAGTCTCAATAGCACTTCTATTATCCAGTCTACTGTGAGAATGTGGCACTTACACTGAAGGAAGATTATTTCATTTTTATCTTTTCTGGGACACCAGAGGAAAGCCTCAGACATTGTCACATTTCATTTGCAGGTAAACCTGTATTCATCTTAGGTTAACTGGTTACCACTACTCACTTTCACCTAATGCTTCCATATTTTTTCTTATAGAGCAATGTCTACTTTTATTTCGGAATGTATCATTTGTGGCTATTTGACTTTTCATGGCTCATGGATTCCTAATGAATATCCAGATTGTATTTGCATTATCCAGTATACAGTCTTTTCAAAGTGGCAAGATTCTCATTTTACATGTGTGGCTTGATGCCCTTTCTTATATATTGGTAGGGAATGTCTCCTTGGCTTATTCATGAACAAATAAGTGATGGGAGTACTTGTGAGCATTTATACTTGATATTTTATTCAGCTTCTTCTAATCAAGAGTTTCTACTACTCTATGAGTTAGAACAAAATACGGTGGGTAGCAGACTCCTCACATTTCTGTTCTGCACATTTTTATCATGCTTACACAATATCTGAATATGGTTCTCTCAAAAAAAAAGTCTGAAAAATTTAGCAGAGAGACATACTGTTCTCTAGATAAGGTAATACAGCACGGAAATTCCTGCTTACATAAACTTGTTAGAGTGGAATACAGGGATAACCAAAAAGGATAAGTGTATCACTCATATTCTTTCTAAATGTTCTAGAGATTTAAGCAGTGGAGTATCATGGGAACTATTAATAGGAACATAGAATAGAAAGGTAATAATAGTCATGATTAAAAGATAGCAAGAAAGGAAAATAAAATATTTAACTCACAGCTCCATTAAAATATGGCAGTATTTCTAAATTTTAAATGACATTCACCAAATACTATTGCTTTTGAGGGCAGAGAGTGTAAATTACACAACATCAGAGGTACATTTTTATACTGACACTTAGTCCTTTACATCTAAAACAGATTATCCACAGAAATTACTTACCTAGACATGAGCTGCTGACTTCACCTGCCAATGTCTGTTTTCATATTCACAGATTTAAATTTGTGAAAACCTATATACAGGGAAGCATGAAGTACTGGGTATTTAATCTCAATTTATTCCCTATAATAATCATTTGGACTCTAGCAAGATGCATTGATGATGGGGTCTTTGGTGTGTGGTGCATAGTGGTGTGTGTGTGTGTGCGTGCACGTGTGTGTGTGTTTGTCTATTAAATCAATTGTTCAAAATTTGAGCTGCATAGTTTTTTAATGAATAAAAAAACTGAATTTGCATTGATGACTTTTTTTGCATTGTCCTTTAGATTATATTTTCTCCTTCAATTCAGTAGGAAAAAGATTTCTTATTTCACTGACTCAATCCTCTTTACTTGTCTCAGTTTCTCATTTCCTTGATGGGAATGGGAGTGGGAAGGAGTTGCTGGCATTTTTCATTGCTGCCCAAGGCTTGAGAGGGAAAGCAATACCAGAATGACTCGCCTCTATTCTTCCTCATTTATCCTACTCAGAGAATAACAAAATCAAATCTTAATAGTAAGTACTTACCTTGCACTAAACAGATCAATCTTTTTCCATTAGATTTGTCACATGAGACATGAACTCAACGGTAATTGATTTCAAAGTCATGTGGCACAACAGCCACTATAGTATTTTTCCTATGATAGTCTCAATCGATAGGCCTAGCAGCTTAACAAAAATAATTACATCAACATATCTGCTTTCCTGACACCATTTTGTTCTTAGGTGTTAGAAACAGTCTGGTATTAGAAGAAATCCAATAAGTTAGAAGCAAGAAGGCTGAGTCCGGGTAACTAAGTGCTTGCACCTCCTGGGCTTCAGTGATACTGATTCCCTCATTTTCTCAATCTTTTCACAGCTCACAGCACAGTCCATCAGTCTTACAAGCAGTTCTAATAGTTCCTGGATTTGGAGTTTGATGCAGGCTTTGTATGAGCAGATGCTTATATAAAAGCTAAAATAGGCGGGTATTAAAAGGATTAAGTGATTCAGTAGAGTATCTCAGCCAGCCATAATTCAAGACACAATAGTTCAAATCTTTCATTGCTGTTTTCTTTGATAAAATGTAGGTTTTAACCTTTTGGGAAGTCTTTTTCTACAATGTCAGCAGCAACTTCAGACCTGTCAACTCAACAATACTTTACAACTAATGCCTTTCACAATGTCTGAGGTAGAGAAAGGAATTGCAATAATACCACCTAGGATTCTGTGAGGTTGGAAATGTAGTGGCATACATTGGCTAGTTACTTTGTGTATGGAAATAGGTGAGTCGGCAATGACATGAGGGGGGGAAAATACCTGCAGTAGAAAATCAAGTCGCTGGAAAGAATAAAGGTATTCTATCAGGAGATGTCTAAGATGAGTACATACCATGTATATGAATTAAAATGATAAACTATTACAATGTCATTTTAGCATTTATCTCCAGAGTTTTCAAAGACTAATTTTTGTTTGCATCAAGGCAGAAAATATTAGTCACTGAATGGTTGAGAATCAATCTGGATTTTTGACTTTTCTGTTTATACTGGCTACTTACTCATTTTTAGATGTTTATTTCTTCTATTAACCTCACAGGATATCAATATCAATTGACTTCAACTTTGTGTCTTTCATTATGCAAAACCTTGAACTGGTATTTCATTTGCCCATATCAAAACATAATTTTATTGACTAAAGGAAGGATATTTGATATAGCTCTAGAATTTCTTCATCACTGAGATCTAATTATGCACCATCCACTCACTTAAGAGGCATTTATTGAGTGCCTATCATCTTCAACTATTGTGTTAGACACAACAGTGGGCAATCAGACATGGTCTCTTTCGAGAAGTGGCAGAAATCACTTAGAATTGAAAAATAAACATGCAATAAAACCTGATAGGAGAAATGATTTGAAGACAGAATGAATGTTCTAGTTCTAGTGGTGAAAAACAGCAAGCAAGGAGGAGGAGAAAGCAATTTGATTTAGTCATTAAAGTGGAAGTGATATTTGGCCCAATATGCCTGAACTTGTCCATAGATTACCTGAGATATGTTATATGATCTGTAAATTTCCAGAAGGGCTCCTATCTGCAAGTATATATATCTTACACAATGCCTATGCGTTTCAAATTTTAATAAAAAAATTTATAGTGGTCAAAACAAGTTCTTTTAAAATGCAGAATCACCTAGAAGAATAACAGATTAATACTGATAGTTATTTGCCTCTTGACTGAATAATCTTGGGATTATTTAATGACAGTCAACTGAAAGCATGGTTTTTAATGGGGACCAACACAACTAGACTATAGCATTGCTTGGGAGATCTTACATACCGACTTCAGAGAGAACAGCTTAGGGCAGAAAGACATGCAGAATGCAGAGCTGTGACCCAGGGAGAAACTTCTCCTACTTGTACAGTTACACACACACTAGTCAAGGTTATGTTAACAAAGTTGTGAATAAGATTTATTGTTAGACTTTATTCAAGAATGACACAGGGATTGATTTTAGATAATTTCCTCTCTGAGAACCATAACTGTAGAAAGGAACATGCATAGATAAATAACAGCTAGATACACAGAAACATTTCTATGAGATAATTGGCAATATTATTCTCATTGTCGGGTAAAGAAAATGGTATAGTGGATACGTGACTAAGGTAGGACAGTAAATAAATGAAAGATTAGGAGGGGCCTATTTTTCCTAATAATGTTTCACTTTATAATAATGAAAACTTCCTTCTTTTAATAGAGTCTACTTTCTTCCCTGCTCCTCTTTCTTTCAACTTTCTTCTCTGTTTCCTTCATCTCCTTTGGTGCTTATCAAACATGCTATAATAACAGCCAAACAGATGAATGGATAAAGAAGATGTGGTTCATATATACAATGGAATATTATTCAGCCATCAGAAAGGATGAATACCTACCATTTTCATCAACATGAATGGAACTGGAGGGTATTATGCTAAGCGAAATAAGTCAAAATACAATGAGCTGAATATGAGATAATATACAATGTTTAAATAAAATAGTTTCTTTAACACCTTATGGAATAGTTTGTTGTGTGGGTTGTATGGAATGCTTTTTATTACACTTCAGTTTTTAGCATGGTTTGAATTCAGAATTATTTCTAAAAAATAATTTTCAATTTAGAGATGGTTGAATATGGGATATTTCTAAATTTTAGCAGTGTCAATGGTCAAATTATTAACAATGATTATATAACAAAATTAAATATGTATGAAGCTTGAAATTATGCATTATCATATTGATTTTTTTGATATGTTGAAATATTTGCAATGTTCTTTTACAATGGAAAACAAAGATTTGGAAGGTCAGACTCCAATAATTGATACTCCTAATTCAGAGATTGTGTGGGCCAATAACAACGTAATGTGCTGATTTTATTTCATTTTAAAAATCGTAACTATTCTTATGTGGAACATAAGGAATAGTGCAGAGGGCAATAGGGATGGGGGGACAACTGAATGGGAAGAAATCAGAGAGGGAGACAAAATATATGAGACTCTTGACTCCGGTAAACAAACTGAGGTTGTAAAAAGGGAGATGGGGGGATGGGGTAACTGGGTGATGGGCATTAAGGAGGGCATGTATGTGATGAGCACTGCATGTTATATGCAACTGATGAATCACTGAACATTGTATCAAAAACCAGTGATGTACCACACCTTGGCTAATTGAATTTAAATAAAAAAAACTAAAAAGAGTATCACTAAAGACTTAATTAAAGATATGCACTTAACACAGTTAGAAATATAATAGTTTCTTTAACACCTTATGGAATAGTTCATTGTGTGGGTTGTATGGAATGCTTTTTATTAGACTTCAGTTTTTTTTTTTAATATTTTATTTATTTATTTGACAGAGCTAGAGACAGCCAGCGAGAGAGGGAACACAAGCAGGGGGAGTGGGAGAGGAAGAAGCAGGCTCATAGCAGAGGAGCCTGATGTGGGGCTCGATCCCATAACGCCGGGATCATGCCCTGAGCCGAAGGCAGACGCTTAACCGCTGTGCCACCCAGGCTCCCCTAAACTTCAGTTTTTAGAGCAGTTTGAATTCAGATTTCTAAAAAATAATTTTTAAAAGTTCTTTTTCAAAAGAATTTTGCTTAGCATTTAATTATTCAATAGATTAAAGTCAATGTCCAAGAAAGTATTAGCTAGAAACCTACTCCTGAAAAAATTATGAAGTTTATAATGTAAATATTTACCACGGAATGTGTAAGATAGGGATAAAGAATTCTGCATTTGTGGCATTATTTTCTCCTTAGTATATTTATATAAAAATATACATGTAGATAAAACTCTATTTCTATATTTAGAAAAACCTAAATGTTTCTCAAATGTTTAGGTAAATCTCAAAAGCTCTGTCATCTCTGAGAGTTATTTTTTAGAATTAGATGTAAGAAATTGCTTACAAAGTATTTTGACCTCAGAGTTTTTAATATACATTTTGAAACTAGGTATTTGTGTCTTATTTAGGTATTTCATTTTATGTTTAATTCTAATCCTTGAGGATATTCTCTCTCACAAAAAGCATTTTCTTTATTTTGGATTATGATCTGCAGAATTTCCCTACATCTTTTTTGCAAGTGGCAAGATTTTTATTAATGACAATTATGTTTATGGTAACATAAATTACAGAAAAAAAACCTATGTGCAGCATAAGATTAAGCTATATACTATATTCTTTTGTGTTCTTTCAGTGACAAGATTGGTAATGGATCCATACTTTTTCAGATAGACATGGGAACAGGTACTAATGATGCACTGAGTTCTCTATGATTGGATCAAGGTTGTAAAAAAAAAAAAAAAGATGAACCATTTATTCTAGGTTAATGCATTTCTATTTCCATTATCATTTTAATTATGCATGGAAGAAACAAATATTTTATCTAAAGAATCTACTGTTGTACTTAAAGAATATCTTTAGCCTGAAGAGGAATATGTACAGGTTCAAACCTATACTTTTATAGGCCATCTCCATTCTTGAAATGAGAAATGAAGGGCTTTCACAGTCAAGGGCATTGAACGACTAATTTCTTTTTGTCTAGCTTTTTTTCTTTTGATAAATATTTTCCAGCTTTAGTCTTCCGTTCATAGCTTTAATTTACATTTCATGTTATTTAAATTTTCTTATTGAAGGGCATTTGAGAGTAAGGTTAAAAGTACTGCAATTTTGGTCAATAATACTTATTGTGTATCTACAGTCACTGCATGCGTCTGTAATAAGAAACGAAGAAATAAAAAGCACAATTCCATCTCTTCGAGAAGCACAATTTTTATCCATACAGCTGCATCTCACTTTGAAAGGAGTAGACATCTCAAAAGCCCCATGCTAAACAAGCTGTAAACAGAGCTGTAGGTTTCAATGCATAAGAGTTCATTATTAAAAGAGATCCCACAGCCAATTAAAAGTTAGGTTACTTTATTAACCTTATTTAGCTTAGGGATCCTTTATATATGGCTACTGATGGGGATATAAGAATACTTTGAGGTAGCAGTATAAGGTCAAGTTCATCAAAAATGGTTCCATGGAGGAGCAACTGAGATCACCAAAAAAAAGAACTGATTATCCAACAGAGAGCAATAAGAAACACATTACAGAAAAATTTTACTAATTTGTCTGATAGAACATACCTCATAAGCTCTCGTTTTGTTTTGTTTTGTTTTATTGGCACTTGGGTATTTGAATGACCTACTCTTGGAAGTCAGAAAATCTTGGCCCTGTGAGGATTTTGTTTGGCATAAATAGCATTTTAAAAATTTTAATAACTTTATATGAGGCAGACAGTCCCGAGTTTACCTAGTTCCTAGGCTCTATGCTGTCTTACATTCAGACTGAAGATATTTAGGTTTACTGTCCCTGATTACAACCCTTATATTAGTTGAGAGCCTACTATGTGCAATAATGCTATAGAAGAGGGACATAGTTCTTACCTTCATATGGAGCTTACAACCCATTAGTGGGATAGATGGTAAATAATTACATAATTAAATTTAACTGATGTTAAATACCTCAAAGGAAATTACACATGAAATTAGAAGTTTAACAATAGGATTTAAAAGAGAAAAGTGATACTTAAGCTAAAAATTGAAGAATTAGTTAGTAAGTCCGAGGAAGGGCTATCCAGGCACTGTGCCCATTTCCTAATGAGGAAAATGAGGTCTAGAGAGACTAAGTGACATTCGTGACCAATTAATAGAGGAAGAAAATTCAGGTCTCCTAGCTCCCAGGATGACATTCTTTTCATTGTCAAGTGTTTTTAACATCCATTTAAAATGATCCGATCCTAAAAATCCAACGCTTTTGTATACTAAAGCTTGCAGATGTAGGAACTACTTCAAAAAAAAATTAAATGAGCAGAGATAATTTGATTGCCTTTCACTGTTTTATTGGGTCTTCTCTAATTGTCACAGCTGAAGACCACAGGAAAAAATAATGAGACAATTCATTAATTAGGATCAGTTTTTACCTCCTTTAACTAGTTAAATCATTTGTGAAAGATGTACCTTTATTATCACCTGAAATAAAAGTGCTTATCATGTATAATTTTTCCTTTTTATAAAAAAAAACTAAGAAAATTTTAATTTGGACACAGAAAGTAAAACATTCACATGCCCAAACCAGAAACAATATGAAGGTTGCGTTTCAGTGAGCATATGATCTATTACATTGGCTAGAACTCTAATTAATAAATATGTCAATTTTTCTTTGCTGTGGTTTTTGGATATTATTTTCATTTTACTTTAAAACATGTGATTACACGCCACAAGTTTGAGCTAAAGAAGTCAAAATCCCTACTCTTTCTATGTGCACCTGGGACACACATGATCACTCAGAGGCACCCTGGTAATAATTATTGGTGTCAGATTTCCCAAGGGCAGTTTTTCTAGTCTTGGGCTCCTGTTCCTGCCCCGAGAATTCTGCAAACCACTCAGAGGGCATCTTTCAATCAGTGAACCACAAAGAATAACTTTTATAATCTTGTGATTTTTATACGACTTAATCTAACCTGGGAAATAAAGGGGTCAATTTCTTTACCCCAGTACTAAGTCTGCTCCCCTGATTCTAAAAGCTAAATGTATCCAAATATACTCAATGGCGTACTTACAAATATTGGATAGATGCGAGTAGACAGTAAAAAAAACCCAAAAAACAAACAAACAAAAAAACCCAAAAACCCCACTTAATGTGTATACTACTTTCACTAGGCTTTATTTTTCATACAAAATGTATGTTAACTAATTTAAACTTCATACCAACCCTATAAGGGACATATTATTAACCTCATGTTACAGTGAGAAAACCAATGCACAAAGAGCTTAATAAATTAGCCCCAGTCCTATAGATTCTGAAAAATTAGAACTCAGGCAGATGATTCTGTACTTGTAGAAGATATTTTTGGAATCAGCCTGCATTCAAATCTGGATCTCTAAAATCTACCAGTTGTGAGGCCTTGGATAATCTAATTCTTTTCTCTGAAAATCAATTTGTCTGTAAAACGAGAATAATACAACCCACCTCAAAGGGTTACTGGGAGGATGGACTGTGATAGTCTGTGTAAAGCACCTTAGCAGAATGTCTGATAGTACAGAGAACCCTCCAAGTATTTAACTCCAATAATCACCATTATTATGTTATGATGGGCTGGGGGATGTCCTTATCAGCCCTCTGCCCACTCATGCTAAGAAAGATAGCTATATGTCCTCCAAGAAACCTTGGTGTAAACAGTGATCAAGATCTGAAATATCCTCTATTTTAAATACCCTTAAATTGAAGTCACAAGACATAAAATCATTCTGAGTAACATCAAATTAAACAAATAAACAAAAAACACCTCCATTGATTGACCTAATAGAATTTCAAGTTGTAAAGGGGATTCCCTGACAGGTGAAACTAGTTATTGATTCATTTCCTTGCCTCAAGTCTCCTCTTCTCTACCCTGAACAAAGAGTTATTGTTCTAAAGAAAAAAAATTAAAAATAGAATTATCATATGATCCAGTTATTCCACTCCTGGGTATTTACTCCAAGAAAATGAAAACACTAATTTCGAAAGGATATATGCACCGTTATGTTTATTGCAGCCTTATTTACAACAGCCAAGATATGGAAACAACATAAATGTCCATCGATAGATGAATAAAGAAGACGTGTGTGTGTGTGTGTGTGTGTGTGTGTGTGTGTACACAATGGAATATTACTCGGCCATAAAAAAGAATACCTTGTCATTTGTAACAACATGGATGGACCTAGAGGATATAATACTAAGTGAAATAAGTCAGTCAGGGAAAGACAAATGCCATATGCTTTCACTCATATGTGGAATTTAAGAAACAAAACAGATGAACACATAAAGTAAAAAAAAAAAAAGAAACAAAAAACCTGACTCTTAAATACACATAACTGGGGGTGTTAGAGGGAAGGTGGGTGAAGGGGATGGGTGAAATAGATAAAGGGGATTAAAAGTATTCTTATCTTGAGAACTGAGAAATGTACAGAATTGAATCATATTGTACACCTGAAACTAATATAATACTGTATGTTAATTATACTTGAATAAAACCAAAAATATTTATCTTTATGAGAGACAGTCTCATTATCCTTATTGTTGGCTCTTATTTCTTACATGGTTTGGACATGAGTGTAATGCTCTGTGATAAAGACAGTGAGAACACAGAGCTCAGCAGTAGCAATCAAGAAGAAAAGGAGAAATCCGACACTTACCATAAATATGCCTTTGTTCCAATCACTGTGGAGGATCAAGGGGGTATAAAAGCACAAAGTGAAGAACAATTGATTCTCCTAGCTTAGAAGAACAAATAGATGGTGATGCCAATATGAGAGACAGAAGGACAAGAGAAAGAGAAGATGGGAAGTAATGCACTTTCTTTCGAGTGTGTTCAGAGTCTAATCTCAGAATAAAGTGTCAAGGCTGAAGATTAAGACTGAGGGTTACCAACTATATTAGACATCATAGTCAATGGAGTGGAAAAAACTTCTTGGGACAGAGTCCATCAATTCTCACTCTAGAATCCTGTACTCTATATATTTTATGTTCATTTATTAAATGGAGGAATTATTCCAATCCCATCAATCCTGTACTCTATACATTTTATGCTCATTTATTAAAATGGAGTAATTATTCCAGTCCCATCTTTTGGAGTCCATCCTATTTGAGTCAGATAGAAAGGAAAAGAAAAAGAGAGGATCCCAACCATTGCACACCGTCAACAACCAGAATATCAAAGCAAAGGCTTCGGTAATTTTTCTTTGCCAACTTCCATATACCATTCTGTCCTGATCTTTTATAAATTCTCTTTTCATTAAGATAAATATCATGTTCCTTTTAACTTGGTTTTATCTCTATATTAATTAAAATGTATAGAAAGTGATGAGACACAGATGCACTGTGCACTTCCCTGATTTCAGAACCCTTGGGACTGGTCTGTACTCTAAACCTTGGGAAAGGAGGGCGTATTACTGGTGAACTGATATTTCATTTATCCACAGTTTGACCTACGCCACGGCTTCATCTCATTCCTACAGATGCACTACCCTGACTTTTTCCCCCTGGCATATAATCAATAGTAAGGGCATTATTCATGTTTTCCACACCTATGTGAAGTCAAAAGTTCCTAAGCTCACTGCAAATCTGGGCAGCCCTCCTGCTGACCAGACTTGAACCCTTGCGTTAAGACTGTCCTCTGTTAAAATATTTAATGTAAAGTTGATTTCTTAGTAAGGCACTGGTCCTACAGTATCAGAATAAGTTTTTTAAGAAATGTGTTTAAAGTGAATGGCTCAAGAAATTTCTCCTTTTCTGTCGTATAGGCAAAGTTGCTGTTAGTTCTTTAATCAATTTTGAATAAGAGATAAGTGAGTAGGCTGTACAAAACCATCCAATCACTTTGTGAAGTTATCCTAATAAAAATAAAGAACTTCAGTTTACAAATTCTATAATTTGACTGGCTCTGAATTATAAATGCCAATTCTTATCCCACAAATGCAAACTCACCGAGGGAATATCAATGGAAAACAATTACCAGGTGGATTTTTGTGCTCTGGTTCCACAAAATAAAATACATTTAGTGTTTTCAAATCAATGCTGGAGGAAATGTCAAGACAGGGGTACACATTTACTCATTTTGCAGAGATGTCCAAAGCTATTAACTTTCTGCACTTTAATTAGAAAAGCAATGCAAAACTATTCCATTGCTCAATTGTAGGAAATTCAAGGCATTTGGTATGGGGAAGAGTCCTAAAATTGTGAAATCTTATAGATCCAAATATATTTTTAGTATAATGGCAACAGTTACTAAAAATGCATTTCTATTTTTATGGCTATAAGCTTGATTCTTTACGAATAAACCTTAGGCATACAAAGATAATGGATATTGAAAGAGGAAGATAATTATAGGAAAAGTAGGATGCTTAGGCAGTTTTAAAAATGATACAATTTAAATTTTCTTATACAATGTATGAAACCACTAGGTTTTCAAGTTAAAATAGGTTTTCACCTAAAATAGGGTGGGAATTGCCATGGATGCTAAAGTATTTCTTGAAGATCATTATTAACAGATTGTGAATATTCCTGTTTGTTTGAATTGCATTTTCTTTTCTTTCATGTGCAATTATTTAAGAATGAAACATTGTTCTGATGTGCAGTCACACTGAGAGAATTAATATGCCATATGCCTTAAGCCTGAGACACTTTCAGTTACTGTCAATGCTCAGATATGAATATAGGGAAAGGGGACTAGAGTATTTTATGCCTCACGGTAATCCTCATTCCTTTATTAAAATTTTTCTACTTATATTAAGCCTCACAGATAAGCAATGGAGATAAATGGAGAGCTGAAGGAGATGTGGTAAGAGAGAAAAACAAGCAGAAGAAATAATGCTCCGAGACATCTGACACCTTTGGAAGCTCCTATGGAGAATCCCAGGTGCCACAGAAGAACAGCAGGGCCACTGCTCCCTTCCACCAATTTCAAAAGTGGTTTTCTGGAATGTTTATTAAAATTCCTTGTTTAGCTGAGTGTTGAAAAACAGGTTATTGATCGCTCTATTTCTTTTTTAAGGAAAAATCTGACTCCTGACCTGAGACTGTGAGATGAAGCCAAGACATCTCCAAATATATGTCCAGTAGAAGAACTGCGTGTTGCCTTGAAAATAAATACAAATACTCTGTTTAAGTCATTCAAGTTCAGTAGTACTGAATTCTAGCTGTAGCCCATATATTGCATGAGGATGGAGGTAAATATGACAGAGTTCCTGCCTTGTAAAAACTTTCGCCAGGAATTCTGGTGGAATTGTAGGTTCTGATAAAAGTTATGCAGCTAGTGGAGTCCAAGGCTGAATTTCTAAGCCTACATTGTTTGCTTGTTTTTATGGTTTTAATACCTCAAGTTTAATGGGAACAGCATGGACTTTGGGGTTAGATGGTCCTGATCATTTTACCAACCTCCTCTTAGCACTGATTTTCTCATCTGTGAAATAAAACTGCTATCTGTGTTACTCTCCGTAGGCTCTGCCTGGAATTTTTTCTTTTTTTTTTATTTTAATGTTTTTTTATTATATTATGTTAGTCACCATACAGTACATCCCTCGTTTCTGATGTAAAGTTCGATGATTCATTAGTTGCGTATAACACCCAGTGCACCATGCAATACGTGCCCTCCTTACTACCCATCACCAGCCTATCCCATTCCCCCACCCCCTCCCCTCTGAAGCCCTCAGTTTGTTTCTCAGAGTCCATGGTCTCTCATGCTTCATTCCCCCTTCTGATTACCCCTCCCTTTCTTTATCCCTTTCTTCCCCTACCGATCTTCCTAGTTCTTATGTTCCATAGATGAGAGAAATCATATAATAATTCTTTCTCTGCTTGACTTATTTCACTTAGCATTATCTCCTCTGCATTGCAGATAATTACTCCATTGCAGCAAATGTTGAGAACTAGTTCTTTCTGATAGCTGAGTAATATTCCATTGTATATATGACCACAACTTCTTAATCCAGTCATCTGTTGAAGGGCATCTCGGCTCCTTCCACGATTTAGCTATTGTGGACAGAGCTTCTATGAACATTGGGGTGCATATGGCCCTTCTCTTCACTACGTCTGTATCTTTGGGGTAAATACCCAGTAGTGCAATGGCTGGGTCATAGGGTAGCTCAATTTTTAACTTTTTAAGGGACCTCCACACTGTTTTCCAGAGTGGCTGTACCAACTTGCATTCCCACCAACAATGTAGGAGGGATCCCCTTTCTCCACATCCTCTCCAGCAATTGTTGTTTCTTGCCTTATTAATTTTTGCCATTCTAACTGGTGTAAGGTGGTATCTCAGTGTGGTTTTGATTTGAATTTCCCTGATTCTGCCGGGAATCTTTACCTTTCCTTTGTTTTAACTACAAAAGTCAACATGGTTACTACAAGAAAGTAAACAGTACAAAATAAAAACATTATCATGTAAAGTTCTCCTTCACTTTTGTCACCCACTATAATCCTACTCCCTGCAGTTCACTTTGACAAACAGATTGGGGTGTACTGGCCTTTATTTAAAAAATTAGCCTCTGGACAGATAAGAACTGAAGAATACATCAGCCCTGAATAACTCTTCATTTTTTAGAATTAAGTAGAATTCTTTCAAAGTAGAAAAAGAAAATACTTTATCACTGGTCCATATCTTAGGATGTAATAAGAGCATTACTACATACAAATACATGCTTATTGTTTAAAATAGGATTTTCCTTGGGGCGCCTGGGTGGCTCAGTCGTTAAGCGTCTGCCTTCAGCTCAGGGTGTGATCCCAGCGTTCTGGGATCGAGCCCCACATCAGGCTCCACTGCTCGGAGCCTGCTTCTTCCTCTCCTACTCCCCCTGCTTGTGTTCCCTCTCTCGCTGGCTGTCTCTGTCAAATAAATAAAATCTTTAAAAAATAAATAAAAATAAATAAAATAGGATTTTCCTTGTATTACTTAAATATGCCTCTCCAAAGCAAGCTTCCATCAGCCACTGACGATGGATGGAGATGGATATATTTCAGTTTAATGTACTTGTTACAATATCTGGCTCAGGAAACAAGTAGACGAGATTCAGATTTCAACTCATCTCCTTACTAAATATATGAATTTGGGAAAGTTCCCTAGGCTCTCTGTTTCTTAGTTTCCTCGTTATATAATGACTTAATCACAACACCTATTTCATAAAGTCGTTGTGAATGTTAAATGATTTCATCCATGTAAAGCAACGGTCTGGGGGAAACACTCAATAAATGTTAGCAATTATTTTCCTTAATAAAATAGAACTGATAAAATTAACTGTGGTTAAATAAAAAATAAATTAATAAAGTTCCTTTTCTCCTTTCCAATGCCATAAAAAAACTCCCAATTAAAAAAAATAGTAATACAATAAAACATGTTTAAAATATGTGTACAAACCAACATTTAAGTATATTACCTCACAATCTGGAGAATTCACACAAATTTAGTAACAAGGCAGCAAATGGAATATTTTCCCTCTGGGCTCTTTCTACAGCTTTTTGATACATCTGCTTTCATTATTTAAATAAAGTTATAAATAAAGGTTTTTCTAATGCATGGGTAATGTGTCTAATTAAGCCATTAAAGTACTTTAGGTTCCTTATATCCTTTTGATGTGAAAAGTTTACTATACTGTTTCATTTTTTTCTTACTAGTATACTTTTATCAGAGTGCTCTTTTTTCTCCCTACACCAAATCAAGCAGCTGTCACACTTACGAACTCATGCAACCGATTATAAACTAAGCCAACAATATAATGACAGGAAATCAATCTTAAATTGTAGACAATATGGACATAATAATTTTGTGTCCTTGAACATGGAGAGTCTTTTTTTAAGATAAGGGATTATTTAGTACTTAAAACTGAACAACGGTTGTAACTGTATTTGAAGATAAAAAACATTGTCCTATGTTCTCAGCCTCCAATCACCTTTTACATCTTATAAATCTTTGTACACATAAATATAAAAAAATTTGATGGTTAAAGTAAAAAAAAAAGCTCTAGTTATTTCAATCTGGTGGTTCTCTGAATTTTAATAGCTGACAATAATTAAAATATAAAGACAAACACCATTTGTCATGTTACATTTCAACAGTACTGTTTTACATACACAAAAACAGAGAACCCGGGCAGCTGTGATTCAATTCCTAGACTTAGGCTTTCAAGCCATGTGAACTAGCAGCAGATCACCTTCTCACTCTCAGATTTTTTTTTTTTAATATATGAAATGGAGATGACAATAGTATCTATTTGAGGGAAATTCATACAACGTGTCTAACAGTGATAGAACATACAAAACATGCCATTTATATTTGCTACAATTATTATATTTGCATGTATACAGTTCTTTGAAGATAATATTACTGCTATTGTCTCTGTTGAAACTAATGATTTTCACTTAAATTGCTGATAATTTTATATCTCAGTTTCCTGCATCCTAAACTGATGTGCCCCAGCTTATGGTCAAGATTCAGCAATGTCCATATAATTAATTACACTCCCAACCTCTGGGTCATTAGTACTTATGATAGTGAATCTTGAAAATCATATTCTGAAATGTTTTCTGCCGAAAGGCTGATTTGGCTGCTGAAGTTCAAGCTTCATCTTTATAACAACCCTTGTTACATAAGACCTGAGTTCAGAAATAACACCCCTTGGTAACTGATCATTGTGTTGGAAAATTCCAGCATGAATACTCTGGTGAAGGAAGCTTTTGTAGGGATGGAAAGACAGACATAAAACATTGAAATGCACAGGAATCAGGACATTTTTCAGAGAAGTGAAGGTAATCCATACTGCATTAAAAATCACTGAAATAAAGATCAGAAGTCCTGGTAGTAGTACTTGGCTATTAATTACTTTAAATTATCTAAGCTCAATTTTTTCCCATATAATATACCCACCCCATGGTTTGGGAATTTGCAATAAGTCACCCACAGGAAATGTGGTTCTAGAGCTCAAGAATGAAGTTGGAGCAACATTCTTGCCTTCTGCTTATCCATATGATAACACGATCAATGTGTCAGTCCTCTGGGAGTCACTATGCCCTGTTAACAGTTAAAAACTAAAAACTTTTCAATGATTTTCATTGTTTTTGCCTGAAATCCAAACCTCTCCAGCCCCTCCTAGTCCCACTCAAGTACACTGGATTTTTGTCTATTCATCCAATTTAAAGGGACTACAGCATTTCTTTTTATCACAATGCATACACTTCCCCAATTTATATTTATTTACATGATTTTTTTATCTTTGACAGAGTATTAGCTCCTTTAGGGCAGGGGCAATACGAGTTTTATTCAGTTTTATTTTTATTTTTCAGAGAGGGAGTAGGGAGGGGCAGAGGGAGAGCTAGAGAAAATCCTCGGCAGGCTCCACGCTCAGCATAGAGCTCAACATGGGGCTCGATCTCACAACCCTGAGATCATGACCTGGATGTTCAGCCGACTGAGCCACCCAGGCGCCCCAAGTTTTAATCAGTTTTTAAGCCTCAGCTCCAAGCACAATGCCTAGTACACCATCAGTGCCTAATGCATGGTATTTTAAAACAAATTAACCAATCTACTACCATAGTTTTGAGTATCCATTTCAAGTTGGTATATCCCAAAGCTTTATTTGCAGTCCTAGGGCTCTCTCCCAAGCTTCATATTTGTTTATCTGAATTTCCACTAAACTCTTCACCTAAAGTTTCCTCAAGAACCTCAAAGTTAGTATTTCCAAATAAATGTGTAATACGTCCCTTTTCCCTCTTCCTCCTCTTATATTATTCTCAGTTGGTGGTACGTCTATCAAACCAGTCAACCAAGAAGGAAACCTAATAGTCATTCTTACCTTCTTCACCCACCACTCATAGTGGGGGGGAAAAATCACAAAAATCTATCTTGTAAATTTGACCATATCACTCCACTAAATAAGGTTTTTTAATGGATCTCCAGGAAAAATAAAATGAAAAGGAGTTGACAATCTTCCCTGAGGAACGCAAGAATCAGAGAACGTGAGACAACTACATCCCACTTCGTATTCCATCTTGACGGAAGGAAGCCAAAAGGTGGAGTGAGTTATGTGTGGCAGCTTTAATGAGGAAAGAACAAACAAAACGTGCAGCACCCACAGAAATATGAGAGTCAAAGGCCAGAAAACAGATTTTAGGGGAAACAGAATTAATATTTTCAGAGAATTTACTTTGTGTGCCAAGTATTTTAAATATATTACCACCTCTCTTTCATCACAATAAAGTACTCATCTATATTCCCCATGAATGAAGAGATGTTGTCCAACATACTACACCAAGATTCTAGTACAGTGATGCAACTTACTAGGTTCTCCACAACATTTGTTGAAAGAATAAATAAATTCATATTGGTAAGAAAAATGGCAGTTTCGAAAGGTTAAGTAATATACCAATGTTTCTGCAGCATAAAGTGTTGCAGAATTCAAACCAGTTTCTCATTTCAAAGTCTTGTTTGTAATCACTGTAATGTATTATCTCCTTTGGATTTAAATACTTTCTATGTCTGAAAGGTCCCAGGCTTCGTGAGATTTCTAAAGAGAATTGTTGTAAATAGCACTAAATCAGTTCGGGGATTAATTTGGGACTAAAGAAGCCAAAGTTGTTTACTACTTCTAAACTACAGAACGAGGAGGATGGAGACAGAGTCCATTGATGGAAAAGGACAAATTTATGACTGGATTCTTTTTCTTTTTGAGGGTAAGGCAATGCATTCTATTATAGATTCGCAGAATGTGAGGCTACAATTGGGCATGGAAGTGACAATGGTGATAGTAGTGAAAAGTGGGTCTCAGTTCTAAAGTGATTAGAGCTAAAGATAAACATCTGTGCATCACCAACATGGAGTTGTTGCTTGAAGTCATGGGAAGAGACTGATGCTCCTTGACAGGGAATACAGAGAAGGGAGTTGAGAGCAACACTTCAAGAAATTGCTGCACAGAGAGGAGGGAGAAAGAAAACACCAGCAGAGAACATAAAGGAAGAGTAGTAGGAGATCTAGTGTTGCTTCTTAATCAAATGGAAACCACAGAATTTCAGTAGTTCAAGTCACCAGAGTTTATCAAGTCATCAGTGTTACCAAGCCATAGGTGTGACCCATTCACATCCAATTATAGTAACAGAGTGAGATGAAAATAAAGAGATATTCTTCTTAGTTTTAATACTAGATCTGGGCCAGCAGTACTCTCTGGGGTATGCTGTGCCAGCTGCCAAGAAAGAGTCCCTGCATCATCAGTTCCTCTGGCAGCCGTTTGGGTGTTTCAAGTCAAACCCTGAGCAAAATCTGCGCCTTTGCTCCCTGTGGTGTTCTCAGATCTTAGCGAAGAGGCCAGCAGTGAAACTGGCAAGTAGTAGGGATGATAAATTAATACATACATGTAGATTGAAGCCGTCCTGTCCTGTCTCCAGTCACACCCTGCCTGGCCAGCAGCTGCTTAAAATAGCTGAAGAACTAAAGAAGTTGGAAAAATGAACACTTTTATATTTGAGAACCAGAGATTTTCAAACACTGGAATCACCTACAGTGTTTTTAAAATTTTAGTTTCTAGGCCTCAGCTCTAGAGATTTTGAATCAATGGGTCTACACTGGGCCAGGTACCTGCATTCCTAAAGAGCTTACGGATGTTTCTGGTTTTGAATTGCCCTCTGAATACATAGTTTTAAAACAAGGTCTTCAATAGTAGATGCTGAGACAATCGTGTTGATAGAATATATATATCTGAGCAGGTACACTCTTTTTTGACATCTAAGTAACACTTCGATTATTAATGTTTTACTATTATATCATTCACTTCAAAATAAATGATTAGTGTGCATATGTTATCTCAACCTTTTTGCAACTTAATAATATTAGATGGCATTAAATACACTATTATTTTCTGTCCTAGAAAAAGATGACGAAAATTAATCAAATTTTGAGAAGACTGAGGACGTCATAAATCATGACCTAAACACTCTCATATTTGCACTTTTGATCGATTACAGAGGGGAGCACGTTTAGGAGGCAAGGGCTATCCACAGAGAATATTCTGCTTCAAATTCGAATCTAAGAATAGACAAGATTCCAGCCAGCTGCAACTGACATGACATAGAGTGAGGGATGTGGAACTTTCAGAAATAATTAGGTCCCAACACATTCAGAATGTTATAAATAATAAATGAAACCTTGAATTGGCTAAAGAAACAGAATTGGTGCTAACTTGAGAGCACAGGTGCTTTGTGTTTGGTATTCCTCGCCTTGCCCATGAGGCAAGCAGACACGCTCAATACAACTTAATGAATCTTCTGGGAAGGCCCCAAATAGATTACCTCACAGGAGCCCCGTGCAGGAAGTGTCAAAGACTGGCTAACTGTAGTGCAATGTATAGTTGAGAAAGAAGATACACTCTTGAACATTATTGACTATACAGGCAGAGTAATTCATTGTTATGCACAAAAGCTCAGAGAGATCCATTAAGAACCTTTACTTAGTACCCTCTGAAACACCAAACAAGACTGCCTGATAGTCGTGTGTGTGTGTGTGTGTGTGCGCGCGCGCCTATCGCTGCTTTTTGCACTTCCATTTTTAAGAGCTGTACTGTCTCGTTAAGGTGGTAATCTTACTTATTTTACAGACTTGAATATTTATTATGGGCCAAGCATTATACTAAGTACTTTGCAAACGCTAGCTTATCCATTCCATGTAACCGTTTTACTGCCAAAGAAACTGAACCAAAAAGAGGTTAAGTAACTTGCCCAAGGTCACATGGCAAGAAGTGATAGTAACAGATGTGGGAATCTCACTCCACCGACAGCCAGCCTATCACTTTGTTGTGCTGCCCAAGTTCTGAGGAACTAGAGGCTTAGCGTTAACACACTTATGTCCTTATAGACAGAGTGTGGACAAGTAAGTTTCCCAGCATAGCTACAGAGCAATGGGTTTATTAAGATGTTTCCAAGGTGAATTGAATCACACCATAAAATGGCATTGGTGCTGGTAGGTCAGTAGTTTGGATGTGTCAAACTAATGAGTACTGTATTTCTGCTCTGTTCTTACCTGTAGGGGCGTTTTCTAAATTAAGAGAAGGTGGTACAACAAAAACACTAGAATCAAACTGAAGAGACTCCAGTTGTTTTTTTCCAACTCTGACATCTCTGATTACATGTATATAATCTTGGGTGATTTCTTTGCTAAACAATTAAATGAGAAAGAAATGTTAGTTGTAGCTTGTATGTTACTAGCAGCAAAACACTCTTCCAAAAAAGCAACCCACACCTTATGAGGAAGCCGATATATAAAGCAAATTAAAGCAGAATCGTTAGGAAGGAGGCGTTGCATAGCGACTCATCACTAAATAATTTGGCTTGCTTTAGACTCTCTTTCTAAGATGATCCTAAGGTGATTCACACTAAAGAACTTCACACTTTGCCATGAAACTGTACACTACCTGTAAGTTTTGGACTTCCCTGAATTGTTCTCAACCTCCTTATTTTTACTTGTACCACATATGTCTGTTTTCTAACTATGGTTAGTGTTCTAAATTAGACAAGGAAAGGAGTACTCTTCTCAGAGCTCAGCAACAATCACTGCTAAATTTAAAACCACACAAAAATGGCCTTATAGCCAATGGCATATCTCTATGATTTAAATGATTAAAGATACTGCAAAATAACTAAGTATTATGAGCTTTCCCCCAAGGTATTATCAATGCATGCTTAACAATACTGAATGGTACCCAAAGCTACAACAAAACTACCTTGGACATGACCTCCATCCATTAAAAGGTTATCACTAAAGATGTCAGTGCATTGTGCACGAGTGCTAATGACTCTCATAAATTCAGAGAAATCTGGGAGCAATGGAGTTGATATTCTACTACCATCTCATTGGAATTCCCAAGGAAAGGGTAGGTTAGTCTAATTGTACAGAAAGTGAGCAGTAACAAATACCAATAGCCAAACCAAAATTTATCTCATAGCATATATTCGTCCTCATGAAATAACGTTCGAACTTCACTAATCACATACATATTTATTATTCATTTTTACCCACCAAACCAAGGCTAGAAGCACAGCTAAGTTGAGATTCCATGAGTATTTGGGGATGTTTTTACAGAATCAGTGCAACTGTAAAGAGGAATGTTAACATCTCAATGGGGACCATTTCAGTGTTAAATAAAAATTCAAAACTTTTGCAATAAAACATGCCACATAAATACTATTATTATATGTTTCTCAGGATTAAGAAACTTGATGAGTTACAAGAAAAGTCTCCTAGGGTCGATGTACAGTAAGTGTATCTTTTGATTTTATCAAGTTTTAAATCCTCATGTGTAGACTTTCTTTGAAGAATTATTATATTGTTAATGATATATTATAGGCACCATCTTTCTTTGAGGTTCAGTTTTAAAATGCTAGTTTTACCAAAAACATAATCCTAAACAAGTCAAACAAGCAATTCACCACAGTGAAGGACCACAGAGAATTGACTACATGGGAAGTCATAAGTACTTCTGTTGATTGCATGAATACCTGGCTCTCCTGTGGCCAAAATTGACACCACTTCTTAAACAAATCCTCTCATGGGTAAATGCCTGTAGAGTTCTGTGGCAAATTGCTGTATAATTCTTTGCACATAAAGGTAAGTTAAGCTGGAAGTGAACCACAAAAAGCAAGTTCATGACTTGAACTGACTTCTGGGCTGGATTTTTCCCATCTTCTGAGTCTCCAAAATTTGCAGGGGGACTGATAACTCTCAAATAAACACACAGTGGCTATGCACAGAGTAAAAACATGTAGTGTATCTTGGGTTTTGGCTCTATTTCCCTTTAGTCATCTGGAATCTCAACTTATCTATTATATATATATATATCTTGTATTTTGGAAACATTTAAAATATTTTGAGGTAAGCTACAAATCCTGGGTAATAGCTCAGAGTTCTTTGGGAGGTAAAATGCTACCTAAATATTAGGAGAAATAAGAATTATTCTTTTAAGCTCAGTGCATAAAACAAGTGCAAATGTATATAAGTCATAAAACAAAAGATTTAGGCCAAGTGTAAATGCTATCTTGGCAGTTAAACAATAGGTAAGCCATTTTGTGGAATAAAAAGTTTCCTTGCACTGATACTTTCTACTCTGATGAGCAGAGAGAAAATGTAGAAACAAGATAATTCATTAGTTCTTATATATTAAATATCTTCTGTGTACCAGGAGCTGGGCTAGGTGTGGATATTATCCAAGGATCAGCACCTCAGTGTTCCTTAATGGAACTACAAGGTAGGAGAAGGTTCTGTGGCTAAAAAATACATCAAATGAGTTTTCTGCAAGGTGCTTTGACCAGGCAGAGGCCAACTACTTGTGGGTTGGATTCTGTGGATGGAGCAAAGGAAATGTGCGCTGTGGACGTTGCTTCTCAAGGAATTTACAGCTCAGTTGAAAAGAAAAGACAGACACACATAAAGTGCTTATGTGTATGATAAAAACAAAGACTACTTTGAGAGTTCAGGAAAGATCAGTGTTTACTTAAGTAACCAAATGATAAAAACAAAGACCACTTTGAGAGTTCAGGAAAGAAGGAAATAATATTAGTTGTGGGATTTGGCACAGAATGACTTTTGCTCAAGACTCATTTGCCTTAAATTTAGCAGATAAATGCTGGGCTACCACTTGAACATATCATATTTTGATTTTTTTGGCTTACTGCTGTATTAAGCCATTTCAAACTCTGTTTTAACTGCATATTTTAAATGGTGTTCCAACAGACTGTTTTTAAAAGGAGTTAAAATATTATAACCTTAAATTTTTTTTTGTAAATTTAAATCAAGATAGAATATATATATGATACAGATTGCATCATCATTGTAAATGACATAATTTCTTGCTATATATAAGCTGAACTTTCCATTGACTATCCCATTTATGTGATGATTACCATAGTGAAGTGAATTGCCTGAATTCCCTATTTCAGATGCATTCAGCCCTAGTAAGTGAAAAAAAAAATCCTACCCATTTAAGGTCATTCCTGCCTGTTGCAGAGCTCTGAGAACTAGAGCTTTGAGGCCTTGAATACTGTCTCTTGAATTAAGATGATGCCATTGAGAAATGGGCCTTTTTATACTTTGTTTTACATTTAAAGAAGGGTATTTCTCTGAGGATACAAGTCCAATACCTTGCCAAAGTTTAAATTCAAGTTAACTGTTTTTATAGCTGTTCTTTATTTCTTGATTTTATTTTCAATTATGATACAAATGGATATTTGAAATTGTCTAATCTATGTAAATTATAAATTGACTTCATTGATTTTTTATTTAGTGATCAAAATCTTAAAACACAATTGCTCTAAATCTCTTTGTCTATCTCTGGTGCTAAAACATTTTAGGCATAATTTCACATTGTTAGTACAAGTTCTATTCTTTCTAAGCCTTGGAAATAGGAGTAAAATCTTTAACACATTTAAGTCTAAAGGATGATACAACTTCCATTAACAGCTTTCAAGTACAACTGCTTCTAAAAAGGTTTTACCATTGATTTGAAGTTTGGTAGCTGCAGTTCTCAATGATTTCATCAATAAAAATACTAATAAACCCACCAATACAAATGACTATATTCATTACATGAAATTAAGAAAAAAACAGAATAAGTGAGAAAACAAAACTGTTTTCTTCTTAGTGTTGTAACTTTGACCAATTCTAATAAAGCTAAATTAAAAATAAACAAATATGGCATTTATATCTCAAACACTATAGTTTTCTTTGAATGGAATCTAGTTTTAGTTAATAGAGGTATTAGAGTGTTTCCAAAATATGTTCCTTTGAATGCTAACATAATTGGAGAAATGGATTGCACATTTATAGAAATATACAGACTACTGTCCTGAACAAAGGCATATAATTTTATATGAGGGCTTCTAAGTGGCTCTTACTATGCTCATTAACATATTAATAATAGTGATACATATTTTACATAATTTTTAAATGATTTGGTCATATATATCACTTGAGATATTTTCAATCACAAGGAACAAAAAACACAACTAAGCATGGCTTTAAAATTAAGGTCAGGGAACTGGTTTCTGGCTCCTTATGTAAAGAGTTTAGAAGTTGTCACACTGTCCTCAACAAACTGAAAAATCAACAACTCTTTTTGAATCTCTAAGAGATAGCTGGACACAGAGCAAGCCATTGTCCCCATGACTGGAGAGACAGAGAGGAGAATTAAGAAAGCCATGGCTAACTAGAGCTGATACTCACAACAAGAAACCATGCTGGGAACCAGTACCAGGGCAGGAAAACCTGAACTTTAGTTACAAATTGCTGGAGGCTCAGTTGGGACAACTTTGAAAGTCTCTGGGTGGAGGGGCATCATAGTGGACCCCATAATATGGGGAGGTTCATCTCAAGGAGCTTGACAAGTTTTTTATGGTCAATATAAGAGAAAAATCCCCTGAACTTCAGGCAGTGAGAGGGGAAAATAAACCCTTTGGAACTACACCAGAGCACTCTTTTCTTCTTAATGAGGTCTGCTCTCACGGGAAAAAAAAAAATTAAGCAAAGTATATCATGCTGGGATATTCACAGGGCCCAACTGACCCCAACTCCAGCCATTCCAGCCAAGCTATGAGGGAGAAGGGAAATACCAACTTCAGCCCACTCTAGCCAACCTGTTCCACCTAAGGAGTAAGCAAAAAATAGAGAAACTTTTATGAAGCTCACAGTTCAGAGGCACAGGCTCACTAAAGGACTGAGACCTAGTCATAGATTACAGATGCTCTCCCCACACCTCACAACCACACTACTAAGGCCCATTTATGGCAGTTCCTTTTCTCTCCCATACATGATGCCTAGCTATCAAGAAAAATTAAAGGCATACCAAAAGGCAAAACAACAGTTTGAAGAGAAGAGTACGCATCAGAACCAGACATGGCAGGGATGTTAGAATTATCAAACCAGGAATTTAAAACAAATATGATTAATATGCTAATGGCTCTAATGGGTAATGGAGATAGCAGACAAGAACAAATGGGCAAGATAAACAGAGAGACAGAAATTCTAAGAAGTAAAAATAAATGCTAGACACAAAAACCGCTATGACAGAAATGAGGAATGTCTTTGGTGGGTTAGTTAGTAAACTAGACAGAGGTTAGGAAAGATTCTCTAACTTGAGAAGATATTTCCATAAAATCTTTGAAAACTGAAAAGCAAAGAGAACAAAGACTGAAAAAAGGCAGAATATCTAAGGACTGTGGGACAGCTACAAAAGGTGTAACACACATGCAATAGGAGTATTAGAGAGGAGGGAAAGGAACATAGTATTCAAATCAATAATGACTGAGAATTTACCCAAAATGTCAGACATTAAACCACAGATCCAGGAAGCTCAAAGACTAACAAGCAGGATAAATGCCAAAGCAAATTTTACCTAGGCCTATACAAACTACAAAAAATCAAAGATAAAGAAAAAATCCTGAAAGAAGCCAGAGGGGGGAAAAAACAAACACCTTAGCTATATAAGAATAAAGGTAAGAATTACATCCAGCTTCTCCTCAGAAACCACATGAGGAAGAAGAGTAGAGTGAAATATTTAAAATGTCCAGAGAAAAAAAGCCACTAACTTAAAAATTTGTGTCCTGAGAAATTATTCTTTGATATTGAAGGAGAAATAAGGACTTTAGCTAACAAATAAAAATGGAGGGAAATTGTTGTCAGATTTATAAGAAATGTTAAAAAGAATTTAAAGAGGAAGAAAATTAATAATGTCATAAGGTTTGATCTACATGAAGGAAGAGCATCAGAGAAGGAAGAAGTGAAGGTAAAATGAAAACTTTTCTTTTTCTTATCCATAATTAATCTACCCAACAATTTGTTCATCATAATAACATCAAATGTGGCTGATTGTGTATGCTTATATATATATATATCACAAATATACATATATACTTATATGTATTTACATATAAGTGAAATGAATGATAGCCATGATACAAGGGATGGGAGGGAGGAACTTGGATCATTTTGTTATTATACGGTATTCATGCTATTTGTGAAGTGGAATGGTGTTATTTGAAAGTGGATTAACTGTAAATGTATATTGTAAACTCTACAGCAACCACTAAAAAAAGTAAAAAATAGTAATATAACTATTATGCTAAAAAAAAGTGAGAAAACGCTCAAATATAAAATGCTCAATTAAAACCACAGAAGGCAGAAAAAAGTGGAAAACAAAAATAGAAATGAAGAACAAAAGCAACAAATAGGAAACAGTAACAAACATGGTAAATATTAATCCAAGTGTATCCATAATCACTCTGAATGTTAATGGTCTAAATGCACCAATTAAAAGACAAAGACTGTCAAAGTAGAT
This sequence comes from Ursus maritimus, assembly GCF_017311325.1. Classification (NCBI taxonomy): domain Eukaryota; kingdom Metazoa; phylum Chordata; class Mammalia; order Carnivora; family Ursidae; genus Ursus; species Ursus maritimus. The sequence continues at coordinate 30,975,466 of NW_024423344.1, read as the reverse complement.
CAAAAACAAGACCCAAATATGTGATGCTTGTAAGAAATACACTTTAAATATAAAAACACACATAGAAGAAAATACACACGGAGGAAAATATACCATGCTAACCTTAATCAAAGGAAAGCAGGATTAGCTATATTAATTTCAGAGAAACTTGCTGCCAAAGCAAGGGACGTTATCAGGGATAATGAAGGGCATTTCCTAATGATTAAAGGGTCATTTTCCAATGAAATAATCCTTAACACCTGTGCACCTAACAACAGAGTTTCAAACAATGAGACAGAAATAAAACTGCAAAGAGAAATGGCCAAATCCACTATCATAGTTGGAGACTTCAACAGCTCTCTCTCAGAAATGGACAGTACTAAGGAAACAGTTAAATTCAACAATACCATCCCATTAACTAGATATAGCTGACTTCAAACAATACAGCTGACTTCAAACAATAGCAGAATACACATTTTTCTCAAGCCTACATGAAACATTCACCAAGAGGCTACATTTGGGGCCATAAAACACACCTTAGCAAACTTAAAATAATAGAAACCATACAATGTCTGCCCTTAGACCACAATGGAATTATACTAGAAAGCAATAACAGAAAGATAACTGGAAAATCCCCAAATACAGAGAAATTAAACAACATAATTTTAAATAACATGTGGGTCAAAGAAGAAATCTCAAGAGAAATTTTAAAATAACTTAAATACATGAAAATGAAAACACAATTTATCAAACTCTGTGGGATACAGGAAAAGCAGTGTTTAGAGGGAAAGTTACAGCATTTAATGCATATATTTGAAAAGAAAGAGCTAAATTCTATGACCTAAGTTTCCACTCATAGAAATTAGAAAGAAAAGGGCACATGAACTCCTAAGTAAGCCAAAGAAAATAAATAATAAAAATTAGAACAGACATCAATGAAACTGAAAAGAGGCAATCATAGGGAAAATCAATGAAACCAAAAGCTGGTACTTTGACAAGATTAATAAAATCAAGGAGCATCTAGATAGGCTAACTAAGGGAAAAAAAAAAGAGAGAGAGAGGAACCAACTTACTAATATCAGAAAGAGGGGAGATCACTATAGATGCTATGGATATTAAAAAGAATATAAAGGAATGCTATGAATAGTTCTAGGCCCACATATTTGATAAACCAGATGAAATAGACTAATGCCTTGAAAGACAAGATTTGCAAAAGCTCACACAAGAAACTGACAATCTGGATAGGCTTATGTTTATTAATCAGAAATTAATTACTCAATGTTTATTGAATCAGTAATTAATAACCTTCCAAAGCAGAAAACACAAAAACCCAAATGGCTAGGGAATTCTAGCAAACTTTTAAGTAAGAAATTATATGAGTTTTCTACAATTTCTACAAGAGGATAGAAGCAGAAGGACTGTTTCCTGATTCATTCTATGAGGCTAGCATTACTCTAATACTCAAGCCGGACATACATTACAAGAAAAGAGAGTATCTGTACTTTCCCCTCAACTTTGCTGTGAACTTTAAACTGCTCTAAAAGGGGCACCTGGGTGGCTCAGTTGGTTAAGCTTCCGCCTTGGGTTCAGGTCATGATCCCAGGGCTCCCTGCTCATCGGGGAGCCTACTTCTCCCTCTTCCTCTGCCCCTTCCTCTGCTTGTGCTCTCTCTCAAATAAATAATATAATCTTTAAAAAAATAAAAATAAACTGCTCTAAAAATAAAGATTAATAAAAAAATGCACAACACACACACACACACACACACACACACACACACACACAACTAAGGTAGTTTATCATCCCAATAAACAAAGTCTAAAGGATAGCAGTTATGTGTGATTTTACGACTCAGTGATGTCAAGGTGAAGCCATACTTTTTATTTTGTGATCCTCAGCTCCAATATCCTTAATGTGTCAGAATTTCCTCAATTTTGATTCTAGCATGAAACATGGAAGCAAGTGCTCCAGATTGTTTTAAACAAAATCATGTTCAACTTTTTTCCCACTGCTTTACTTTCTGTCTTTGTTTTTTCTCCTTCTTCTTCTTCCTCCTACTCCTCTTCCCTTCTCCTCTTCTTTTCTTTTTTTTTCTTAAGGTATGTGGAAATCTCTCTGGGATTTTACTAAGCTCATCTATCCTTACAGACTATTTTTTTCAAATTATGCTATATGACCACTGGCAAGGAGGTCAGAATGACCATACTGGGTTTACACTAGTCATGTGTGTTGTGATGAGGGCTTTGGTGTCAACCACTTGCACCTCTCCTTCCTAAAGCAAGACTCAAGCTCTGTGGATGTATTTGGAGAAACAGTAATCAATAAAATGAATAATGCATAAAAATCTGCTTCTGTGTTTGTACCTGGGGACTGGAGGAAATAGGTACCTTTGTGTTTTAGGACCTGGGATACTGTGTTTGGTGATATGAAGTTAAGAATAAGCATCTGGTGACAGTATAATTTATCTATTCAAGAAAGAAACTAACAAATACAGAGTATCTTTGGATTTTTCTCTTTAAAAGTCATTATCTCTTTTCCCTTTATATAAAGCTAAACGCAGTATCATCGTATTTCCATTGAAACCTACGTGGAAGAAAAAGTGATATGGTAGAAAAATTATGAGTTAAAAACATAGTTCTGTTATTTGTTTGACTCCACTCAATACAATATAAATATTTAATGCAAACATGTTTTACATATTAAATGCTTTCCTGGGAGATAAATTTTGAAATTTCTATCACTTTTTTGACTACTATTCTAAAATTGGAATTCTATTCATATAGGAAGCAGATGGTCCAAACATTAAGAAATAGAATTGAGAACACAATAATTATCTTAAAATGAGACATTTAAATGGATTTTTTATGAACAACAATGTTTTAATATGATTATAAGCAAAGATACTGTTAGTAAATACATAATATTGTATATGAAATGCAGTTGCCTTAGGGGCAATCTTGTGGCAAAAGGATCTGCATTCTGTTAGCAGGTTCATCCAGCTATTCTGACTCTTCTCCCCTACTGCATCATTACAAATTTATTTATTGATTTAGTGGTAGCATCTTTTCTGTAAAACAGGACTTAATCCCCTTAGTCAAAGAACTGCTCCATCATCTGGAGTTAGATCTATTTTAAACATATACTTTGAATATGGGATGAATTATTGCATTTAACATAAAAAGTCTTGCATTAAAGTGGGATATTTTAGAATACATATATCTTTGTTAATATTAGATACTGCATAGAACTGTGAATATAACATTTATTTAAAAGGTATCTGGGAATTTATTCTCTCCACTTAAAAAATTAAGGACTTTAACTTAAAGGAATTTATCTCAGCCAGCTTATCACATTTTTCTTAAAATATTAGTTATTTAAGGTAATTCAATCTTATTACAAACATTAGCTAACTTGATTGCTTTGAAAAGTCTTCCCCTTACTTCATAGAAAGAGTCATTTTGTGTTACTGTTATGAAGATCTGACTCACAGAATGTCGGCCTGTGGGCAAGAGGGGGGTGCTTAGAAAGTTTTATGGGGATTAAGTATATAAAAGAATACTTAATTATGCTGGAGGGAGTTTCCTTCTTGAATTATGAGAATTTCCATAAACAGAAGAATTGAAAGCAGTAGATATTCAAACAAAAGTACAATGTGGAAGTAAGATGATTTTTTTCTGGGAAAGAAGGCCAGTTTCTGCAGCAAGATTTGGACACAAGATTTGGACTGAAGATGAGACGGGATATGTTCATTGAAGTCAGGTTTTTGATGACCATGTATTTTGAGCACATGCTTGGCTGTCTTAACATTCTTACATAAATGCAAGCAATTAATTTATTTTATCCTTCACTACAAAAAAAAATGTTATTTGCTGTCATATGCTTTCAATAATTTTTTGATAAATTTTGATATTCTTTTATGAACTTGAATGTATCTATTATCTTTCACATTTTTCTGATTCCTTTTGGTGTATAAATTCCTCTTGGTGTATTTATACCTGTTGATGAGAATAGAAATACTAGTAACAAGATGTTTGTGATTTTGTGAATGTACATAAGGTAACCACAAAACATTTTAGTTAGAAATAAACAAGTCATTTGCTTTCTGCTCAAATGATTATTTCAACAAATTGAGGGGAGATTTATCAGCAAAATCTTACTATAATCAATTTTCAGAGAATAGGTTCCCTGCTTCCTTTTTATAGTCCTTTCTCTAACTCTACATAGATGATGAACAGACAGGAAGAGACGTTGGGTATGGGGAAGAAACACTAGGGGCTCAGAAATAGGTTTAAATATGATTTCCTCTGGATCAGGCCTAGGACAAAATAATAAACCAGCACTTGCAATAAAATAATGACAAAATTATTTACATGAAAACGTTACAACAGAAAAATCTCTGCATGTAAAGAGGGAGCTAGTTTACTGTCTCACTGACTTTAACATAATGTTAGTTGGACTAGATTGTCTTTCTTAATGCTGAATTGTGGTACTACATATTTCATACTTAAGTAGTACTGTCACTTTTTATTCGCAAACTTATCCATTTTATCTATAGCATTTTTGTGTATCCATTCATTTCTAGTGAACCAAACCAGGCCTTAAAGTTATAGGATTCTGAAGTCAGATACTTAGATTCATAATCAAAGAGAGCGGAACTCAACTGCTCGGAAACTAGATTAGATAATCTTTCATTATTCAAACATCACAAATGAATCATATATTTTTAAATCACACTAATTCTGTTAAATATATATAAATAAGGTGCATTTCTACTAAGTCACTTAGGACACAATTAAATTTGCTTGACACTCTTGGCCCTTATACTCTTTCTTCAAAGGCAACTATTTCTTCTTTCTCATGTTTACCATTTGGTCTGATAATTATGCATTTGGGTGTTATTTTAACATTTTAGGAGTTGTAAAAAGCCATACATATTAAAATATTTACTACAGTGTTAACACAGTGAAAAAAAAATCAGAGTTACTCCAAATATCCAATGATAAGTTATGAGGAATTAAAGTAGGGCACAATCTCAATGTACACTCTCACCCACAATTACACAGATTATATGATAACATAGAAATAAATTCAAACTGGGCAAATTTTTGATAAAGATTCTGATGGCAATTATATACATTCTGCTATAAAAATTGGTTAGAAGGATGCTCTGAAAAATGGAGATACTCATACACAATCATACAGAATGAAAAAGACAGAAAAAGAAAAGAAGCTATATAACAGCTGTGTTTAAAATGAAAAAATTTTTTAAAAATCAACATTTCTCTCATGTTGAAATAACTTCATGTTAAAAGCAGCTAAAACGATAGCGTTTTTTTAGTTATTGTTCTTCACTGTGCATTCTTTATAACTGTGGTATTTGATGACTTAAGGATTTGGTAAATAAAATGGTCTCCATAGGCAAGTCTCCAAACAATTATTGAATGAGCTATAAAATACGGCACATTGACCTTTTCATCAGGATTTTTTTGATATGGTAATAGTGTTAAATATTTGGAAATCAATTTGCTGCTGCTTTTGAATGTGTCTTGAGGTTGGTGTGAGATGTTCTCATAACTAAAGGCAATAACAGACCACTTACATTTGTGATTATTTACTGGTTAATGGGAAACACCCAAAGTTAAATGGCTGAGAAATGAGTAAGATTTCAAAAGAAATAAATGTTAATCCAGGGCCAAGGGCACAATATTCCATCTTTAACAAGGCTATTTTCTGTAACAGGACCATGATAGGACACTTCCCCATTTGTCCGGGACACACCAAATTAACACTCTTTTTGAGGTATAATTATTAATAGCACCATGTTTCTCTCTCAAAAGGTACAAATCTAAACAGTAAATTATACGGTCGACTTATAATTCTGTTTAGGTGATTAAAGATCACTCAAAGCACACACGGATTTCGTTTGTGGAATGGAGCAGAAAGTGATTTTGAAAGCAACTGTGCAAATTATGAGAAATATAAACTTGGTAGATTGCTGCAGATGTTCTTAGAAAGGTCTATTTCAGATCCAGGTCTTGTTTACCTGATTTCTGACAACCTTCTAATGGGGGTTACATTATGAGGACCCTGCTTTTTCAGCACCGAGCTCTCTGTCTGTCTTTGAAGTTGCTATGTTTCGCTTTGATCTTAAAATCATTTTTCACAGTGTTTTGATGATTACTAATGGTGAAAGTCACAAAGTCAGAACATGGCTTTACTCATTCTCTTTTGCAGGCTTAATGGAAATGTCATAGCTAAACTCCTAAGTTCTTCTTTGATAATATAGCTAAAGTTGTTTTTTCAAAACTCATTTTTCCATCTTACAGAGAATAAAAGTAAAAGACATATACACATTGTGGGGAGGGGGGAAGAAACCAAACATATCTTGGAAGTTTCCTTATTCTTAGATGGAGCTATGTTATCATGAAAGCATGAGCAAAGCCCAGACAGAGACAAAGTATACAAGAGACTAAACTATGTTTAGCATGGTTTTAGCTGTTGGTCATAGAGCCAGATTACAGAAAAATCCAGAATAATTTCAAATAGAAGGCTGAAGATTCAAATCTATGATTAAAAGGTCCTTGAAGATTTTTCATAAGCTAATATCTCTTAGGTTGAAGTTTCTATGTGGTCTGACAAAATAGTCCATTTCCTGTGCCCTGCTTTGGTTAACACAATTTTAAGAGCTCTCCTATACAAAAATGATGGGTCATCACCATTATCAAAAGGGATATAGTTCCCGTATAACTCATAAAACTGTGCCATGATCTGAGAAGTAGATTAAATAGACAAAGTCAATGCCCTGTTGGTACTTTAACTTCAGGAGACAATTATTGGCAAGCAGTGGGAACCAGTGATGACTTTCCACTGAAGGGGAAACGAGAATGCAAGCAATCCCCACTTAATTGTGTTTTCTATGTTTCTGGAAATGCCAAAGAAGTTTCTTGGAATTAAAAATTGGCTGAAAAACCACTTAATTGAGAACTCTGTCTGGGAGAGATGAAATTTAAAGGAAAAGGCATGCTAAGCACACAAAGCAGCAGGTATATGGATTAAACATCAAGTTAACAGCATACAAAGTAGGGAAAATTTGTGAAAATCAGTGATACGGGGTGTCTTTCAATAAGTAAGGCTGCTGTGACACCCAATATAGCTCATTGTTCCCAAACAGAAATAAAGGATACAGATAAAGGGACACAAAAGAACCCATAGCAATTATTTGTTCCTGCTTCTATTTAATGCCAATTATCCCACCCTATGGCATTGATCTTATCCTCTGCTATGTTCTCTGGGGTTTGCCTCCCTTATCTTCAAGTTTGCTCTTGGTTCTGTATCTTTTCATTCTTCTGTAAACATTCTCAAGTCTATCCCATACTTTATCCAAACAAGACAGCACACTCTCTTTTTCACCCCGCATTCTAGTTTCCTGTCTCCACCTCTTTCTGGTGACATTCCTTACTGGTAGTCTACCCAAAACTTCCAGCGAGAATGAGTGCCCTATTTCTTTGTGTTTTTATTTAATTTTACTTTGCAGAAATGTATGCAGTTTCAATTAGTTTCATATTGTTAAGCGTGTGATAAGGAGCAATACTGTTTCTACCACTTCGTAATTAGTTTCCATAATAACACATTGGGAAAAGGTACTCTTATTAGACCCATTTTAAAGATGAGAAAAATGAGGGCCAGTGAAGTTAAGTGATTTGCCTAGTTAGTAAACTGCAGAAGGAGGATTCTAACCCCAAGAACTCTGGCTCCAGAGTTCCTGCTTTTTTTTTTTTTTTTTAAGATTTTATTTATTTATTCGACAGAGATAGAGACAGCCAGCGAGAGAGGGAACACAAGCAGGGGGAGTGGGAGAGGAAGAAGCAGGCTCCCAGCAGAGGAGCCTGATGTGGGGCTCAATCCCATAACGCCGGGATCACGCCCTGAGCCGAAGGCAGACGCTTAACCGCTGTGCCACCCAGGCGCCCCTCAGAGTTCCTGCTCTTAACTCCTCCGCGCTTTGCTATCTCTCAGAAAATTCTCTATCACTGCTTTAGAAACGGCCAAGCTGTCAAGAATGTAGAAGAACTGCTGGAGAGCTTCATCAGTTGATGCTAAAGAATTAAACGAGGCCCAGACCACACTCCTTTGCTGGCTACCCTGGCTACTCAGAGATTTATCCTTAAAGCAGTGAGAAGCATGAATGGGCATTCAGGGCCCAACAGTCTGTGTTGAGAGTACAACAAAATATTTGAACGACACACATGTTGAATGCCACTCTATGTACAGTGCCGGGCACTGTATGAACAGCAACTGGTATCTCTCCGTAATATTCCCTCCACTAAGTAAGCTCTCACTAGATTCAAGGACTGGAAAACTATGGTTCTGAAAATGAAATTCACTAGCCATTTATTCATTCATCTTTGTATTCATCTGCTGAATGCATAATTACCAAGTACCTAATAAGAACCAGTAACATGTGAGATGAGCCTAAGTTCATATGGTGTAGGAAACCATCCTGATATTCTGACATCTAAATTAAAGGGAGAAAATGACCAAGTTACATATCCCATCCCTCACCCCCCACAACACACTAATACATTCCCAGCTAATTACAAGGAGAAGCAACCTTGCAATGTTCCTATTGCTGGTTCCCTTGATGTGTGCAAATTGAATGCAACCTCCTCTAAAGTTTTCTGGTTTTCTTTTTCTACCTGCCAATTCTTCCTCCACACCTCCCACCTTTCAATCAACATTCTTTGTCATTGTCTATTGAACTTGGGTATTGATTCCACTTCCCTAAGGATGACTCTCATTATTTCCCAGTCTATTGCTGAAGTCTCCTTGATGATGACTAGGGCCTCCTTGTTGATTGCTCCTGTTATCTACCACTGAAGTCTGAGGGCCATTTGATGCCTTTGGAAGTTTTCTATAGCTGCTAAGTATCTCAGAGAACCTAACAAAAAGGAGCAGGGGAAAACTGACTGCATTTTAATTGGCCTGGGAATGCAGTTACACAATCATTTGTCTCATTGAAACCATAACCTTTTATTGGTTTGTCTCTAGGAAAATGGAAAAAAAAGTATAGGATAATAAATGTATTATGGATCAACATTATTTCCTTTTTATTCATATCCTATATATTCCTAATTCTGATAAAAATGAATGTAGGCTAACAGAATGCCAAACTCACAGCATTTAATAGATGCTAATTTATCATGATAATAGAATTATTTCCAACTAGGTTACTTTCAAAAGGGTAAACTTTATTGGTAGCTATGTTGATCACTTGCAAATTTATGTACCTAGTCTTGTGAAAGAAACAAAATTTATTGGGGCGCCTGGGTGGCTCAGTCGTTAAGTGTCTGCCTTCGGCTCAGGGCATGATCCCAAGGTTCTGGGATCAAGCCCTGCATCGGGCTCCCTGCTCCGCTGGGAGCCTGCTCCTTCCTCTCCCACGCCCCCTGCTTGTGTTCCCTCTCTCGCTGGCTGTCTCTCTGTCAAATAAATAAATAAAATCTTTAGAAAAAAAAAAAACAAAATTTACTTACCCAACTACACTGTGGTTGACTAATTTACTGATGAACAGAAGTTGCTTACTAGACAGCCAGAAATGTACAGCCCTCTTTCACTTAGCAGGATATAGTAGAAAGAATTTGAATTCAGGTGTCAAACTGGATTTACATCATTCTTTTCAGGGCACTTACTATTATTGTAAATAGAGAAGTTACCCAACACTTCTGAGTTCTCTTCCCTTTTCTGTAAAACAAGGTAGTATTGTCTAACTTTTAGGCGGTTAGACAAGGTTATCATGAAATTAGATATTTTATCTAAAGTGCCTCATATATTATCCTACACATCATAGGTATTTAATATGTGGTAATCATTATAGTTTACCCACTGGGGTCTCAACCACCAGTCATGGAAAATCACATTGTTCATCCAAAAGCACTGTTTTCAAGGAGGCATATTTTTTCACTCAATTTTTCTCCGACTTTCATTATACGTAAAAGAAAACACAAAATACTCTGCAAAACAAATTCTTCATCCTAAGTTCATCTTCTTAACCCAGGAACAAACTTTGCTAACTCCCCTTCTTTTATGATATTCAATCTGCTGGTCCAATTCTCTCCTCTCATGCCTAAGTCCTATCATTTTTTCAAGGCTGAGCTCAAATCCTTCCTGATTATCAATCCTTTCAATACCACTCCAGTTCACAATGATCTCGTTCTTAAATATTGTATTTATTTATTTTCCACTCGTATTGGCACTTAGCTCTACAGTCAGAATAGTTGTATACAATACATTGTTTTCTCAAGCAGTGGGGTTGGCAATATATTCTCACATGTGGCCATGACTTGTCTGTCCAATTTTGTTTTGAGTCATTGAAGATAATAAAAAATTGTTATTCTGAATCATCTCAATGACCACCTTTTCATCAAATATTGTCTAAGAGTTCATGGTCCACACTTGCATTTTGTATTTACAATTATGTTGAGGCCAAAAGGCACCTATAGAAATGGCAGTTTCAAGTACTGAGAAGCATATCTTACTCCACGGTTCTAATATTGCAATAACAATAACCTGTGTTTACTCTTCTACTTCTGTAATACTTCACCAATAACAGAAACTAAACTTGTTTTATGTGCATGGTAACATAATTTCAAGCCATTTTAGAGTGTAAGTTTTCAATTTTGGAATTGTGATAGTCATTATTTGTATTCGCCATGTATATTGTAATGTCATTCTTGGGACCTACAGCATCCAGCCCTCTTATAGTTAGATGGGGCCACGTGATTAGTACTTACTAATAATCAAGGGTGAGGCAGTGAAAATTATTCTGTATATCAAACCTGCCCTAGAGAGACACTGGAAATAGACCATGTGATAGAATTTTATGTGTTAACCCACTGAGATTTGGAGTTTGTTATCAACGTAGCAAAATCTACCTAAGCAGACTAACAAAGTGCCTGAGCAATAGCTATCAATACAGAATTCACATTTCAGTAATTGTCTTAAAAATAATGTATCACAATAACACTGTTAATTTGAATTATGCTTTGCTGCTTTTGTTTCTATTTGATTTGTAAAATTTATAAAACCAAATACTACTTTATTTTTAAAGTCCTGTAAATCTATAAGTACAAGAATTTCACCACCAATTGATATGTTTAAGTATCATTATCATAATGCTAATTCTACAGTAGGAATCTTCAGAAATATTTTGATATTTTAATGAGGGTACACATACTACTGAAATTTGACAAGCGTTGGTTTTAAGTTTTAATTCACTGATTTTGGATTAAGATAGACCTGAGGTATATTCTAAACAATAGCCTTGCTGTATGGGCTAGGATATAACTGACAACATTTTGAAGACTCATTTTTTTCTCCTATATTAATGTCTTCCTTCTATCAGACTTATGAGGAATAAGTGTGACATTTTTGAAGGTTAATTATAATGTTCATCCATAGTAAGTGCTCAATGAATGTCAAAAATAACTTTACTAGTTTACTTCTATCTTGTTTCTAAAATGTTTTGTAAGAATTTTAAAGATGTATCAAAGGTTGTGTATATTTTTGTTTTTACATTTTTATTATACTTCCCAGAATGCTTACTAAGATAGCTGCCACAGAGTAAGCTCTGTTTTCTAAAAAAAATATTGCACTTAATTAAATCATGACTTATTTCCCTGTGAACACATGGTATTACCCCTACCATTTACTCTGTAACTCAGCCACTGCCTCAGTGTTCTGAGGGGACTTGCCCAACTCCAGACACCTCTCAGCTTTTTCTCCATCTCACTTTCTCTCTCTTTTAATTTTTTTTTTAAAGATTTTATTTATTTATTTGACAGAGACAGCCAGTGAGAGAACACAAGCAGGGGGAGTGGGTGAGGAAGAAGCAGGCTCCTAGTGGAGGAGCCTGATGTGGGGCTTGATCCCAGAATGCTGGGATCATGCCCTGAGCCGAAGGCAGATGCTTAACGACTGCGCCACCCAGGCTCCCCTCTCTCTTTTAATTTTTTTTTATTATGTTCAATTAGCCAACATATAGTACATCATTACTTTTTGACGTAGTGTTCAACAATTCATTTTCTCAAAGCCTTATTTTCTGCACCAAGCCTTAAAAAAAAAAAAAAGATAAAATCCACACTTATGTGATAGTCAATGTATGACTTCTCAAGTTAACGTAACACATTCACTCAACAATCATACTAGGTGCTAAAATTCAAGTGTTGAGCAAAAAGAGAAACCGCCCTTGCCCTCATGAAGCTTATTTTGGACTGGCAGAAATTAAAATAAAGAATCTCATACAAAAGTGTGAATTATAACTGCGATAAACAAACTAAATAATATTTCTAAGAAGAGGTGTATGGTGGCTAAAAGGGCATTCATTTGGATGAAGTTCATTGTCAGAGAAGTCAGGAGAGTTCTTCTGAGAAAGTAACAACTGACCCAAGACCTAAGGAGCATGAACTCGCTGGGGGGTTGGTAACAAGGTAGGGGGTTTCATAGGCAGAGGACAACACCATCAAAATCCTTGTTGTGGGAAGGAGCATGGTAGGAAGGCTTCCATCCTCTCTAGAATGAAGAACTGAGTGGAGACCAGTATGAATAAAGCAGACAATAAAGAAAAGAGGTGTAATGAAACTGTAGAAATAAGCAGGGTTCTATATTCATGACATTATGAAGGCTGAATATTCTTTTCTACAAAATTGATATATTAATATATTCCTTCTATTAGATTTATGGGGATTAAATGAGTTACTTTTCGAAGTTTATCATAATGCATGTTCATAGAAAGTGCTCAATGAATATCAAAAATAACTATCAGTTTATTTCTGTCTAATGTTTTAATAAGTTTTTTAAGACTTACAAACAAGAGGTTTTGTTTTTTAATACCACAGGGTTTTTTTATTTATTTGACACAGAAAGACACAGCAAGAGAGGGAACACAAGCTGGGGGAGTGGGAGAGGTAGAAGCAGGCTTCCCATTGAGCAGGGAGCCTGATGTGGGGCTCGATCCCAGGACCCTGGGATCATGACCTGAGCCGAAGGCAGACGTTTAACGACTGAGCCACCCAGATGTCCTGGAATGTTTTAAATAGGGCAGAGAAAAGTGACATGGGTTGGTTGTCTTTTTTTTTTTTTTAACTGAGGCTGTAACAGAGTATGGAAAACAAAATGGATGTAAGCAAATACAGCAGCTACAAGCTACAGTCCAGGAAAAAGATGATGATAGCCTAGAGTAGGGTGATGGTGGCAGAGATGAAAAGAACATAACATACTCAAAATCTGTTTAAGAAGGAAAGCTGACAGAGCTTGGTGATGGGAAAGGAGAAGATGTCAAAAATGGCTCCTACATTTCTGATTTGTGTGTATGGCAGTGGTGTACTCACCAACTTAGAGGATGTTGGAACATAAGATGAAGGGAGAAGATCACAAAGTACACTTTAGACACAGTGAGTCTGAAATGCCTTTGAACAGTCAAAGAAAGACACTAGGTAGGCAAGTGGACATACATTTTGGTGCTGGAGATAGAAATCTGTGCCAATAACTAAAAGCATGGATTCAGATGAGACTGCCTGAGTACAAGATTTTCTGTAAAGATTCAAGTGGACCAACATCCAAGACGTGAGGAACTACTATATTTAGTGTCCAGGGAAAAGGGTCTGAAACTGCGGAAGTTAATAAATAAGGCTATTAAAATTAAAGACTGTTTAATCGAGAAAGGAACCATCAACAGAAGTCAAGTAAGATGAGTACTGAAAAGTGACCTTTGAACTTAAAGTCACGGATAATCTACCTGTGATCTGAGGGAAATCTATTTATTTGAATTTTGGGAATGGAAGTTAGATTGAAGTGGGTGGAGGGGTGAATAGGAGTAAAGAAATAAAAGAAAGGTATAAATACTTAAGTTTAATGGAAAATATGAGGAAAGGACCAGAATTTGGAATACGTAAAGAAGTCTGTAAACATTGGATTAAGGCAGGGGTGTGTGTGGATGACTGTGTACTAAAGTAAAAATTGTCTATTTTATTTCCAAATTAATTGCATCTCATCTTACATAATAGGTATATCCTTCAAAAGTAAATATGAACATAATTTTGTCGAAGTGTTTTAGTTACAACAAGAAAACGACTAGAAGATAATCTCTTGATGAATTGCTGATTACCGTTTTTTGTTTTTTGTTTGTTTGTTTGTTTTTAGAGAGAAAGCATGCATGCAGGGGGCAGGGGTTAGGGAGAGAAAGAATCTTAAGACCACACACAACCTGAGTGATCTCACAACCCTGAGATCATGACCTGTGCCAAAATCAAAAGTCGGATGCTTATCCAACTGAGCCGCCCAGGTGCTCCAAATTGCTGATTACTTTTGAACAATTATCCACTTACTTCTGTGACTATTTAAGAATTCTGTATTACACTTACTTAGCTTTCCCTTAAATCAGCTACACCCATCCACATTCATGTGCACTAGACATTAGCCTTGCTACATGCTGTAACTTTTTGTCTATCTAAATTGTTACCTGAATTTATTTACTACTAAAGTTGACTCCATTTTATTATTGATTAGTATCATGTTTTTACATTCCAGCTAAGAGTTAATCATATAATATTTTTAAATTAAGAAAAAAAGACTCAGATCCCTTGGAAAATTATAGAAATATAACTGAACTTCTCTGATGAAGATAGTGTAAAGGTACTATTATTAATATCCTTATATTTAATCTTCCTATGCACATTTTCTAAATGGTTTTAATATCAAAACAAAAGGAATACAATTTCTCACCCTAGAAATAGGTATATAATCATGAACAACAACAGGGAAATATGTCCAACCCTTAATAATGAAAAATAATTTAATGACTAAATAAATCAAATCTTATATAAAGAATTTTGAGGACAGGCTTAAAGGAAAGCCACAGATTTGATCTTGGTAAAATATTACCCATCAGTAAAAATTGATATATGGACACAAATTAGTTCTTGCTTATATAAACCTGAAATCCCCTATAACTTCTACTCATTGTCCCCGAGGGCAACAGAATGAGTCTGCTTATTTGTCACCTACTGAATGGATCTCTGAATATTTTAAGGTAGTATTTATATTACTCTATCTCAAGTATTCTTTCTCTATGCTAAATATGACTGCCTTCTTAAAAGAGAGCTTCTAGTCTTCTTTATCTCTTGCTCCTTCGTCTTCTGACATGTTTCAGTGTGCTTTTATTCCCAAAATATGACATTTAAAACTTAAGGTAGTATTCTATTAATTAAAAATCATTAGAACTGATAGAGTCACAGGATACAAAATCAATGCATAAAAATCTGTTGCATTCTTCTACACTAATAATGAAGCAGCAAGAAGTGGAGTTAAGAAAACAATCCCACTAAAAACAATAAAATATCTACAAATAAACTTAACTAAAGAGGTGAAAGACCTATACTTAGAAAACTATAAAACACTGATGAAAAAAATTCAAGAGGACACAAAGAAATGGGAAGATATCCCATGCTCATGAGTTGGAAGAACAAATACTATTAAAATGGCCATACTTCCCAAAGCTATCTACAGATTTAATGTAATTCTTATCAAAACACCAACAGCATTTTTCACAGAACTGGAACAAACAATCCTAACATTTGTATGGAACCACAAAAGACCCTGCATAGCCAAAGCAATCTTGAAAAAGAAGAACAAAACTGGAAGTAACACAATCCCCCATTTCAAGATATACAACAAAGATGTTGTAATCGAAACAGTATGGCACTGGCACAAAAACAGATCTATAGATCAATAGAACAGAAAAGAGAGCCCCCGAAAAACCCACCATTATATAGTCAATATTCAAGAAAGAAGGCAAGAATATGCAATGAGAAAAAGACAGTCCCCTCAACAAACGGTGCTGGGAAAACCGGATAGCTACTTGCCAAAGAATGAAACTGGATCATTTTCTTTCACCATACACAAAAATAAATTCAAAATGGATTAAGAACCTGGATGTGAGACCTGAAACCATAAAAATCCTAGAAGAGAGCATAGGCACTAAGTTTTGTTACATCACCCATAGCAACATTTTTCTAGGTATGTCTCCCAAGGCAAAGGAAACAAAAACTAAATAAACTATTGGGACTACATCAAAATAAAAAAAAAACTACACAGTGAAGGAAACAATTAACAAAACTAAAAGACAATGAACTGAATGGGAAAAGATAGTGCAAACAGCATATTTAATAAAGGGTTAGTATCCAAAATATGTAAAGAACTGATACAACTCAAACCCAAAAACCAAATCATCCAATTAAAAAATGGGCAGAAAACATGAACAGACATTTCTCCAAAGAAGACATACAGATGGCAAACAGACACATGGAAAGATGCTCAACATCATTCATCATCAGGAAAATGCAAATCAAAACTACAATGAGATTATCTTCTCACACTTGTCAGGATAGCTAAAAGAGAAAGGACAAGAAACAGTAAGTGTTGGAGAGGATATAGAGAAAAAGAAACACTTCTGTTTGGTGGGAATGTAAACTGGTGCAGCTACTGTGGAAAACAGGATGGAGGCTCCTCAAAAAGTTAAAAATAGAACTACCCTACAATCCAGTAATTGCACTACTGGGTATTTACCCTCAAAATACAAACACACTAATCTAAAGGGATACATACACCCCTATGTTTACTGCAGTACTTACAGTAGCCAGATCATGGAAGCAGCCCAAGTGTGCATCAATAGATGAAGGGATAAAGAAGATGTGCTATATATATCTACAATGGGATATTATTCAGTCATAAAAAATGAAATCTTGCCATTGCAATGACATGGATGGTGCTAGAGGGTATAATGCTAAGTGAAATAAGTCAATCAGAGAAAGACAAATACCTTACGATCTTACTCATATGTGGAATTTAAGAATCAAAACAAATGAGGAAAGGAAAAAGAGAGAAATAAACCAACAAAAACTCTTAATTATAGAGAACAAACTGCTGGTTACCAGAGGGGAGGTAAGTAGGGAGGTGGGTGAAATACTTGATGGGGATTAAAGTGCACTTGTCATGATGAGCACCGAGTAATATACAGAATTGAAGAATCACCATACTGTACACCTCAAACTAACATAGCACTGTATGTTAGCTATACTGGAATTAAAATAAAAAGCTTTTAAAAAACCAAAAAAATAATCATAATCATTTCCATAAATATTTATTAAGCACCTGGTAGGTATATTCTAGACACTAGGGATAGTGAACAAAATGGAGGCCAAATCCCTGTCACTTACATACCACAGGGTATTTTTACATTTTAATTTAGTAGAAAGATTTGCTCATCTTTAGCTCCTTTTCTCATCATTTCTCAAAGTAATTCAATAACAACGTAGGTTTTCTTGAGTTTCCTTTTAATGTATTGCTCCCCATTTTCTGATTTCTCTCTCATTTAGAAATAAAGTAGGGAACAAGGGAAGACTATGGCAGAGGATATAACAACTAGCTCTTACTTTCACTCAAGTTACTTATTTTTGAGAATAAAGTTCACAATTGCTTGTGGGTATAGGCTTAATATGGGGTCAACAAGCAAGTGTTCCACTACCCTCCCCCCAAGAACTTAGACAACAGACAAGAGTATGTTTTGGAAATCAAACTTTGCAGTCAATATTAGTGTATGGAGCAGGCAAATACTTATTTTAAAGTTATGGAAAGAATAAGTCTTGGGATAGCAAACTGTTTTTCTGAGTGAACATATTAATAATTAAAAAACAAACAAATGATGTCAGTCAGAAGAGGAACATGAGTACTGCCAATATGAAAAGCAAAGCAAAGCAAGAACCCTGGATGCTTCCTCAAGCAATACTTCGGGCAGAGAGTGTATTCTAAGGCTGCTACAAATTCACTGTATGGGTATCTTCACAAGTGTATATTATTAAGGAGATAAATACCTCAGTTATTAGAGTTGCAGCAATTACACATTTGAATCTCACGGCTAATTCACTTTGCTGTTCTGAGTGTTTGCTAAGGTCCAAACTAGTATGTTATTCCTGATTATTTTGCAATAAATAATCAGCTAACTCTCTAGGCATTAGCAACTTGAGTTCAAAATACTCTGAGAAACTAAAGAGTTCACCTCTCTAAAAAACTCCAAGGCCAAGTAAGAGCCAACTCAGACCTGGAGCCCTTGAAGACTCATCTTTGTGGTGAGGATTTCACGAGAGATCAACCCTCTATTTTACTATGTGCCTTGAGTTATTTTCATTAGTAAAGACCCAGATCTTCCATATCCAGCCAGACCTTCATTGATAACCATTATCATCCCCATAGTTTTATGTCCCTCTAAGGGAGAACTTTGCTTCCTGGCTCTGTTCAGTTCCTTCAGGCTCCTTCTTCTCCAGGCAAAGTATCTAATGCCCTAAACACTCTTCAACAGGGCTTGCATGCCCAGCAATTTGTCCACAGATTTTGAGTCAACAAAGGCAGGGTAAAGGGCAATATTCTTTACTGTTCCTTTTGCTCTATTCCTAA
>NW_024423344.1:30318884-30322444 GCF_017311325.1 Ursus maritimus | reverse complement strand
CTGCTCAGCTCATCTACCTGAAAGGGCCAGAAGCCTACCGGTCACTAAGAATAAGAGGACAGTCATAAATTGTCAACAGAAAGAAAAGAGACTTTTTCTGTATCCAGAGAGAAGGAAGAAGTGGGACTGCTTTGCAAATAGGAACTCATCGCAAGTCATGTCCCTCCTCAGGATACACTGAGTCCCAGAGAAACAACTAGTCCAGATCAATGCAGGCTGCCTAGGAAGTCGGAAACAAAGAGAAGGTCAAAAGCAAAACTTAATAAGACTTATTAAAGCACAAACAGAGTTTTATTCGCTTTCCAGGCTCACTCTATTTGAGTCAACCATGATGTTGTAGATGCCAGTCCTTTCCTTCCTTGGGTAGAATGTGTTGCCTGGAGTTGTAGTCTCAGCGATGGAAGCACACTCACTCACACTTGGGAATCAACAGAACATATTAACACATTGAAACCATAGCTTTTGCCTAATGAGTGGCATTTTTCTCTGTGAAAATCTAGCTAGTTCATTAACTAGGATCGAAACCATATACTCAGCCTCATTAGGCACATGTCTATTCAACTGAAATATCCAGCCCAAAAAGACAGTGAAATGCGTGTAATATGGACAGAACAATTCTGAGGTTTCATTTAAACATTTACCTTTGGTTCTCTACTTGGATACAGATTTTTGAATGTTAGAATATCAAAGGGAACAAGAAAACTCCTAACGATAAGAAAAGGGGAAAATGGCAAAAGGAAATTAGAGAATTTGAAACTTTTACCTCAATTAATTTAAGTCTCATCATTGAAGGAGAACAGGGTGTTGCCAATTTTCTGGAGAGTTTACATGCCAGGACCCCCGTGGATAATCTACAGTCCTATGCCTAAGAATTCACTCAAAAAACAAAACTGGCTCCCAGCAGCCATGCCTACATTTTAGAGCTGAGTTAGAACATAATTTTAATGCTTTCTGAAATTACAGATTTTTTATGCATTTGTCCTATCTTTAGCTATTTACATCTCAATTCTTTCTCTCTATCGGAGAAAAAAAAGATGCAAGCAAAATTTGAAGAAGGAGGCTAAAAGGTGAGCTGTTTCGCAGAGGTACGTACGCTAACATTGACCTGGTCATGACCCCCTGCGCTGTACAATTTGAAGAAAGAATAAAATGAGTCTCTTCTTCAACAGATGAGCCTTCAACTGCATTCTGAATAAACCCATTCATGACACTGTCATCTTCTCCATTTAGTCTCCGATTAGATACTCGGGGTTTAAATGATCACCTTTCCTTAGGAAGGTGCATACTCTTTCCTTGTCTGTGTTTGTGGAAACCTCTTCAGAGGAGCTCATTTCTGTGTCCTACAAAAGGGTTCTGCTTGCCTGATCACTATCATCATTAAGCATTTATGAAGCACTTTAGGCTTATTTACTAGAGCTCATGATATCCCTATACGATAGGTTGGTGTAATGGTCTTCTTATAAATGAGAAAATAGAGGTTAAGTAACTTAGCCAAGGTCACACAGAGACTTTGGATGAAAGACTCAAAGTCCCTGACTTACTGTTTAGTACACAAGTGAAAACTCTTGAGTGGCATAAAAAGTTACGTGTTTCAGAACTTCACACCTCAACTGCTACTGAACGTGAATAGTGAGAGAGTTGGGTTTTGGTTTTTTGGTTTTGTTTTTGTTTTTGCTCTACCCCTGCGGCTGATGGCATTGCTTTGGTAGATGCCAGGGCCAGTATCTCTATGGTTCTCTCGGTCTTTCCTTCTTAGTCTCAAGATGACACCTCTGGTTCCAGGCAATATGTCTGCACCCAAGGCAATAGGAAGAGGAGTGCTTTACTAGCCTTGTCTCTGCCTGTCAAGAAAGCAAAAACTTCTCGGAAAATCCCCAGTGCAGTTCTACTAATAGGACTTTGTCAAGGAGACTGATATGAACATCTAGTATTCTATCGTTTCTCATGGAAAACAATAAAAAAGAAGGAGGCTGAGAAGGACAATCCTGCCAGCCTACTAATGGTGTCTGCCACACTTATTTACAGCACAGAATTTTCTGTTGAATATTCATTTGCGAAGTATTGTTTGCTTCCACTACACGCTAGCATTTGTCAAGAAGGCAGTGGAAGTCAGCTTCTAATTTCTTAAAAAAAAAAAAAAAACTGGGATAAAAACTTATAATTCGGAAAATTTTACCTATTGATTTACTTTGGTGAAAGAAGCGAAATTTTGGTCGCTTAAACCTATGGTCCACCTTATTGTGTTCTGGGGAAATATGAAAATTACTATTGTAGTACAAGTAGCCACACATTTTCCAGAATCCATGCCTCTTTCTTTGTGTCAGTCTCCAACAGATATGTCTCCTTCATTTGCCTCTTTGTTTATCCAAATCTTAGCACTTGACTCACGACTCGGTCCCTTATTTGGCATACCAAACAACTGTGTCCTGTCAGGACACCTGCTATCGGGAGCATTTACTAGAAAGATTCGTGATATAATTTTTCATGTA
Organism: Ursus maritimus; assembly: GCF_017311325.1. Taxonomy (NCBI): domain Eukaryota; kingdom Metazoa; phylum Chordata; class Mammalia; order Carnivora; family Ursidae; genus Ursus; species Ursus maritimus. The sequence goes on along the minus strand of NW_024423344.1, from coordinate 30,319,955 downwards.
CATTTGTTTCACATCCCCCAAAAGTGTGACCTCTCTTCTGTTCTGTAGCTATATAGAACAAAAGCTAACATATATTGAGCACTCTGTATGGGCCAGTTAAATAATTGACACATTTTATCTTCTTTAATTCTATGAGACCAGAATTATAATTATCCCCATTTCATAGACGAGTAATTGAGTTCAGAGAGGTTAAGCAGCTCACTCAAAGACAAATAGGTAACAAGTGACCCAGCGGGGATACAAACCCAAGCAGTCACTCTTAATAATTCTGGGATTTTCCCCTGAGCTTTACGGTGACATTATTTACACATACACTATACAATATGATGATTTGGTACACATATATACTATAAAATGGTTACCACACTAAAGCTCACTACCACCTCATCCCTTCACATAATTAATCATCTTTTTGTGTGTTTATGTGTGTATGTTGTGATAACATTTAAGATCTACTCTCTTAATAACTTTCAGTTGTATAATATAGTGAATTATAGTTAACATGCTGTACATCACATGTTGAGAACTTACTCATCTTTTAGCTGGAAGTTTGTACACTTTGACCAACATCACCCCATTTCCCCCACCCTAAGCATTCCACAATGGTAGCAGGGAAGAAAAAAGGAAGGAAGGAAGGAAGGAAGGAAGGAAGGAAGGAAGGGAGGAAGGAAGGAAGGGGGGAGGGAGGAAGGGAGGGAGGAAGGGAGAGAGGAAGGGAGGGAAGGAGGAAAAGGGAAGAAAGAAAGAAATAGTGGTGTGGAGAAGTAGTAAGGAGGAGAAAGGCAAGCAGGCAGGCCGCAGGCAGAGGTGGATTTACTGTGGGGCTGATGAAATTTGAGCTTCAGAGCCCTCAATTTCCCAAGTTTTGAATGAGGTCCTAGAAATATGTGGGGTTTTTTTTAACTTTGTGAAGTTTTTAAGATATTTTAACTGCAATGAGTTGAGCTCTCTCTTTTTATTCTTACCCTCCCTTCATTATACTTGCCCTCTTGCCGAGGGACATTGGAGTGGCCATCAGTCATTCTGGTTCCAGCTAATGGTAAGTTGAGTGGAAGGCATACTGAGTTCGGA
>NW_024423344.1:30200782-30318875 GCF_017311325.1 Ursus maritimus | reverse complement strand
GCAGGATATGGTTACGTACTATACTCTCACTTGCATTTGAGTTGTGATTTTTAGTGTGGACAGACTGAATGTATGTGCCTCCCCCCCCGCAACTGTATGTTGAAATCCTAACCCCAATGTGATAGTTTTAGGAGATGGGGCCTTTGTGAGGTGATGAGGTCATGAGGGTGAGGAGATGAATGTCATTGCAAGAAGAGACACAAGAGTGATGATCTCTCTCTGGTATGTGAGGAGAGAAGATGGCCATCTATAAACCAGGAAGAAGGTTCTCACCAGCACCCACCATGCTAGAACGCTGACTGTCAGATTCCCCAGCCGCCAGGACAGCGAGACATTAATTTCTGTTGTTTACGAGCCACCCAGATTATGGTAGTTTGTGACAGCGACCCGGATGGACTCAGAAATTTTTCTAAGCTGTCAATAAAAAGATACCGATTTCCATTAATTGTGCTGGAGAAAAGGATGACTCTGTCCTCTCTCTATATAGAACGATACTGCAAAACCTTTGTTGTATAAAGAGGCCATTAAAGAGCATGTAANNAAAAATGTAGGGAAAAAATGCTAGAGGTACGTCAGAGAATAAATTCATAAAGATATTATTTTTCTGAACTGTATGATGATTGTGGGGGTTTCTAGCTTTCAAAAATTATAACTTGTTATAATTTGCTTTTTAATTTGGAAAAAATATTAATTTCATATTCACAATTGTTTTTTATTCTTCTTCTTAAAAAGATTCCAAAAACTACCTAAGCTTCAGGACTCCACGTAACATGGCTCTGTCCCTGAAGGAAGCAAGGAAGGCAATGCCATCTACCAGCAGCTCTTTAAACCACAAACAAGACAAATAACGTGTACACGTGTATGAAAGACTACAGGTGTGAGCAGTGAAGACATGAGTGAGGGTGCTGAGAAAAGCAACCCTTCCATGGGACGATCAGTATGGAAACTTTTATTTAAAGTCTCTCTGGACCTCAGGTTACCTAGTTCCATTATGGAGAAGCAGGGTTGGAAAGACGGCACAGAATATTTTATTCACTGAGCTTTTGAAGATACTGAATATTTGCCTATCTACAACTTGGACTGCAGAATCAAATATAGCAATATTAGTACAGTCATGACAATAGGCAGAATAAAGGACAAAAGTGATAAAGCAGCTAATGAAAAGTTCGGCTTCTAAAGCGGGGATGATGAGTGCTCTCAGCAAGACAAAATGGCATCAGTGATCAGAGCAGAGAACAACAGGCGAAGATCAGACACAAAAGGACACGTGACAACAGGAGGGTGAGTGAGGAGGGCTCAGAGAAAGCCTGGAGGAATGAGAGCCTGACACTGACGTGGCCTCGCTCACTTAAGCATTGTTCTATCCGCACTTCCCATCTGAGGGTCTGTGGAGCTAAACAGAAGAATGGGAATGTTGCACGCCCAAGTAGCCCAGTTGGGCTGAGTTCATTGTCACTCTGGCTGGTTCGAAAGCTAACTAGAAAAAAACGGGATTAAAAAAAAATTGCATTAGAGGGAATGGGAAAGACACTGGAAATGCTGAGGGAGAGATGTCAGGGGAGAAGGACAAGTAAGAAAGAAAGCCGGGTCTCTGGTGGAGGGAGGAGGCCCCATAGAGACTCACACCCGGTTCTACCTCCAGAGCACTAGCCCGCACCACAGAGCTCTGATCTCCGCTTCTACCAGAGGACAATGGCTGGGTGGAGAAGAGTATTCCTGAAGTCGGACTCCTGGATGAGCCGCAGCCCAGAGGCTACCAGTGACTTTCTACTAAAAGGCAGGGCAAAGGAAAGCAGATAACTTGGAATGAGATGTCGGCTGCATTTTACTAGATTTGCCCCAATAAAAAGGATAATAGTAATTGCTTGTGTGAATTGACTGTGTGTCATGGACCAGATGTTAGGCTAAGCACCTTACAAACATAATTGCATTTTATGTTCACAATGCTCTGAAGCAGGTATAAATATATTATTTCTATTGTAGAAGTCGAGAACATTCAGGCTTAGAAAACTTAAGGAATATGCCCAAGGTCACAGAGCTAGTAATTGGTGAAATTTTTAGGGTGGTCTTTCTGAAAAGAGAGTTCAGGTTCTTTAAAACCACATCATAGTGCCCACTATTTGGAAATAAATACTCAACTCTAACTCAAATTAGAAGCAAATAACCTCCATTTGTGGTTTTGCTCACTTAAAGCTGCAGATAAGATGTCATTCTATCTCTTTTCATTTTTATGCTTTTTTTTTTCATTCACCCACGTACATCTGTGTCTGCAGAGAAGGCATTTCACTGCCTTACTTCCTTCCTCAAGTAGAAAACATAGCAGTCTATTCCGATTACTTCTTTCTTTTAGGTTTCTTGTTAGAAAGAAGTATTCGGATCCTGGTACCAATCCCCTAAATTAGGGGTACAGCCAAAAACGAGAGTCAGCTTGTTGACCATATTTTGTATTCCATCCTCAGGGGGTCATGAGCTGTGTTCCATCAGCGAGCACCCAGTGACTTTCAGCATTCCTTTAGAATCCATGTTTCAAGTCATTCGGTATGTTCCTTTGCGTGCAGACCAGAGATAACGGTGCTGTTGTTTAAATTTCAGTATCTTGTCAGTTGTATACATTTACACACTTATAAAAAATAGCTAAGGCACTAATTTCCATTAGGAACTAATGGCCCACAAAATTTCTTGTCTTGGCTTGAAACTGTTTGAGTTAGAAGCCACTAAGTTTCTCTTTATCTTTCTATAACTTCAATTATCCAAAGTTGGCATATCATTTTTACCATATATGTATGTCATCTCCCAAGCAGAATACATTAGAATTTTTAGAATAATTTAAATTACTAAAAAAATTAAGAATTTAAATTTTTATAGTGAACATATATGACATAACATTTTTAAAAGATTTTATTTATTTATTTGAGAGAGAGAAAGAACACTAATGGGGGAAAGGGCAGAGGGACAAGCAGATTCTTTGCTGAATGGGGAGCCTAACATGGAGTTCGATCCCAGGACCCCAAAATCATGACCTGAGCCAAAGTCAGATGCTTAAACAACTGAGCTACCCAGGCGCCCATGACATAACATTTTTAAAGGCTATCATAAAAACAAGTGTAGATACATCCAAGAAATTGCTGTTTTGAAAAAGTATTGATCTCATGTTAAAAAGAAAAACTAAACCAAAAAAAAAGAAAGAAAGAAAAGAAATTTAGCAAACCTGGCAAATCATAAACCCTTGAAGCAGACAGTTCTTCTCCGAACCTCTGGTGGATTCTAACCTAGATGTTACAACTATTTAGAATATATTTAAGATCGTACTACATAGGGGATGTATTTCTTACCATATGACTAGCACGTAGCCCTTCTAGGCTCCCATGTTACTTTGAACATTAACACTATGGGAGCTCCTGTTAAGGGTTTGCTTTGTTCAGTTTCCAGATCTGGGAGGAGGCAAGTCAACACGGGAAATGTATGTGTCCCGAGTAATGAGCGATGCTCCCTGGCTGCCTTTGTCTTAGATCTGTGAGAAAGTGACTGGTACCATTTTGAGTCCCTGGGTTTGGAATCACAGGGTTCTGATATTGACATTGAGCAAGCTATTTCACCTCTATGAACTTCAGTCTCTCATCTGTAAAATGGGGTCATAATTGCTACAGGAGCACTAAATACTCTGTGTACAGAGCACAGAGCTGTGGACTATAAGGGCATTTCTTCTTGAATGTCGTCAGGCACTTCAAACCCCAAAGTAAATTTATCAACCCCACCACCACTCCTGCCCCATTCCAATTACTCAACTGGAAATCACAGAGACCATCACTGAGTCCCCCTTCGCCCCCAGCTTCCATATTTAATTGGACCTGCAAATGCTGCCTCAGCCATCTCCTTCATATATTGGATCTCATACAAAGACGGAGCAAGTTTTCCAAGGGATTCCTAGAAAAAAGGAACATCTACTCCATCGCCTGGCCCTTTTTTTCACCCTATAAAAGCTCAGGAACCTCATATACCCCAAAGTCCACCACACCCATTCATTCCCCAGTACAAAACTAAGGTTTGTTTTTTTTTTTCCTTTGTGAAACATTTTATTGGGGGAGGTTCACACATTCTGACCCTATTTTAGGCCAGAGAATGACAAGAGGGTGACAGGAGCACTGGGACCCTGAGGTGGCTCAGATGGAAGGTGCAGGAACCATGAACCTACTCCTCAGTGCCTCAGTTTCCCCATTGTGAAATGGGAGGGTTATGTTCCTTCTGGACCTGAAACATTGTTCTATGAAAGTGGGGCAAAAGCCTCAAGAGAGAGGTTCCCCACTCCCAGGACCTGCCCTGAAGCTCCCGCCCCACACTCTGGAGCCAGATAACTGATAGAGTTATTACCTTAAAGTGTCCCCTTGGTGACAGTATAGAAAAATGATAAGACAACTTCCAATTCCATTCAAAGCCACCAAAGACAATTAGCCACAGAGCACTGACAGCCTCCTCGCTCCACCCTAGCACACAGATATAATGTGGTGGAATAACAGAAGCAATATGAAATGCTCACCAATGTGTTTTCCCTCCTTGGTAATTGTTTTGGATTGAATTGTGCCTTCACCTCTCCCCCCCCAAATTCACATGTTGATATCCAAAACCTTAGTATCTCAGAATGTGACCTTATTTGCACATAGGGACTTTATAGATGTAATCGAGTTACAAGGAGGTCATTAGGGCAGGCCCTAATCCAATATGACTGGTATCCTCATAAGAAGAGGCACTTTTATCATAGACACTTCCAGAGGGAAATGATGGGAAGACATAGGGAGAAGACTACCATCTACAAGCCAGGGAGAGAAGCCTGAAACTGAGTCTCTCTCGCAGCCTTCAAAAGGAACCAACCCCGCCAACGTCTTGATTTCAGAGTTCTGGCCTCTAGGATGAGAGATTTCTGTTGCTGAAGCCTCCTGGCTTGTGGGACTTCGTTGGAGCTGCCCCAGCGAGCTAATACAGTAATGCAGATACTTTCCCTACAGCCCTTACCCCGTTCCTGCAGCCAGGGAAGGGGTAGGTAAGGAGCTCTTGGGGAAGAGGAAGATGGGATCTAGAGCCACTTGTCAGGATGAAAGGAAGGAAAGAACCCACCCAGAGTCAAGGAAAGTACATGAGTACTGAGCCAACTTGTGGGCTAGGAGAGGCCCGGGTCAGGACAGGGCCCACAGGGTGGGGAACCTCATCACCCCTGACCTGAGCGGTGGCTGCCAGCACAGTGCCCAAAGCACAAGGCAGCACCAGCCACACATCCATGGACGCCCACCTACTTGCTCAAGGATCAGATGCAATGAAAGATCTCAGAGAATGCAGACAGAATGGACACTAGATCAAACAAAGGTCCCTCTGGTGTTCCCATGTGGACCTTAAGCATCCACTTGTACGCACGTGGCATCTTTGTAGAAAAGAGGCAAAAGAGGCCCTTCTGTGTTGAAAGAAACAGATGGGAAGTTTGAACTTTGGACAAAGTGCTTACCAACACCATAAACCCCTTTTTAATACCGACGATACTGAGCTATCTGTCACTGGCAAATTGAAGTTTTTGCAGCCATCATTAGGAAGGGGGCTCCCAGGCAGAGCAAGTGGGGCTCTAAGATCGTTACTATTTTTATCTCACACATGTGAATTGTAGTTTGGCAAGTTCTACCCCGACCTCACCCCATTAGATAATGAGCCTGGCATGACAGTCAGGGAACTTCAATTATATTTTTAAAAATCACACTAGAATGAGTGACTCGTCGAATACAGTACTGTCGTGTGCAAGCAGATGCCACACGAGGCTCTAGAGGGGACCAAAGGATTGCCTAAAGGAGCAGATCTGGAAGACTAGCCAAGGCACAGCCGTCACCCCTCGGTGGGTGCCCACAGCAAGGTTCCCCCTGCACAGGGTGACAGTCTTCTTCCTCCAACCCCTCCCTCTGGTGTAAAGAGCTGTTTTTCAGAGTGCTGAATCCTCCTCAAAAGGTTTCTGGAAAGAGAAGTGTCCTGTACTGGGGGTGGGGGGCGGGGGGGCGGCTAGGGTGGCATAAGCCATACACGGAATAATCTCCACTTTCAGAGTCGCTGGGGCTTACGGTCTGCAACACCGTCCTCACGTTCTGTGCAGCAAGTGCGCATCTCCTCATCTCTATTCAGGGAGTGATTCTGAGTATTATGTAGCTTGAAAACTTGAAGTGAATTTTCTGGGTGGTTAATAAGCTATCTGCACGAGTACTAATGAGCAGTGACCTTGCACTGGAACAAATGCTTCCTAAGTGTGTGTCTCTCCGTGACGTCTCTGCTACTGTAGGGTTTTGCCGCCTCCTTGCCCAGCTCACTGTTGTCAGCCGGCGTGTCTACCTGGCGAAACCAGACATGCTAAGTGGGCATGCCGGATGTGCGCCCACATGGCCTTTAGAAGCCACGCATGAAGGATGTGAACAAGCCTCTGAGAGCTGTTCTCTACCCGTCCTCACTGCTCAGCTTGTACCTACACAGACTGCACTACTGGCCTAGCTGCGGGCAGTTCAGCTCAGCGGGGGATGGGCGTTCAGGATCCTCCAACGCTTGTTGTGTTGCCCGGTGGGTGTTCTTGTGAGTGATGGATCCCCAGTTCTACTCCTGAAACCAGTCTTACACTGTATGTCCATCAACTAGAATTTAAATAAAAATTGGAAGGACAAAAATGAAAATAAATGAGTAAATGAACAGACGGGCCTGATTGTTCCAGTGAGCAGCCAACGTGTGCCATGCACTGTCCTAAATGCCAACGAACTGCAACGCGCAGAGAACATCACAAAACGGGATACTCTCATATACTCTCTAGAGATTACTCACAGAAAATTCTGAATAGCCTGGATGCAAAATGTAAAAGCTACATACTACCCTGAAAAATTATCCACAGAAAATTCTTGAGTCTACATTTGTAGGAGACTGACGTAGAATAAAAACATTTAGAATATGCGATGAATTTATGCACACACACGTTAATATGTAACATGTACATAAACACTCATACACTACTAATAGTAATAGCTAACTTTTATGAAGTGCCATATTCCCTGATGTGACTGTACTGCATTTGTTTTTAAAATTGATCTCCACAGCAATCCTATTCATTAGGTGGTAGTACTAACTCCATCTTCTTTATGAGGCTGTAAGAAATTGCCTAAAGTCATGTTGCAGCTGAAACGTGGTGAATCTACTATTCAGACCCAGGACTATCTAGCAGACATCAAAAGGACCGTTCTAATCCCCCCATATATTTCTGTCTTTGAAAATACTGCACAAGAGACTCTGGAATATAGTATAATATAGTCTTTAAACCAGCTAATTATCTGAATTTTCTGAGAAGTTTTATAAAATTGGGCTTAACTCCTAGAGATTCTAACTGGGTAGACCTGGGCTGGGCTTGCAAAACTGTAAGTTTAAAAACCTACCCACCCAATTCTAAAAACCATTCAAGTTTTGAAGTGATTGCAGGAAAAGCTGTAGAGACAGGGCTGACACAGACCAATGGGAGAATGTGCTGGAAAATATCCACATTATTTAGAATCATTTAAACCATTAATTCAGAACACACACACCCACACAAACACATACACAGTTACACACAAACCTAGAATCCTAAAATATATTAACTAATAAAATTTGTCAGGGGAAAAAAAAAAGTCACCTACGCAATTTGCTATATGATAAGCAGAGTGTCACTGAAAACTCGTTGGCTCTTGGGCTATGAAAATAGTTGATCTTTTATGCCTTGCATACTAAAAGGCATGGACTCATCAGACAGGTTTCTTCCTAAATTGTTTTCTCCTGAGATTCTCCTGCTGAGACTCCCCAGGCTGGGTGTCCACAGACTGAGATGAACTTTAAGATAGTCAGTAAGGGCAAGACGCTGCTGGGAGTTTGAGTTACAGGGGCTCCCATACTATCTACGTAAAACTGGAAGGAGAATGGGAATCGCTTCTTGCACGTGTTTGCTACTAACCCAGTGCCTCGGGTAATGCCCTGCATGCAGTGAGTAGTAAAGAATCCTTGTGCATTTAGAGTCTCACCCTCTCTTGCTTCTCTTGGAATTTATTCTCCTGAATCCCCAATGTCTCCCATCAAAGACTAGTGTTGCACTTTACAAAGAAAGAGAATTGATTATTCAAGATGAAGACAACATGATTCTACCTTAATCACAAAGCCTGAGTCTCTGGTTTATTAACAGTGTCTAGTCGCCACCCACGGTCTTGCCCTTAAATCCCAGGATAACTTGGTGCAGGTTCAAATCATTTTAGGGGTGGGAGGCAGTCTCTAGTTGCTTAATTGTCTATGTAGAAAAGATATCCAAAGTTCCCCGGTGTTGTCTATCATGTGCGTAAAAGTAAGAAAACGAAATGCGTTTGTTGTCATAGCCACTGCCACTGAGAACAGATTTCTCTTCATGTGTTGCTGGAAGACAAGATAAAAACAAAAATGTAGGAAGGTATTTTGAGCCTTTAGTGGAACTTAATTTGAGCGCTATTGTTTCTCTACTCAAACATCTCATTAACGAAAGCAGCATAAACGTCAAATGTCAGCCTTGAAAACTGTAATACAAGCACCAGTCATTGTTGTTCTAACTTTGCTTTGGCTTGTCAAACTCAGAAGCTCTCCTGCGTACTCCCTTCCTCTTTCCTCTCTGCTCCATTTGTCATTTCCTGGCTCAGGTAGATAAGCGGCTGTGATGAAGTGAATCCCCGCATGTCAGGAGGAGAGCAGAAGGATAGCTATCGTGTGTGTGTGTGTGTGTGTGTGTGTGTGTGTGTGTGTGTGTGTGTGTGTACACGCACACAGATCACGTTTGTGCAGTGCAACTTGTCACAGTGAAGGACTCTCCCATTCACAGAATGCCCCATCCCTCTCTCTTCCCTCCACTCACACCGCCTTCCAGTTGTGTCCCTTCTCCTCCTCCTACTGAGACTGCAGAGTCTGGGGAGAGATCACACAACACGCTGACTCTAACAGGAAATGAATTTCTGACGTGATAGCGCAAAAGACAGGTGCCTTTTGATCACCAGATCTACGCAGGAGGAGTGGCTGGCTCCGTCCCCACGATGGGACCTAATGTGAAATCAGGGATTGAAGTAATTTTCTAGATGATGTAGTTGCCCTTTGGAGAAAAAAAAAAATCTTTTATATTAGAGAAAAATATCCCATTGGAGTTAAGTGGATCACTATCCCAATTTTCTATTTCATAAGGCAAGGATCTGAATTGACGGCATTCCCTTTGGGGCCTCGATGCTGACAGCTCCTGCTCAGAGGTGCTGTGATAAATATAGAAGTGGACTTGATCCCCTCCCCTAGCATTATGTGACATGATAGAAAGAAGGCAACAGATGAAGCAAGTATAATTCCATGGCCAAAGAAAAGATCGACAATTATTAGCTCTTGTCCTAAGAATATTCTAAGATTTACAGCAGAGTTTATCACTGAACAAACATGTTTCGAGCACCTAGGATGGCCAGGAACGTGCTGGGTCTTGGGGCTGAATAAACAGTGTCCTTGTCCTTCCAGGGCACCCCCTAGCAGTTGACAAAGCAGAAGGACAATTACACAAATCATAAAGATCAAGTGTGGTGAGTGTGGTGACAGGAAAGTTTGGGGAGCGACAGGCACAGAAGGCAACGGCAGCTGACCAAGGCCTGAGGCAAGTGAAGTCTCTCAGCAGAAATGACCCCTGAGCCAAGACACAAGAGTTTCCTGGGCATGGAGAAAAGCATCTGTGCAGGCCCAGAGGTCAAAGAGAGCTCGGTGTCTCTGAGGGCCCAGAGCAAGCCAGCGTGGCTAGACGAGGAGAGTGAGGGAAGGGCAGGCGGACTTGTGGAGGGCGACACCACAGGTAGGAATGGCGGTCCTGCTGCTGGTCAGTCCTTCATGATCTCTGGTTGAAATCCGCACCCCCCCAACTGCCATTTCCCATCCCGGCGTTCCACACCCTTTCCTTATTTCCCAACCTCTCCCTCGCTCTCAGAGCACTGAAGAGTCTTGCCTTTCCCTACACTGAGGCCCAAAATGGTTCTGTGTGTTCCTTCGACTCCCCCTCCCGCCCTCCCACCTGAGAAGAAGAGGAGCGGAGGGGCGGCCAGTCTGAGAAGCAGGCACTGAGCCCCTACAGGTTCAAAGCCTTGTGCTCAGAACTGAGGGGGGACACGTGTGGGAGGATGTAGCAACATTTAAATCGAAGACAGAGTCCCCATAGCTGCCTCTCCCCTGCGGTGGACTGAGACGGGGGCACAGACAGGGCAGTCTTGGGAGGGACAAGTGAGTGGGGGATCACAACCCTGGATCCCCCGAGGGGGCAAGGATCCACCACAGAACTGGCCGGCACATAACTGTTTCCCCCTTTCCCCCCTTCTCAGGCCTTCCCATTCTGAAGTGGCACTGGACAGTGGAGCGAGAAGACACAAACATAAGGTGGAATGAGGCGTGTGTTTTTTATGAAAAACAGCAAGACAGAAAAGGATGAGAGGCCTAGGACAGAGGACATGAAGGGCGGACCTTGCCCTGGCCGCTGAGGATGAGGACAGAGTGGAGCTCTAAGGTCTCCCCTGCCCAGCACAGCAGAGTAGGGAAGCCACAGGAGCTCAGGGAGCAATCAAATGACAACAAAAAACAAACAAGCCAGGTAGCTCGGTTACTGCTTTCTGGAATGGTGAGCTCGTAACAGAAAAGATTTAGACAAGTCACAGAATCGTCTGAACAGGGAATAAGGGGTACCCATCAAATGGAGGGAAATATTAGAAGTTGTATTGACTGACTCTTCATTACAAATGGCCTGACAAACTAACTCCAATGTCCTTAAGCAAATCAGAGGCCTCATCAAGAGTCCGTATTTCTCCATCTTTCAGTGCAGTTCTCCATGTGGCTTTATTCTTGAGTTCCACATGGTGGCAAGATGGCCCTCAGCAGGTCCAAGACTACAGCATCTTGTCTTCAAATGCAACAGAAAAGAGCCCTTGCCTTTCCTCACCAGATGATAACTTCCAGAACTCTTACTCTGTGCCAGCCACTGATCTCAGAGCTGTCCTTATGTTAACTCATCTGATCTGCACAACAATCCTATATTATCCCGAGACGCAGAGGAGGGAGGTTGCTTCCCCGAGACATTAGTCCAGCTAGTGACAAAGCGAGCATTTGGGCCCAGGAGCAAGACCCAGAGTCTGGGCTCCTAACCACCGTGCACACTGCCTTCCGGTGCTGTTGGTGGACGTAAGTGGATCACTTGGACTTGATGCTGTGACTAGCCAGACTTGAATCCCACATCATGCAGTACTGGGAGCAGACTGCCTGAACCCTGGGCTCACAGTGGACAAGGCAGCTGGTTACCCAGGGGAAAATCAGGGTGCCACCAGCAGGATGAACAGAACACCAAGACATCCATCATGAAGTATACACAGAGCACTGCTTGCCCATGCCTCCGATCCCATTCTCCCCATCTTCTCTCCCTCACCCTCTCTCTCTTTCGTCTTCCCCTCTGCCACCTAATTCATAGCAACACTAAGTACACTGTGTACCAGATACATTAACAGAGCATTAACTAAAACCAAGTCCTCACTCTCACACAGCTTACATTCTAGAAGGGGTAGCGACGTGCAAAATGCAAATATATGATATTCATAGGTGCCATGAAGAAAAGTAAAACAGGGTAAGGGGACAGAGAATGTCAGAGGGAACAAGAAGGAGTGCCATTCTATATGCAGTGATCAACGAATGCCTCTTGGCTAAGGGAACATTGAAGCGGAGGTCTGAATAAGGTGAAGGGGGGGGTAGTGAACCATGCAGATTCTGGAGGGACAGAGATCGCCCACCTATCTGTGGGAAGGGCAAGTACAAAGGCCCTGATGTGGTCTTGATTTGTGTTTCCCTGATGCCGAGTCATGTTGAGCATTTTTTCATGCGTCTGTTGGCCATTTGGATGTCTTCTTTGGAGAAATGTCTGCTCCTGTCTTCTGCCCATTTCTTGACTGAATTATTTGTTCTTTGGGTGTTGAGTTTGATAAGTTCTTTATAGATTTTGGATACTAACCCTTTATCTGATAAGACATTTGCAAAAATCTTCTCCCATTCTGTAGGTTGTCTTTTGGTTTTGTCGACTGTTTCCTTTGTTGTGCAAAAGCTTTTTATCTTGATGAAGTCCCAAAAGCTCATTTTTGCCTTTGTTTCCCTTGCCTTTGGAGACACATCTAGCCAGAAGTTGCCGCAGCTGAGGTCAAAGAGGTTGCTACCTGTGTTCTCTTCTAGGGTTTTGATGAATTCCTGTCTCACATTTAGGTCTTTCATCCACTTTGAGTTTATTTTTGTATATGGTGTAAGAAAATGGTCCAGTTTCATTCTTCCGCCTGAGGCTGTCTAATTTTCCCACACCAGTCAGAATGGCTAAAATTAACAAGTCAGGAAACAACAAATGTTGGCGAGGATGTGGAGAAAGGGAACCCTCTTACACTGTTGGTGGGAATTCGAGCTGGTGCAGCTACTCTGGAAAACAGTATGGAGGTTCCTCAAAAAGTTAAAAATAGAGCTACCCTATGACCCAGCAATTGCACTACTAGGGATTTACCCCGAAGACAGAAATGTAGTGATCCGAAGGGGCACCTGCACCCCAATGTTCATAGCAGCAATGTCCATAAGAGTCAAACTATGGAAAGAATGCAGATGTCCATTGACAGATGAATGGATAAAGAAGATGTGGTATATATACACAATGGATTATTACACAGCCATCAAAGAAATGAAATCTTGCCATTTGCAATGAAGTGGATGGAACTAGATGGTATTATGCTAAGTGAAATAAGTCAATCAGCGAAAGACAATTATCATTTGATTTCACCCATATGTGGAATTTAAGAAACAAAACAGAGGAGCATAGGGGAATGGAGGGAAAAATAAAACAAGACATAATCAGAGAGGGAGACAAACCATAAGAGACTCAACCATAGGAAACAAACTGAGGGTTGCTGGAGGGGGGGTTGGTTGGGGGATGGGGTAACTGGGTGATGGACATTGGGGAGGGCACGTGATGTAATGAGTACTGGGTGTTATATGCAATTGATGAATCATTGACCTTTACCTCTGAAACTAATAATACACTATGTCAATTAATTGAATTTAAATTTTAAAAAAAGGAAAGACAATCCATTTTTTAAAATTCATATGGTATCATACTTCAAATATCTGAAATATGCTAAAAACAAAATACTACAAATATTAAAAAAAAAAAAAAATGAAAGGCCCTGATGTAAAAGGGTGCCTGACTGGTTCCAGGGTGGAAGGGAGCCAGGGTGGCTGTAGAGGAGTGAGATGAGGAAGAGGGACGAAGTGACGTCAGGAGAACTTCCAGGCTCACCTCAGCCACTGCCACGGCCTCCCTATCTAAACTGATAGCCACAACCCTGATCTCTTTCCAAAGGGTTAGCCCCTATTTCCCACTCCCTCAATAGAAAAGTCACAGCCACATCTCAAACTGAGCATGTTGCAATTAAAATCATCCCCTTTGCCTCAGACCTAGTTCTCTTCCCGTGATCATGTTTGCTGGCGACTGCACAATCTCCTAGACCTCAAGCCATTGGGAACTTCTCTCTCTTTCACCCACCAAGACCCCCATTCAAATGGGTTTTGTTTTGATCCTCTTCCTGCAATGTCTCTCACACCTGTTCCCGACTCTATCCGTCATAAGACCCTCCTCATTTATGAGCACAGACAACTGCAAAAACTGCTCCCTGTTCTCCCAACTTCCACCACACCCCCTTCCAAGCTGGACATCACGGAGGGGGAGAGGGATCTTCTGAGGGCACAACTTTCATCGCTGTTGGCAAACCTCAACACATTCTCATGCCTTCTTGGTAAGATTTAAGCTCTCAACGTGGACCTAGTCGGGGTTCAAGGTCTTTGATAAGGCAGGCCCGGCATACATTCACAGCCTTGACTGCTATTTCCACTCAGCTAAGCCACATCACTTGTCCTTCTGGGCTTCCCTAAGTTTCTGCCTTGGTTTGCTATTTCCGTCTGCCGGAGTATATAATCCCAACACTAACTCCGGGAGTCTTTTCAACAGGGCTCAACTCAAATGCCTCCCTTCACATGAGCCTGTTTGATTCTCCCAACTGAAAGTGATTTCTCCCTCATCCTTTCTCAAAACCATTTTATTCCATTCCATCTTGTTCGACAACACAGTCTTTTATCTCTCCAACCCTCATCTTAATTTCCTCCCCCAAAACTTTTCTTTCCCTATCTTTCCCCCTTTTAGGAAATAACATCAACATTTACTCAGTTTCTCATGTAAAAAATCTGGATGACATTCTTCGTCCTCCCCTTCCCTGGCACCTCCCACCTATCAGCAAATGCTGTTGGATCTGATCCTGATTGCCTCTTTTCCACCCTGTGGGTGAAGGAGGGAATTTCCTCCCTAAATAGTATAACATAACGAAACACATGACACCCGACTCTAGACAGATGAGATTGGCAGCCGCTTCTTAGTTGTATGTACTCAACAGTCCAGGGCCGAAGGACAACATGTACCAGGTAGGGCCACGCAAGGGCTGTAATCAGGAACAGAGTGAGTAAGCAAGGGCTGTGGAAGATAGGCTTTGTAGTAGAAAGAGGAGGGGTGACCTCTGGTTCCAGTGGGGGGATACGATTGGCTTGTTTGAATAATTTTGCGGATGACAGAGAAGTGAAATCCATTGGGCTAAGGACCTGGTGCAATGCAGCTGGTGCAGCTCATGTGGGAGCTAGCTGGGTGGGAGCATATCTAGAAAGAGCTGGGGAACTCATGCTTCGGCCACTAGGACCCTGCAAAGCTCGAGATGTCAAGGCGGCACTTAACCACTGCATCTTAATTTCAGTCCTTACACCACCATCAACCCTTTGAAGTCCTGACATCAGTTTAAACCTTGCTAATGACAGACTTTCAGGCAGTAGAAGTACCTCCCTAGGAAGCATCATGGGCACGTGACCAAGTGGGAGAGGACCATATGGTGGGGAAGTGGTCAAAAACACGAACTTGAGAGACAGCCTCCTCTATGGTCAATACGTGCAATTGAGGGAAATGCATGGCATGAGTCTAGGGGGTGCATGTGCTAGGGCGTATGAATTTAGATTAATCAATGCCTTTGGCAGTAGTGACACCCAGTGGGAGGTTCACTTGCCACTTGATAACTTAAATAGGAGTTCTTTGAGGAGCCATTAGGCCTCTCAATTAAAGCAGCTACTTGGTCTATAAGGGAAGTAAACGTTCCACTGAACACATTCTCCAAAAGCCTAGCTTTGTATATTCTGATAAATGGAAATTAATGCCCTGGTCACTCTCAATAATGTCTGAAACTACTCCAAAGAGGGTAGGAGCGTNCTGCTGAAAGCCTTGTGTTGTGGCCTTAGTATATGTAGAAACGTCTGTTACCTTGACTTTTATCTTGGGTGTCTATGAGGCAGATGCCCAGAGCTCGTTACTCCCAATGGGCAACACTTAGGTAATGACCCCAGTTTGTCAAAGGTACAGATGGGGCCATTTGTTGGTCAGGGCATCCCATGCTGAGATGGATGCCTGAAATTTGGGACCCCATCCTTTATCAGGGACATCCTGGTTAAGGAATGGAAAATAGCAACATTCAGCTGAGCTCCATCACATATCATGGTGGTGATTTCATTCATGAAGCCCATAAAATGGCATTTCACTTAACTCCATTAATCTCAAGGGTCTTCCCAGATAGGCAAGGAGTCTGGGAAACTGGTATCCCCCTTTAGCACCATATTATATGGCAAGGGACTGAGGACAAGGGAGGCCACCTCCTCCTACAGGTAGAATATGCCAGAGGGCCCATTTTGGGCTCCATTCTGCATCAAGGTGGCCTCAGTAGTTGTGCCAAGTTTGAGGGGCGGTGCTTTCATGAACCTAGGCATAACAGTATGGGGAGGGTCATAGGCTCAGGGTCTGTTAGAGCCTCTCTTTCCAAGAAAGCCCAGTAAGTGGCCTGCAATTTCCACTCTGATGCTGTATGACACAGGGCCAAAGAAGGGCAGTTTCTTTTTTTTTTTTTCTTTTCTTTTTTAAAGATTTTATTTATTTATTTGACAGAGATAGAGACAGCCAGCAAGGGAGGGAACACAAGCAGGGGGAGTGGGAGAGGAAGAAGCAGGCTCGTAGCGGAGGAGCCTGACGTGGGGCTCGATCCCATAACGCCGGGATCACGCCCTGAGCCGAAGGCAGACGCTTAACCGCTGTGCCACCCAGGCGCCCCAAGAAAGGCAGTTTCTTGCATCAGAAGCCCAAGGCCAATCTATGGCCATCACAAGCCACCCAGAGACTCTATGAGAGAAGTTGCTAAAGCCTCTCCGGTGAAAGGCTCTGTAAGAGCACTACAGGAATGCTTGTTGATCTCAATTTGGACAGAATGTACAGCCTTTTGTTGGAGGGGGCCACATCCAAGTTGGGGTGATTTGCAAGCAACGGCACAAACGGGTTAAGTAAAATTCTAAATGTTAAGTGTGGTATGTTGCTGTCAGAGTCCCAAAATGACCAGAAGATGTTGGACTTGTGGTCCTATTTGGGTGCTAAAAAGGTTAATAGCTGTGTTTTGATAGCCTCAGGAATGGAACATCTCTTGATTTACCAAATAATTTTCAAAAATGTAGCCAAGGTGCCAGGGCGTTACACTACATGTGGGACAGCTGCCCGTTCCCTTTTCGTAAGCTATTTTGTGTTTGTATATCCTTAAGCAGTGTGTCAAATGAATGTCTCCAGAGAAGAATTTCATCAATGCAATGCCATACCTGTGTTCCTGAGAAAGGGTGATGCAGCTAAGAGCTTCCCTGAAGACACCGTGCAACGGTGAAGCCGCTGGAATGCTCCACAGGTAGCCTGGTAAAGGTGTATGTGGTCCTTCACAGTTGAAGGTGAACTGCAGCTTGGAGGCTGTTGAAATAGGCACCAAGCAGAACATATTAACCTAATGTGTAATCATAAATATTTACCGATTACTGATAGGATGGAGTCAGTAATTTCAATAATGTTGGGTATTGGGTATGGGGCCTAAGTGCATGGAACCACAGCATGAAAGTTACAGTGATTTATATGTATACATTTATATATAATTCCAGTTGTATATACACATAATGTTTCTTTAAGAAGTAGAAAAAGTTTAAAACCATAAAAAAAAAAATCCCGACTTGCCTCCTTCGTCAGGGGCTCCCGTCACCACCTGAGCCTGTGCCGCCGGCCGCACAGCTCTCTCCAGCCCACGCAGCGCAGCCGGCTTGAAGGAGGGGACAGGAATGCAAGCAGTGGACGGACCCTCTGGGTCTCTTTCTCTGGCGGGAGTAGGGCCCTCCCCAGGGGCAATGGTTGTGTGGCTCGAGGACCCCAGGTTTAAGTCAGGTTTGAACGAACCCCTCTGCTGTGCGCAGGGGGCTCACGGATGACTTTTGTCTCTGTTTTTGTTCTATAACTCAGAATTAGGTTCTCTGCGGTGACAGAGCCATAGGCAGCAGAAAATGGCTATGCCCGCAACCCAGACCTTGGGGGACAGAAACTGTCTTCTGCTACAGCCCCGCCTTTCCCTGCAGAGCAGGCCTCCCCCTCACTCTTTTCTGTCTCTCGGTACAAACTCCTTCAGGGTACTTTGGATTTCTAGCTGCGGCGGTGAAATTGCCGCTTTCAGTTTCTGTCTCCACCCAATCAGTCACAGCGCGGACCTTCTGGCCACACGAGGATCCAGGGAATGAGCGAAAAGCTGTGAATGAAAGCCGACTGGGGGCCCTGGGTTGTGGCTGGGCCGTTCTGTTTGTGACGGCATTTGTTGTGATTGCCTCCTAGCCACTCCACTGGTGAGGGAGGGATGCCCTGCCTGAAATAGTAAGAGATGGCCAAACACGCCGCACCCACCCCTGGACACATGGGACCGGCAGCTCCCCGGCCACAGGTTCCGCACAGCCTAGAGTAGACGGCAGCGCATGCCATGCAGGGCCACCAGGGGGCGCACTCAGGAACAGAATGAACAAGCCAGGAAGCCCCGGTGGCTGCGGGCGGGGAAGGACAGGCTTTGTTCCAGTGGGAGGATGTGATTGGCTTGTTTGAATAATTTCACAGGCTGGCAGGGAAGAGAAACCTGTCAGATAGCAAGGGGTGGAGTGCAGCTGGTGCCACTGAGGCAGGAAGTCCAGGTGGGGATACTGCTGCTGGGTGTGGAGCATATCTGGCAACAGTTGGGAAACTCATACTTAGGCCTTTGAAGCCTGTGAACCTCAGAGATGTCAAAGCACCACCTGCATCTGAACTTCAGGCTTTACCCCACATCCCTCTCCTCCGAATCCATTCTGTCACCTACGTCTCATCTCCTCCGTGTCCGCCACCGGCCCAGCAGCCAGCATCATCCCTCACCTGCTCTACTCGGGTAGGTCCTGTCCACTTGCTGTGTTCACCCTTCTCTCCACTCCCACGCCAGCAGAGCCCAGACTTTTCCCCCAGAAGCGACGATAAACATCTGCATTTCCTTCTCAAACTGCATCAACATTTTCCCATCACACTTCGAGTAAGGCCTGGGCTCCACTGCCCTTCCCCGCCTCATTTCTTTACTGGTCTTCCCATTGTTCGTTCAAACACAGCCAGGGTGGGCTTCTTTATTTTCCTCCAATATGTCAAGATTATACTTAATCTAAGGGCTTTCATACTTGCTAGTTTTTTTTTAAGATTTATTAATTTATTTATTTGAGAGATAGAGAAAAAGAGAGAGAGGGAGAGAATCTCAAGCAGACTCCCTGCTGAGCATGGGGCCAGATGCCAGACTTGATCCCTGAAATCATGACCTGAGCTGAAATCAAGAGTCAGATGCCTCACCAAGTGAGCCACCCAGGCGTCCCACACTTGCTGCTTTCTTATGTCAAGTTACCTTCCCCAAGATATTTGCAAAGCTGTTGCTTCCGCTCTCAGCTCAAGTGTCACCAGACCTGCCCTGCCCATTCTTACCATGCTTTGTTCTTCTTCATAGAACTTACCCATACTTGAAATTATATCACATACTTTTTTTTCATTTATGTATTGTTTGTAGTCCCTGCTAGAATATGTATTACAAGGAGGCAGGGACCTCTTCTATCTGATTTTCCACTATATCCTTACCATTTAGATCTATACCTATATATAACAGGAGTCCAATGAATGTTTGTTAAGTGAAATAATAAATGAACAAAGGAAGAATGAAATTATGACATACTTAGCATATAGTAGATAAATATTATCTATCCTCATTAGGAGTAGTATTAGCATTTATAAGCCAACCTTTCCCTAATTATAAGCATGTACTACAGTTACATTCTGATTACATTTACTTGTGATCATGCCTTGTAAACCTCTGAGGAATGCATGCTTCTTAATGCCAGGCCTCTCATCTTTTACTCGTATTTCTCCCCAGCAGCTATTGTAAGCAGCAATAGATGCTTAATAATTAAAAAGAGGACTTACTATGTGTGAATCCCTAGTCTCAGGACCTACATTTATTAACTCATTGAATGTTCACCACAAGCCTGATGGGTGCTCTTGCTACCCTTATTCTACAGATAAAGAAACTGAGGCACAGAGGCAATAAGGACCTTTTCCAAGGTCAGCTCAGTCACTAGGTGTATCAGCCAGGGTTTTACCAGAGAAACAAAACTATATATATATATATATATATATATATACACACATATATATATCAATCATATATATAATCTATACATATATAATCTTATTTATGTATCATATATATATAAATCTATAAGCCTACTAGTGTGTGTGTGTGTATACACATTGTACTATAAATTCTACTCATACTATACATAGTGAGGGAGGGAGTGGGGTAGGAAGAAATTTCTAGGAACTGGCTTATGCAATTGTCAAGGTCTGGCTGGGCAAGTCTAAAAGCTTCAGGGCAGGCCAACAGCAGGCCCGAAATTCTCAGGCGAGAGCTGATGCTGCGGGCCACAGGTGCAATTTCTTCTCTCTCAGGCAAACCTCAGTTTTGCTCTTAAGACCTTTCACTGATTAAAAAAAAAAAAAAAAAAAAAAAAAGACCTTTCACTGATTAGATGAGACCTACCCAGATTATCAAGGCTAATCTCCTTTATGTAAAGGCCACTGACCACAGATATCAAATCTATGAAATCCAAAATACCTTCACAGCAACACCTAGATTCAAGTGTGATTGAATAACTTGGCCTCGCCACGTTGACACATAAGACTAACCAGTGCAATAGGATTTAAACCAAACCCCCTGCCGCCAAACCTCAATCCCACAGCATTGTGATGCACTGCCTTGCCACGAATATTTGTTGAATGAATAAAAGGGAAAGAACAAAGGCGCTGCGATGACAGTGGGTGGCTGTGGTTCTTCCTGCAAGAACCGCCTCCCCTCTCTCTCACCTGTACCCAGCCTTGTGGAGCACCCCCCCATTTGTAACTTGTTGCCAGGACTCTTTGAGCAGAGCTGTTTAAAATACATTTGAAAAGAGATTTGATGTGTGAAGCTTACTCATTTTCTAGCCAGAGGTCTCTATGTTAGGGATTTGTGGCAGAAAACCCCCAAATGGAATTTCAGCACTTCTGAATTCAAATGTCCTGGTTGCCTGACAATAGGATTGGCAGCCTAACAACTTGCAAGCTGACATGTCTTGCTTTCCTGGGGAGAGTGACTAAAAGCAATTTACACATTACAGAGGGTTGAGAGTGTCTTTTCTTTACCTGCTATGGAGAGCACAGTAACCAATACCACTGTAGAGATTTAGAAAGTTTTTCTATATTCTCCTTGGTCTGGCTTGAAAGTTGATTTTTGAACATCAATCTCCTTTTTATCATTCCTTTCCTCTGCTTGTTCCTTTCCCCCTCTGCTTAAAGACTGATAGCTTTCTTCCTAACACCTCTGCTCCATGACCTTGCTTGTATATTGTCAGGAAATCATGCCACACAGTAAGTACCGGTTAAACTTTTGAGGACATGAGCCTTTTCCTTTGCTCATCTGTTTGCCAGTTCTGCTTCCTTTGCTTCTGAACCAATAGACCATTAGCAGGTTCTGCAGACGGAAGTCTTGAATAGGGGAAATCTGGAAATAAAGTCTACCTGAGAATAAATACCTGAAAATGAACAGACGGTGTGGTAATGGTTTGAGGCTGTGACTAATTGTTGCTATTTCTCTCTAATACTCCAGCATGCTACTTAAATTTGTTACTCGATTTCCTTTAAGAGTATAATTGAAGTCAGTAAATATATACTAAGTGTCTCCCTGACCAAAAGCACTCTGGAGGATAACAGTGTGAAGGGGGCACCGGGCCTGGAAAGGCTTCAAGTCTACCAGGGAAACACAAGTACATAAAGGTAGGTAGGGGATGGGCCGTAGGAGGAGCTGATGGGCGTTCATGAAGGAAGCGGCATTTCAGACTTCTTCCCTCACACAGACAATATTTTTAGGCTGGCCTTGATCGAGGCAATGGGTATCCAGTGAGTGGTTAAGAGGAACACGAATATCCATTTTAATGTGGGGGGAGAGCTTAACAAGAAAATGATTATAATAAGAATTTCAGTGAAAACAAAATAGCCTAATAGGACATAGAGTCACTGAGGTGGGGGGTTACTTTACGGATGGTGACCGAGGACACCCTCTCTGAGGAGGTGGCATTCGAACTTAGACTTGAATTTTAAGAAGTAGAGACTTGCAGGTAAGTGGATTCCCTGCGGACAGAACAACAAATGCAAAGCCCCAGAGGAGAACGTATTTCAGTTGTTCAAGGAACAGAAAGAAGGCCTGTGACGCAGGAACATAATGAGCAAGGAAGGAGAAGGCGATGATGACACTGAGAAGGTACCAGAGACCAGATAACTGTGTCTCATTGGAGACCACTGTGGGGTTTCTCAGGGGCTGATACGGTCTGCTTCATACTTTTAAAAGATCGTGTTAGGGGCGCCTGGTGGCTCAGTCGGTTAAGCATCTGCTTCCGGCTCAGGTCATGATCTCAGGGTGCTGGGATAGAGCCCCACAGTGGGCTCCCTGCTCAGTGGGGAGTCTGTTTCTCCCTCCCCTCCCCCCTAGTGTGTGCATGTGCACTCTCTTTCAACTAAATAAAATCTTTTTTAGAAATAAATAAATACACACACACACATACACACATGTATATGTAAATAAAAGATCATGTTAGCTACTGAGTAGAGAATGTGTTGTGTGGGTCATATGTGGACATAGGGAGACCAGCTGGGGGTCTGCTTTGGTAATCCAAGACAGGCACTGGCTTGGATGACAATAGTCCTTGGGGAAATGGTTAGAGGTCCTTAGAATAGGGAATGTTTTTGGTAATAGAAGTGACAGGAGTTGCTGAAGGATAGCTGGTGGAGAGGGAGGGGTAAGACGGGATCAAGAACACCCCCTATGCTTTGGTCCCAGGCAATATGGTAGATGGTGATGCCATTCACTGAACTGGGAAGCTTCTCAGGTTGTACTGATTCTCAGAGGTTCAGTAAAAATTAGAAGCACATTCCCAAGAAGGGGAGGAGTGTAGACAAGGCCTGGAGTCAAGGAGGGAGGGGGGCAAACTTTCAGAAAACATTTTAGAAGGAGATGTACAGATCAGGAAGCTAGGAGGTGCTGAGGCTGAGAAGGACAAGATCCTATATAGAGCCATATTATATTGAGGGCCATAAATGCCATGGGTGTGGGGGTGGGGAGAAGAGGTATTAGACAAGGAAGCCACAAGTAGTTCAAAAATTAAGGAAAAAAGAAAAACTGGAAACATCTCAGGTACAGTTTTAGTTGCTGCCTTAGAAAACCCAGAAGTCAAAGGGACCCAAGTGAACAACCCTTAAGCCACACAGGCTGAGTACAGAGTACCCAGGAACTATTCAGAGCTACCAAAGCCTTGTCAGAATCTTTGGGGGTGCCATTTATGTCCTCATTTCCTCTGAATGCGGTTCCACCTAGCAGGAGGATGGGGCGTACTTATTCAAGATTAGCAGAGTAAAAGGTTCCTTCCTGACAATCTTATCTGTGATCCAGAATTTTAGTGCATACCCTTAAGAACAACGATGGCTACGAAGAAGAAGCAATTTGGAACCCTTAATAACTCCACAATATGCACCTCAAAGAGTTCAGTTCAAAGAGAAGTTAAGGGTTATCTCATTCTGTCTCAACAGGTGCTACTGCAACATTGTCTCCATCATCAGGGCAATGATTTTCAAGAGGAGAAGGAGAACCCAGCACCTGCTCTTCACCGCAAGGCTGTATGGGAATGACCTGAGAGCCATTCAAACCACGTAGTCACCTTCCCGAATTGCTGAAATGCTGTCTGGCTCCAGCACCCACTAATGGCATGTGACTCCCCGCTCTTAGAAACATCCATACAGAAAAATAGAAGACAGAACCTCTGAGTAAGGGCTTCCATGGGCCTTTTCTTTTCACCCATTTGAGTCACCAGTATGCAATTTTGTATCAGCTGGCAGAGCCTAAGGAAAAGAAAAAGGATCAGACAGGTTTTTGAAACCAAATTATTGCTTTTCTGACAGATACTACTGTGCTGCTTATAAGTATTTTTCCTATTAAGTTTTAGTGAGTGCAAGGGCTATAGTAAATAACCTTTCATCTGCAGAAGCTTTTCAAGGAACAAATAAGGAGTAATGCAAAGTAATCCTGGGAGAAGTTTAAAGAGAGATTGTATCGCCTGAATTTAAAGTAATAGAATAGAAGGAAAGGTAAAAAACAAAAACAAGAAAAAAAAAAAAAAACCCCAAAACTATATACACTCACTTTCGGGGGGTATCCTTCTTTCTAATATATAATTTATATGCAAATTTTAATGTTATTATAATAATAATTAAGCCTACTCGTTTGGGATATATATATATATATGGAGTGTGTGTGTGTGTATGCATCTGAGGCAGCAAAAAAAAAGAGTCTAAGATTAAGTAATGATGCCTCAAGACATTTAGGAAGGTTTTGATATCAAATAGTTAATGGATAATTCAGTTTTCAGTTTCTCATTTTGCATTTTTCTTTTTTCCCTGGGCCAGATATGAGAGAGAGATAATTTCTCTGGCATACGATGATAGACTTGTTGTGAGGTGGTATTTACATTTTTTTAAGGCTCGACTAAAGTTTTTTATGCACTAACAACCACATTTCTGGGAGAAGTTAGGAAATCACATAACATTGCACATGAAAAAGAAACCAGAAGACCAGGAGAATGCTGGAGTTTGCACTGGTTTGAAACAAGCCATGCATAGCTAATCAGTCAGAAAACCCTGGATTACAACCAAACCGTAACAGAAGAATATAAATGAACACAGGGCATATGAGTGATTCTTGCTGGAAAAAAACTTGAATTATCAAGTAGTTTTCTGAAAATCGAAAAATAGAAGACACTCAATTATTGGCAGTACACGTCCTCGATTAGGCAAATCTGTGTGTCAGTCAACCAGAATATACAATAGAATAATTTAGGTTCATTCTCTCTCAATCTACAAACATAATCATTTTCACATGGAAACTTGGCAATGTCACACCTCATTTCTCAGCAGACTTAAGAACAGTGTGCAGTCTTGAGGTGTTTTGGATCACCTTTCCAAAATGAATCCCAGTACATTTCCACTCCCTTTACAGATTATTATCACGTACAATTAAAGCTAAACTGCACTTGTCAAAACAAGATAAATCACACTTTCTGGTGCGATAGTCCTAGATTTCTTCTTAATCGTCCTTTGTCACCTGCTCACAAAGTTTACCAATTGAACCGCTTGCAGTGCAATCCCGATGCTTATTAGTGATTTAGTCATAGTTATTGCCATAATTATAACTTTAAAACTTTAACAAATAATTAGTACTTCACGGCTTTACGTGATGTTTAATGAAGCAGTAATGATTTACCAGAAGTAAAAATTCAGAAATGTAACAATTTTTTGTCTTTCTGTTTTCAGGACCCTTATGAAGATAAAATAAAACCAGTACTAATTTGGAACTCCTGGTATTTAAAGGAAGCATACAGAGTCACATATGCATCAATCAACTGAATGACTTTGCTCTTTTCCAACGCACCAGCCAGGATGGGCTGGGTTCACCAACCTCGGTGGCTTAACACAAGGAAGTTTGTTCCTCTCTCATGCTAATGGTGATGAAAGGTACCGGTGGGGGCTCCGCCCCATGTATTCAGCCAGGGACCCAAGCCAGCAGAGGCACCATCTCCACCACAACCAGGTTCTTCCACAGGAGATAAGGGGAACCCTGCCTATCACTTCTGTTTACATCTCACTGGCAAAAGCAAGTCACAGGGCAAAGTTTATCTTCAAGAGGACAAAGGGAAAGTACAATCTGACCCATGCCTAGAAAGTGGAGAACCAGACCATTCCTCAACAGTGAGTGACTACCAAACCCAAGCATGCAGAAAGACGGCAAACTGGCCAAGGAAGGGCAGGTTCCTTGACAATCTCAGGAGGAAAGTGAATGTAATCATCTTTTGTCCTGTATCTTACCTCTCCACAAAAGTTACCTATTTCTATTACTGGGGTGATAGTTTTACACAATAGTCAATATTCCGTGTAGAGAAAAGCTCAAATCACCAATAGCAAGGTAAATAAATGAATTACAGCAGAAAATCTTATATTTTGAGAAGAATCACGAATATCCACTTGCTCCTTTGGGTCTCCTCCTTCCACGTTAACCAAAGAACAGCTACGTAACAGAGGTGGAGTCTCACCCTGCCAGTGCTGTGTGGGAGATGCTGGTAACCAGGGATCCGGTCTAGGAGCCCAGAAATCGGCCATAATGTTCACAGCAGAAAGTTCCGCCACTGACCGTTTGACACAGCTGATTCTTGTGCAGTGGTTGTATCCAGGAAGGCACAGACAGGTATTTTGCCACAACCACTTTGACACGTCTCACCAAAATTGCAAAGGCAAAACGTAATATTCTTTTCTTTTCTTTTCTTTAAAGATTTTATTTATGTGAGAGAGAGCAGGGGAAGGGAAGGGGCTGGGGCAGGAGCAGGGGGACAAGCAGACTCCCAGCTAAGCAGGAACCCTGACATGGGGCTCGATCTCAGGACCCTGAGATCATGACCTGAGCTGAAGGCAGACACTTAACTGGCTGAGCCACCCAGGTGTCCCAATAACATTCTTTTCTTGTCAACAATGTATGTAATGGACGTTCCAGATCTTGTAAAGCCTCACTTCATTGCCAACCTACACTCTAGAAAATTATATCAAAATGAAAACCTTCCACTTGTGCATTATTTTTTATAATAATTTATGCAATCATCCTTGACCTACAACCTATTCGAAGTATGTTGCTGTTCTTTAATGTCAACTCTTTGCTTGTGTGTGTGTTACCACGGTTCAATACCGTCTAGCCTTCTCATCCCCAGGCCTGCTCTGTCGTGTGCTCTTCTTCGCCACAGTCGTCTAGACTCAACATTCACAGCCACTGAAAATGATCTGTAATAAATTTTGGTTGCTCGTAAGTCCCTTTTTTTGCCCCCACAGAAGATTTAGTGAAATATTAGCAATAATTGGTCCTCATTAAGAACCGGACCAAAGTTCGTTAGGATAATTTCACAACTGATCCACAAGGAAGTTGACAGCCACCCTTCACAGGTGTTCGAGGAGACTTCCATATCTGTATCTGCTTTCCACACTCAAGATTTTTCTATCACTTTTAACATGTGAACAAGGCCAACTGGTCTTTCTCTCTTTTGTAGTGCTTGTGCTTTATGTCTCTTCCAGATTAGACTCTAGATTCCATTGACATGTTTCCAAACGTCTGTACAATTTATAAATGTGTTCTGCTAGGAAATAATTTTTTATCATTATTCATTAACTTATGAAATGACTTAAGATGACATGGAAATATTGGAGCTTGACAGTGTCCTAGATCCTTTCCGTGTGTGTGTCTGCAAAGTGTATGGGCATATAAAAGACAGATGGATATAGAAAGAGAGACAATCTTCCAACCAGTTGTAAATTGGATGCAGTTGCTCCATTTCATTATCTTCCAAAACTTTAAATGTAAATTTCAGTTGATAATAAAAATACAGTGTTTCTATTTTCTAAAAAGACCCTGAGAGGATATTGCATATAGGGTAATGCTCAGAGGTAGCAGAGATATCCATTTCAAAACATCACCTGGTAATAAAAAATAGAGTTAAAAATAAGAAAAAAATATAACAAGGTGACAAAGGCCCAAAGGAAAGGAATATACACTGCCTTTGTGCCCATTATTCATTAGGTATATACATGAGTTCAGTAGTTTGTTCCTTTCTTGTACATTAAAACATCTCCAAGTCAAATTGCTGCTCCAAGATGTGGTTCATATTTCCTGTCTACGGTTTTATATATCAATAACAATTCTTTCACTTATTTCAGATTATCTGTGGTCTAGCTTCAATGTGTTTAAGTGTTTTAGGGGATATTAGAAAATGACACAGACCCTGACCTAAAGATCTCATCAGTTGAAGAAGGAGGCAAGTACCATAGAAGTAGAGAGTCCCTAGGCCAGATTGGTGGTTCTTGGGCTTCCGAGAGCAGAAAACTAATTTAATGGACCTTTGCCAATGATCTAGAAGTTCACAGCCTCAAAAAGAAATTTATATCCTTTCTTATATCTGATTATTCTTTGGAGGTGGGACTTGGACTCATCATTCAGAAAAATTTGAAAGCTAGATCTACCAGGCAAGTTTAGGTGTGAATTCCTCCAAGTTCATTTTCTGAGCACATGAAATTTGATCTTCAAAATATCAAATTTATGCAGGAGACAGTCTGTGCTGAGTTGCATGCATATGTTGAAGTGCCAACAGGTCTGGCCAAAGAAAGAATGGCTTCCTGGGACCAGACATTGATGGGTTGGAGACATCTCAGCCTCCAAGGCTAGTTGTCTCAAAACATGGTTGGCAGGAAGAAACTTCTACTATATCCTTATCCTCTGCCTTCAGCATCTGTGTTCTATTTCCTAAGTTGTCAGTGGGCAGCCTGCTGGAACGGGATCCTAGTCTTCAAAAGGAATATGAAAAATTAGCATGCCAAGTAACTGCCTCATTCCAATCAGAGGGCAGTTGGTGTATTTTCTAAGACTGGCTTCGTTCTCAAGGCGTGGGCCTGAGAAGAGTGCTCTACTCTGCTAGGTAAATACCTGGAAGTGAATGTTTCACTTACATCACCAGGTATGTTACTTTGGGCTCGTTTTTGCTATTGTTCTCGTGCGTGTCCTTGTCTGAAATACATAATCAGTATATGCTGCATAAGTAAAGGGTGATTAGGGAAGAGGAATTGTCAAGAAGGTCCTCTAAGTAGGTTCTCTGTCGCTAGCTACAAAATGCACTGCACAATTAAGAGTGTGTGGTCATACCCGTTAAGGACTCAGTGTGACATTTCAGGGTGGTGAAGCCCTCTACCGTGTCACGGGAGTGCCTCCTTGAAACGTGGGCAAATAGAGTGGTTCTAAACATACTGACGCTAAACGAAAGGGTAAGGTAGTTTCATGTTTTATCTTCGGTGACCTCTCCCTTCGGTGACTCCCTAAGTCCCCTTTCTTTATTAATTTTCTGGATTCCTGCTCTAAAGAGCTAACTAGTGCCTCGTGCAGCCCCGCCCTTCCGGTCACAGAAGAAAGCTGCTCTGATACATCAGCACGTTCAACAAGCTTAGGTGGGATGTCTAGTCTGTCCTGAACAAGGCGAGCACAGACTCTCTGCTCTCAAGGCGCCTATGGTCTAGTGAGGGTGAAAGAAACATAAACGGTACTCTCCAGAGTTTCGACCCATAATACTCCGTTTCCCAATGGAAGGAAGACCAGGCTGCCATAGGAAGCACGTGGGGCATCAGTTACCCAGACTGTGTGAGAGGCCTTCTGCAACTGGTGACGATCGGGCTTACTCTGAAGGAAAAATACGTGCTACCAATGCAAAAATGTGCAGTCACGGAGAGGAGAAAGGCGATGACCGTTGAAAGTACACCCCCTTCCAAGACAAGAGCGCTCTCCTACAGAGTTCTGGGCTCCACACACTACAGACAGAGCAGATGCCTAAGCCTGACCTCGGTCACCTGATGTCCCAGCAGCTCATATGTCCTTCTGGAGAAACCCCCATCTTTCCTTTTTCTCCTCCACTGATTCGTTTAAAATGAAGTCCACTATTTACAGTCATTTGAATTCTTTGAATGAGCAGCATATCAGAAAAAGAAAAATGTAATGACGATAAAATAATAATAAACACTCCTGAGTACTATCGGAGACTGCATCAAGTAACTCTTTGGACCCTCCACCCCTAGGAGGGAGGCGTGCTGATTCGGCCCGTTCCATCAGGCAGAGAGATGGCGACAGTGAGGGGTCTAACTAGCTGTCTGAGTCCCAGGCCCACCTCTCATGCCTTGCAAGCAATCATTTCTCTGCTTTGAGCTGAAATTTCCAAGATTACATGGTTGAATGCTACACACTGCCTGACTGCAAAATCCCAACTCTAGACTTCCTGATGGCAAGAGAGGAAGGAGATACAGACTTTAAGAAACATGTTTTTTATTCCTCATCTCCAGGAATTGGCCTCTGTGATCCTCATGATGTCCCTAGAGAGAGATGTATCATTTTCCCATTTTAGAAAGTTTGAGAACCACTGTGCTGGGAGAAATGGCGGTTGTGAAAGTGGAGGGCTAGATGTTTAGGGAGACAGGAAAAGAGAACATGTAAAGGCACTGAGGCGGCGAGGAGCATGTTGAGGAAGTGGGCAGAAGCCTCTTGTGACTGGAGTCTAGAGGGGCAGGAGAGCCGGCAGCTGAAGCTGGGGAAGCAGCAAAGGGCCAAGCCAGCGCCGGCTTCACAGAGTAAAGGATGTGGACTTTCTGCCACAAGCAATGGGCAGCCACTGCAGGTTTCTAAGCAGGAGCAGAAGAACACCAAGTTGGCATTGTGCAAGGATCACTCTAGCCCCAGCACAGCGGCTGCATTACATGGAGGAAGTACAGACATGAAGAGACAGTCAAGAAGCGATCACAATCAGCCAAGCAAGAGGGGACGGTGGCCAAGATGGTGGCCGTAAAGAGGAGAAAATGAGCACGTTCATGAGCTCTTTAGGACGCAGGACCCTCAGTCCATCCTCCACGCAGCAGCAAGATTTGAAAGCTGAATCAGATCCTGATTATCCTCGACTTCTAACTCTTCAGTCTTCCCAGTGCTGATGGGATGAAATCCAGAATCCTTAACACGATCGGTTCCTGGGGCTCCTCCTCACGCTCCACACTCCAGCCCCAGGTTTGCTCTCTGCTCCAGCCTCAGGGTTTTTCACATGCTGTTCCCTCTGTCTGAAGCACTTTTCCAGCAACTTCCACATGGAGGGCTCCTCCTTGTTTTTTTAAGCTTCAGCCTGAATGTCCCCTCCCCAGAGCAGACTCCCTGGACCATCCAAGGGAAGGAGGGGGCCCTACTATTACTTATCTCAGCACCTCATGTGTGCCTTTCCCAGGCCTTAGAGCAATTGAGCATTCTTTGCTTTTCATTGCCTATCTTTTGTTTGTCTCTTCATGAAGAATCCATGAGAGCAGGAATCATGTCCATCTTATTTACCCAGCACGGTACCTGCCCAGGCATGAAGTAACCCCTCAATAAATACTTAGCACATTCACAAATGAACTCATATGGACATCTTGGGGCGCTCCAAGTTTCAGGCAGGCACGGGAGGCTCAGTGGTGGTGACCTTCTCCAAGGACCCCATTAGGTGGAAAATAATCATATTTTAGATGCAAAAGCTATAGGTCAGCCTTATCGTTATTTCTCCTTTCTTCTTTCATTACTTCCCTGAGATTTTTTTCCCGAAGGTTAACAAGTTCAGAGCCAGTGGCCTGCAAACTCCCAGACAATGCACGCAGTTTGTCCAATTGTCTTTCTCCAGCGTTTTTGGTTATAGCTACGTTTTGTTTCAATTTCTTAAAAGTTTCCAGGACAATGAAAAGACCACCACATTTAACCAGACGACCAACACTAAAAGGTCAAGTTCAGCTGCATTTTTATCACTGAAGAGATTTTTTAGATCACGAAGGAACAGATCCTCCCCTGTATATATGGTTTTAATTAGTATTATTTCCTTTCACATTCTGGAGCACTTTCTATTTGCAACCTCACTTCCAATGAGTAATCTTTATCATCCCTCATAGAAGCCAAGGTTTAGAAAATTGTATAATCCCTATATTCTAACTCAGGCGATTGAAGCAGAGAGAGATTACCTTTGCCAAGAAAGAGAGTGGTTTTATGGCTGAATCGGTTTCAAATTCAGAGCGTATTCCAAGCTTTCAACACTCTACTAATGAACTGTGTACTATTTTCATTTCTGTTTGCTTACGTGAGTATTTACCAAGCCACCGGCATCATAAAAGATCAGTATCCAAGCTACAGAGGCTTTTCAAATTGCTAATACGAGACATAGTTCAGACTTTAAGTACTAGGAAGCAACTGGGAACAGCTGCTTTTGAATCAGACATAAATCTAAGCAATGCTCCAATACAGCAAAAGGGGGAAAAAGACCTTGTCTCATTAAATAGCTAACAGGAGAGTGTATCTGATAGTAAAACCTTGGCAGAACATAAGATACCTGTTTACTGCCAAATCCTGGTCACACAACATTAAGGTTACCTATTTAAGCACGGAGCACTGGCTTCTCATCATATATAATTCTCTCAAGGAGTCTCCCTTGTGAATCTTATTTGCTTTTAGAGTGAGCAGAAATACTATTGCCAAGATAACCAGGACCCAACCTCACAGGGATTTGTAGATAAAAATTAATCCCTCGAATTGTGCCCAGAAGCAAATAAGTGACTAATGGAGACTAGCGGGCAAAGGCATAACTAACCTCTTGGCACCGGTAGCCGCCAAAGCTTCTGAATAATTTTCCAAGGTAGCTCCTTAGTAGAGCACATAGACAAAATCCCACCCGAGCATTAGAAACAGGAGCTGTACAGGCATGGTCTGCTTATTTTTCCTTTATCCTTTGTCATGGCCCTCCTCCAATTATTGTGTTGGAGTGTCTCGAGATTGTTATAGGGTGACCAACTCCTGCCCAGTGAAAAGGTAATTTTTTACTTTTACGCAGCCAAAAGGTAATTTTAAGAAAAATTCTGGGGAAAAATATCCCCTGTGGGGATATTTTTAATCAAGAAGCACAACATTTCCCATATAAATGTTGCATAGGGACTGCCATGAGAATAACCCATTAAGTAAAATATTCCAAAATCGAATCTAATAAAGCTGGATAGAAAAAAATCCATTCTTCTGCTTTGGAATAGAATGTATAATAAAACTAGGGAAATGTTCACATGGCATTAAAGTCTACAAGCATAGCGTAATCCAGAGCATTCACAGAAATGCAGGGAGTTAGGAAACGGGAAAATAGAAGGGTGATAGCATTCTAACATGGCCACAATTAATAGATCCACCTTCAAATAAAAGAAAAAGAAAATCAATTCAGTTAGGGAGATGTCAGAACGGAACAATTATTCATGGCTAATTACTTTTTAAAAGATGATGACAATAGGTTAGTTTTCCCTGATATTGATGAAGGAAAACCTTTGGGGAAATCATTAGCAAAGGTGAGTGAGGATATGAATTATTCTCTGGGATGTTGGAAGGCAACAAAGAGGGAAGAATAAGTAAAATACTACTACAGTCTAGTGAAGGTCATCAAGACAACAGAGCTGAGACTAAAAATTACCGTTTTCTAAAATCCAAACCTGTCATCAACATGTCTCACAGTGAATTATTTCCTTGAACAGATGATTTGTTATGAAATGTTCAGTAACTCACCAGACAAATGACTTTAAATAATTTGATTCAGTGGTACATTCCGAAAGGCAAGATTACATGTAGTTGTTCTATCTATAAATTAAGAATCCTTTTAAAACAATTACCGCAGAACCATTTTAACATGTGCTCTTAAGTTTGGCCTTAGACAGGCTGGTGGTGTGCAGGGATACCTGCTCATAGAACAGAGTTGGCCTGGAAAACACCGAACAGCCTTGGTGGTATTCACAGACCATCTCTGACTATAGGTTAATTATAGATTTTAGGGGCGCCTGGGTGGCTCAGTTGTTAAGCGTCTGTTTGGCTCAGGGCGTGATCCCGGTGTTGTGGGATCGAGCCCCACATCAGGCTCTTCTGCTGGGAGCCTTCTTCTTCCTCTCCCACTCCCCCTACTTGTGTTCCCTCTCTCACTGGCTGTCTCTCTCTCTGTCAAATAAATAAATAAAATCTTTAAAAAAAATAAATAATTATAGATTTTAGCCTAGAGCCGTGATCAAAGACCACGCACCTTTGTAAGAAATGAACAGACTACGACAAGGATGATCCATCCGTTCCCATCATCATTAAATGCCTGAAAATAACAGCAGCAGATACATATCAAAGAAAACGCTTCCCCTGGATAGCGTGAGGCAAGGGCTGTTTACCCCACACAAGAGTTTTCAGCTGCCCCTGTGTAAATTCTCTGTTCAAAATACACACACATGTATATAAATGAACCTGTTTATGTGCAAGTGTGTATCTATGAACTCATAGGTAAGGCCATGTGCTCCCCCTATGCAAGGAGGTCCCTCCAAGAACCATGACTGTTGACTGGTATGTAGACACACTTTGAATAGAAAGTATGTGTTTATTTCCTCTGGTCAAAAGCATGGTGAACAAAATAAAGACCATTAGCTAGCTGTTCCGTCATCCAGTCTTTGATACTAAAAACTTGAAACGATTTCTGAGACAATAGGATTAATTCCCACTAGGACGGAAATTTATGTATCCTGACTGGCTGAAGTCACAGCTGAAA
The DNA here is from genome assembly GCF_017311325.1 of Ursus maritimus. NCBI lineage: Eukaryota > Metazoa > Chordata > Mammalia > Carnivora > Ursidae > Ursus > Ursus maritimus. The sequence continues at coordinate 30,285,071 of NW_024423344.1, read as the reverse complement.
ATCCTAGTTTGAGTAACAGTTAAGTGAGTTCATCAAGCATTTTAACACTGTCTCCTGTTTGGTCTGTCTCTCCTCTGTTCACTCCCCCCTCCTCCAGGTGGACTGACCTGTTGGCTGTCCTTCCACTCAATCCCGACCCTCAGCCATGTTCTGCTGAGACATTCTTAATTGTGCCAACAGCTCCACCTGCAGGGTGTTCCCTCTGCCTTCTCCCCCATACATGTCTCTTCCAGACCTGTACATGCTTCTCCCTCCCTCGTAGGTACCATCGCTTCTTTAGACCTCATTTACCCAGCACAACTCAGGAAGCCTCCTTGAATGCAGCCGCCCACAGTGACCTCACTATCCTCCAACAGTTCATACTGTCAGACGTGACATTCTCTTACTAGTCATGTGATTATAGGTCTTTAATAATTATGTTAGTTGTAAACCGCTTAAAAGAGGGCCAGTGCGTAACATATCTCTGTGTCCTTAAAAATGATAGCATCCTATCTTCTTTATGGCAGGTACTTAAACAGTGTTTTGATTCATGAATGGATTGAGTTGAAATGGCCCTAACTGTTTCTTCAGATTTTATATGGGGAAATTAGCCTATAAGCAGATGGCATCCATATAAGCAAACAAGATGAATTTCTGTTAACCATAACGTATATGCCAGAATTCTACAGCACAATGTCGCTAGACAATAGAATTAATTTTAGTTAAGTAAACAACATAAAAAACAAAATATAGAAAACAATTTTCATCATCTTAGTTAAAATTTCTCCTTATCAGGAGAATTATTTTCAGTTTGGAAATTTGATAATCAAGAAGATGGTAACTACAAGTGAATTCTCCTTTTGTTATGCATATCTAGAATTTTCATTCATTGCTTTCTAGGAAAGCTGTTACGAGAAGGAGTTGAAGACAAAGCAGAATAAAATCTTTCAGTGAGAGAAAATTGCAATGAGACCACTCTCGCCTTCTTTTTAAAAACACATCTGGAAACTGGAAGAAAAAAATGGAAGAGACAGGAGAAGGGGGTGTCAGACTCATATATTCCCAAACATGGATAAAGAGTATAATGAAACAGCTAACTCCAATCGCAGAGTCTCAGCAAACATTTTTGGAAACACCCATTAGCCTTTCTTTTCCTTGAATATGTGACTGTTCTGCCTGAGTGCTGCTTCATGGAAGGACCTTATAAGTCAACAAAGAGAAAAAGGCCTCCTTTATCATCCTAACAGAGTCAAGGCATCAGCAGGATGCCTTGCACAGATTCCCCAAACTGGCACTCAATAAGAAAATGCATCATGTCTATTTGTAAATGTGTATTATAAACACTTCCAATACTTCCTGTGAAAATGCCATAAAACTAGCTGAGGGCATTGAATTTTCAGACCTTCGGAAGTGTTGAGAAGACCTTGGGCAGCCTCTCTCCTAAACAAAGGAACGATCACTCTGATTATCCTTCCAAGAGAATATTTTAAGATTATGCATACATTGTAGCATGTGTGTTTAAACTCAACTCAACTATTTATATGGGCATCTCGAGGGCTCTTATAAACACAATAAAACTTGAACTAAAATTCCACGAGAATTCAGATAAAAGAAAATTACCTATCTTCTTTGGAGAGTGTTTTTAGAGAGTTTGAAAAAGGACATTGATGGATTCCTCCAGACGAAGGCTTAAGAAGTAATAGTATCTGAGCCGGATGGAAAAAAAGACAAGAAGATGCTGAAGTGTTCCCAGCGTATTCTGCTGATGCTTTAAGTTCTACCCTGTAGTAATTGGAATGGGATTTCATTACGAGAAGTTTCTACCCACTCACACCAACAGCATCCTTATAAGAGTGATGGAGACTAAGTGTACCTGTTATGACCATTACCATCACCGTCTCCAGGGAAACAGCCCAAGAAAGTTATCAAAGCAGTAAAAGTAGAGGAGGAAAGAATACAGCGCTGCCAGCAAACTCAACACTCTAAAATACTTGAAGCTTTAAAATAAATAAATAACAAACTCATACAATTCCACTTAAATAATCATGAGTGGGAATAAAAGTCTTATTTCCTTTTCTATTTCAAAGATTTTAACACTAAAAAACAGAAGACTTCCCTTGACAAACATTATTCATATTCCTTATTTCTTCAAATAATATAAAGCCTCAATAAGATTGTCAAGCACAGTGCATTTTAAGGTGTAGGTAAAGTGAAAATTAGCCACAAACACGAATAATTCGTCTATTGTAAGTCCTTTAAATACAATAATTATTTATGCTTCTTTCATGTTCCATTTTAGTTTCTGAAGGTATGTGGCTAAATCATACACAGGCAAGATACTTCATAGAAGTCCATTATATATGTATAATGGCAAAATTCCCATCCCCGATCCCTGCGTGAGATGTACGTTTCCTTCTTGCCCAGGGCTGTCTGAAATTCGTGGGCTCTCACTGCAATGTGATAAGTAATTTTAAGAGCAAAGGGGTAAATGGTGGTTGTAGCTGGTGGATTTTTTTCTAGTCTTCTTGTCCTCAGTCTAACAATCTGAGACAGTCTCCTACTTTATAGTCCCCATTTAATGAGGAAAGAGAGAGCTCTCTAAATCTATACTACTCAGGTCAAGAGTATGTGTGGGGATGCACAGTCGATTCTAGCCTACATTCTCGAGATCCAGCATTTCCCAACATCCATCATGTTGTTCTCAGGGCTTCATGGAATTAGCCAAGCCTAAGAAATTCCAGATATGGTCACAGTTGACCAATTGCACCTGGTCTGTACTTCCCAGCTTAACTTTCTAAGTTAGATTTAAAAAAAAAAAAATCAAACTTAACGAACACTAGCAGAGCCACGAGACTATGGAGAGGAACATAAGTTACAGGTAGTTCTGAGTATTGATTACACAACCCGCACAAGTTGAGCCCTGATTCAGTGACTCCCATTCTCTGCCCAGCCCCCATCTAATCCAGGCAAACGGAAGCTCTGATCTTCCGTGAGGGATGGCAAAGGTGAAGACCTTCTTGCCTCCAAGGAGATAAAGAGGAACCCCGTCTAGGGAAGAGTGAGAGAGAGGTCAAGGACAGGTCTCTCAATCCCTGGAACTCTCTGAAGCCAGAGCTCATTCCTTCTCCATGTCTAGAGTATTCTTCCTCTCTAAAGATCCACACTCTCAGATACTACCCTCAGACCATTCTCTTCCCATTCCCCTAAATATCCTTGGAACAAGTCCAGACCCTTGGCTCCAACCACCAGGGAAGAGTCAGGTTTTGGCAGGGCAGAAACTTACATAATGAAGAAAAAGGATACAAAATTGCAAATACAGAATTAGGTATGAAAGTGAATGGTTCTTTCAAATGAATAAACACGGAAATAAAAAGCAGATATAAACCCATAACTACAGAGAACAATCTGATGGGGCGGGGTTGGGGGGATGAGCGAAGGGGAGTGGGAGATACAGGCTTCCAGTCATGGAATGAATAAGTCACGGGGATGAAGGGCACAGCACAGGGTATAGTCAATGGCACTGTGGAGACCGATGGGAGCTACACTTGTGGTGAGCATGGCGTCAGGTACAGAGTTGTGGAGTCACTATGTTGCACACCTGCAACTAATGTCACATGGTGCATCGACTACACTTCAATAAAAAATTTTTGAAAAGAAAGTGAATGTTTATTAAGAATCTGAAAAAACCTAAGCGTATTAACAGGTCGACCACAGCAGTCCCAGGCACAACCTATCAGGTCCCTTCCACCATCGTAGCGTGTGGATCTGCTGCGGTCACTGCCAACTGCAGCTCCTGCCCACCTCCCACTTCTGCCAATTTCCATGTTCGTGTAACTGTGCTTTGGAAAATTACCTCTTTCACAAATAATGTGCCTGGTTAGTTGAGAGATTTCACTGATGCTTATGAGTCTTCTGTGCAATATTTCATTAAGGTTTTGCATATTCTGGTTATACCTAGAAGAGGAAATGAACCCAGTTATGTCTGGTATAATGACTGAAAAAAGTTACTAAAAAGTAAAAACCCCTTAGACAAATCTTCAGTTTCTCTTTTTTTCTCAAGGGTTTTGATTTGGTTCCTTTTACATACATATCTTAAACATAACCATTCGTAAAAAACAAATTTTATTTTAATGGCCCCACCAGTCCTCTTTAAAATGCACATAGATTTGCAAGATAGACAAAATAGAGACTACAAATTACTCTCAGTAGTTAAAATTCAATTGCATTGATGAAATTATGGAAAAGGGTTCATTTTCTGGTGCTGTCTTTGGGCTTTTTGAAATCCTGGTTGCTGGCTTACTCACTAATTTGGTAATTTGCAATAGGTTTCCCAGTCATTAGTGCAAATTAGCGAGGTTTAGCTATAATGTGAATATTAATATCTTCATTTAGAACCATGCCACGTGCCCTCGCCGGGCTTCTAAGGACAAGTTGTTTTTTTTAAGCCTTGGAGAAAGTCTATATGAAATACATGAATATGATGTTTATGAAAAGGCATTTGATAACCAATGCATTATTTTTCACCTTCTATATACAAAATGTCAGTGACTTTGGTAATATTGTATTTTAAAAGCCCCAAGGACTGGCAGACAGCTCCTTGCACGTACTGTGCTATATTAAAGGAATATTGGTCCTTGGCTAGAAAGGATTTTCTAGCCTGGTCTGAGCAATAACCACTTGATCACACATCTCGCCTGCGTCTAAGCTCCCGACAGCAGAATATGTGCCTCTCACTTGCTGGCTCGGAGCCCTCCACTCAGCATCCTGCACAGTCACTGGGGCCGTGTGCCTTCAGCCACATGACCTCGAGGGCACGCTGGAGAAATGTTGCCTTCCGTCCATGACCCTTGTAAGACCCTTTACTGTCTTCCCAAGTTGTCACCATGGCACTCACTTGCTTTCATAATTCTCCCTGACAACCACTGCTCCTGACGCCTGCTTTCACTGCGGGGCTCTAATTCAAGTGCAGGCTGGAGACCACCACTGTCAGTGTCTTTTTCCCCTAATACAAGCCCCATTGGGACTTCGCCTGGGAACACGCCCAACCTAGCAACTTACTAGCTAAGGCTGACCCTCTCAGCCCTGATACCTGGTCTGCTGCCTCGCCCGACCCAGGCCACAGAGAACTCCAAAGCTTCCTTCCCTTCTCTTTCCTAAACATGGCATTTCAATTTAACACTTGTTATCAAGCAGCTGGGAGGCAAGAATGATCACGTGAAATGAAACGGTGTCCTCATGAAAAAGAAAGATACATTTATCAGCTGAGACCTCAAAACAAGACAGCAAGATGGATGGTTGGACGAGAAATTATTGTCCCTTATTTTTCCGCATTATACCACTTCCCACTTATGGTTGTAATATTCCCGAAAGAATAGCTTGAGCTTTGGATTTGATCTGTGAGCCTCTGACATATCTTGGAGTCTATGTTCCCTTATTTGTAAAATGAGGTAATAAGATTACCTCCAAGGCCGTGGTGAGGACTGAAACATAAAATATGTAAAATACGTAGCACAGAGCCTGGCGATAATGACGTTAGTACCCTAACTGAAATCATTATTAAAATGGCACATGTCTGAACATCCAGGCCCTTGCTGGGGCCCTGGGGTTGATTACCAGTGAATCATCACTGACAGTTTAGGCTCCAAATCCGAAAGCGATTCTGCCCAGAAGGAGCACGGTGTACGAAAGGGCCAGAGGGACAAGCCCACTCGGGGTTCTTTCAGAAAAGACAAGACTAAAAACACAGGAAGAGCATCCAATACTGAATCCAAAGGGCCAGGCTCAGGAAATTTTAGGGCCAAGATTTCTGAGTTGAGATGGAGATGGAGTGAGGACACAAGCAGATGGGGAGCAGGGAGCAGCGACCCTGCACCTCAGACACAGGTGGGTAGTTCCAGCTCATCCCTCCGAGCCGGAGGTGCTTGGGAGCATGAGGTGGACAAAAAGGGTCTGAAACAGAACACAGGGCATAGGATGTAAGAGATCAGAAAGCCTTTAACCCATTTGAGCTATTTTTAAAATGCTGCATAAATACTATTCTAATACTACCACCTTTGAAAAACACCTGTGTTCAAAGCCTGTCTACCTGAAAGACCACGTTTTCTGAACAGCAGTTCTATTTCCTGAAAATCAGGCACCTGTTACCCGAAGTGACGGTACCTGCTGTGAGGAGGCAGCCATCAGATCCAACAGCTGTGTCTGCTTGAACTATGCTGCAAAATGACCCTGTGGGGGCAGTGGGACTCTATAGAGCGCCCTCTGAACCGCCTTGGTGACCCTCTCCAGCTGCAGTCAGTCTGTCAGCAGCCTTCAGTGGGCACTTGTCGTCAGACCGGCAGGCAGTCCGGGGAACCAATGGGTGTCTCTTTCCAAGAGGGAACAAGATGTTATCTCCTCAACGCTAATGTGTATGGGTGCCTGCTGGCAGAGTTAAAGACCCTTCTCCCCACCCAGTCTCTTTCTAGTACATTTCACGACTCCCTGCAGCCACCATCCCTGTGCATCTGCAAATTCTTAATACTTTAGCATAAAGCGACTTCTTTTTAGATTCCTCTTGCCTGTTCTTGGAATTCATTGAACCCTTTCCCCTCAAGTTAATGCACACTTTCTCCTGGTCAATGTGCACCCACTTCAAAACTTCATTTCTAGTGTAAGTGTTTAACAGCTTAGTCTAGGGATGAAAAGAGAGAGAGAGAGAGAGAGAGAGAGAGAGAAAAGCAGGAGTGCGAGCCTCATGAAAAGGGAAAATCAGAACAGATTGCAATGAAGCTAAACTGTCTATTCATTTGAATCAAATGCTATAAATTTCTAAGCATAATGTTTGACAGTAAACTGTCATCAAAGCAACAGACTCATTATAAAAATGCTAAGGGTATATAAATCTCATTGACTGCTTATCATTAACTGTGCGGGGTGCTGATAGGAAATGCCTGGTTATAATTTATATTTCACTAATAAGGTCCATTTTAGAGTATAGCTGTCAAATCTATTACTCACCTTTCCCCAGTTTTATAGTTGTTCTGGACAGCACTGAAATTGAATGTTAAAAGTGTGGTTTCAAGCATTATCTTTTTGCTCTAATATCTCAGCCCTGCATATTGAAGCTTGCCTCACCTCTAATCAGAACTCAACAGCTAGATTGTTTTTCAGAAAGTAAACCAGAGAGAGAGAGACAGAGACAGAAACCTTCTCTAGAAAAGGAAAGATGCAACAGAGGATTATTTTCAAAATAATTTTCAAAATTTAAAAGGCAAAATGCAATTAAAATATTGGCAGTCCAATTATTCCATTATTCTAATATATCATCGGCATTAATGATGTCCCCCCCCCTTTTTTTTGCCGTGATGAAGAAACTTGTCAGTAAGTTACTACGACATGGTAGGTGCCAGGTTAGACACTTCTACTAAGGTGGTCACATTTCTCTTTTGGCTGATATTCAAGGGGCTCAAAGCAGTTTATCCAGGTATTAGGCCATGTCCTCATGATCTCATAGATGATGACAAAAGTTGTTGGTCCCTACAGGTGCTATATAAGACAGGGAACATGACCAAGGAAAGTAGGAATACAAAGACCTAAACAAAGCGACATATGGCGTAACCTCTAGCACACTTCAGAACCCCTTGTCTTGATATGCTAAACACCAAAAAAAATCTCAGTAAACTTTCAGAGAAGATGTTTTCATATGTTTGGCATATGATAAATGGAGTGATAATGTTACATCTCCAATGCACCAGTTCTTACTCACGGGAGGCTTCCAGGGAATATTCCATCACAGAATAGAAAGAAGTTCCTAGAATGTGCCAAGCTAATGCGTTGAGCAAGGACACAAACTGAAGGCCCCAGTGAGAGCTAAGCTTCACCAAAACATTAATCTAATGAAGAACGGGTCCTTAGTAATCAAATCGCAGTCCTCCTTGGTCAAAACGAGCTCGGAATTGAGGAGTCCCAGTGTGAAAGATCAAAGAGAAAGCCCACAGGGTGATGAATTGCTGTCCCCAGCCAGGTGGTTTTGACTGTGAAAAGCTTCCTCCTTTGTGGACATACCCTCTATGTATTTTATTTATTTTTCTAAAGATTTTATTTATTTGTCAGAGAGAGAGAGAAACAGAGAGAGAGAGTGCGTGCGCACACAAGCAGAGGGAGCGGCAGGCAGAGGGAGAAGCAGGCTCCCCGCTGAGCAAGAAGTCCAATGCAGGACTCGATCCCAGGCCCCTGAAATCTTGACCTGAGCCAAAGGGAGACGCTTCACAGACTGAGCCACCCAGGTGTCCCCATTCTGTGTATTTTAAAGCGGCATTACTTACAAACTACTCCTGACACGAAGGACTGCGTGTGAGTGAGCGAGCTAGCAAAGCTACAGCATTGTACCCAGCAGCACATTCTCGACGTCTGCCCGCCGGACTCCCCCCCTTTCTCCAGTAACTAACGCCAGTGTTTGGAGGACAAGCGAGAACCGTGTTATACCGAATTCTGTTACAATGGGTCTGGGTTCCCAGTCCCCCAACTAGATCCTTCAGTTCCAAACCACTATGCTTCATGATGGCTAGATGAGTTGCTAGAGTCATCAGTGCATAGTGTCCGTGCCTTACCTCCATTTCCTTCTGAAATTGCTCTAACTCTCCAGAAGCTTCCCCTTCAGTGGCAGCTCTTTAACCAGATGCCCATCTATTATTTTCTCTAATCTTCTGACGGTTCTTCCTCTCTGTTCCATGCAACCACCCAGCACTCAGCTTGTCACTTCCCTGTCTGCTATAAATCCTCATCTACCCCGTCCCCCTTAGTCTTCTCTTCAGCTTTTTAGTGAGATGAAAATCACTCGGGTGCACGGAGTCAACCTGAAAGAAATCCTGCCTCAAACTTCACTAGATGCGTAACCTGGGAGGAAGTCACTTACCCTCTCTGAGCCGATTTCCGCATTAGGAAAGTGAACATGGAACCCACACCCAGGATACCCCTTCTCAGATACGTTCAACAGTCGGCAAGTGCCAAGGCAGCTGGTCCCAGCTCTTTCCCACTCACATCTGACATAGTGTCAAGGGCACACCAGCTTTCACAGGCACAAGGGAAGCCACAACTACACTGCAGAGATGCAAAATGGCTGCCCCCACTGCCCTTTGTCACAACCTCTACCTTCATTTAAAAACAAACAAAAAGCCAAAACCAAAACCAAAGACAAACAAAAATGCTCTTGTACAGTATAAAAGCTAAGTTCTTTTGCCTGCGCCCAAGACCCTTTGTGATCAGCCAGACCCTAACTACCTGGGTCCCACCCAGCCCACGGGCTCCTCCCCACATCCCCATTCCCGACAAACATCCCGGAATCCCCCGCAACCATCCCGGAATCCCCCGCAACCCTGAACAGTCACACTCTTGCTGCAGACTTTGTTATATTTTTCCCTTCCGCCAGTGCTTTTACTTTGTTATTTATTTAAACTTCTAATCATCTGTCAAGTCTACCTTCAAATTCTATTCCATCGAGGAAACTCCCCTGACCACCCCAGGCAAAGTGTGGTTCTCCTAGACCCATGTTCTCTCTACAGTTTAAACAGCCAGTTATAGCAGTTGTCATCGGTGAGTCTGTTAAACTCCTTTGGGAACTGTGTCTCTTGATCTCATCCCCAGGATGTGCAGAGTACCCAGCATGGTGTAGGTGCTCAATAAACATTAGAAGAATAAATGATGTGGGGCATCTGGGTGGCACAGTTGGTTAAGTGTCTGACTCTTTGTTCTGGCTCAGGTCATGATCTTGGAGTCATGGGATCAAGCCCTGCATCGGGCTCCACGCTCAGAGCAGTCTGTTTGTGACTCTCTCTCCCTCTCCCTCTGCCCCTTCCCTACCCCTACCCCCGCTTGCGCTCTCTCTCTCTATCTCAAATAAATAATATTTTTTTAAAAAAGGAAGAAATGAATGTTACCATTGTCTTCTATAAAACCTCTCCAAAAATTTCATAAAGAATTAACTCTTGTTCAATTTTGTGGCCACATACATATGGCTTTGGTCTCATACTTTCTTCTGGCACTCTGTCTACAATGAGGGCTGAATAACAATTTGCACAAATCGACCTTCCCCAAATGCAACTTCACCTAGAAACATGCTGAAATTGACCATATGCGTGAGGTCCGCCCAACCCTTATGGAGTTACAGAGGATCGAACTCTGCAACCATCTAATACACATTCATTGGCGTAACCAACTCCTTGAGGAGGGAATAGAGGTAAAAAGATGAAAACAGCAATTCAGAGGCACTCAGAATCACTGAGCTTTACACGGGGCAAAACTCTGCAGTTTAATGTCCAGCCGCATTCCTAATTTTAGCCAGATATTTCACTAAGGTGAGAAAGCACATACCATAAATCCATCTCTATGGTTGGAAAAAAAAAATCAATGCATATATATCATGGGTGAAGGAGTGATGACATGATTTTCTTAAGAGAAGCAAATACATATAGGGGCGTCTGGGTGGCTCAGTTAGCTAAGTCTCGAACTCTTGATTTCGGCTCAGGTCATGATCTCAGGGGCGTGAGATCAAGCCCTGCATGGGGTTCCATGCTCAGCGGGGAGTCTGCTTGAAAATTCTCTCCCTCTGACTCTCCCTCCACTTGCACACAATTTCTCTCTCAAATAAATAAATCTTTTCAAAAAAAGTAAATACAGGGGCACCTGGGTAGCTCAGTTTGTTAAGCATCTGCCCTCAGCTCAGGTCATGATCCCAGGGTCCTGGGATTGAGCCCAGAGTTGGGCTCCAGGCTCAGTGGGGAGCCTGCTTCTCCCTCTCCCTCTGCCTGCCATTCCCCCTGCTTGTGCGTGCTTTCTCCCTCTCTCTCTCTCTCGCTATCTCTATCAAATAAATAATAAAATTAAATTTTTAAATTTTTTAAAAAAGTAAATACATATGTAAACTATACAACTAATGCTTGTAGGTGGTCTAATCTAGCCAACAGTACAGTCGGAATTAATAAGCAGTGTTAATGTGACAAACAGTGCAAGTAGAATAAACAATCTTCCTCCTAATTTTAAGTTCACCCCCATATTATTATGAACTAGTAAGAGTATGCAGTTCAAACACAAATGCCAAGATAACAATAGCCCCACAAAGTACTCCTGAATCTCCAGACATACTAAGCAAAGAAAAGCAATTTTTATTTTTTGCTGATAAATGGTTTAATCAAACCTAACAGATGAGGCAATACATTTTGAGAACACTTTGTTGTTCAGATCATGGGGTCAGTAATTTTCTTTGCTGCAAACACATCACAGTGGAACTGAGTGTGTGTTAGGGGATAGGTGGTGAGGAGGGATGACATAAATTTTCTGCAAAAGGTAGTATATTATGTTCTATCTAGAAAATATTCTATATTTCACACTTGCTACAATAGGAAAGAGGCATAGGAACTGATAGTTTTCCTGTGAATTTGCAGAAAGGTAATAAAATACCAATGCAAAATCGTACCTCTCAAAAAAAAAATCAAAGCATTAAAGCAATAAAGGAGTAGATGTTAAATTTCAATATAGCATTCCTAAGTCAACTTATCCTGTATGCAGTCTGGGGCCAACTTCAGCAAATGTCACTAAAAATAACTACCAGATAGTCAGGTCACTGTTGCGTAATTTGTACAATTCATTTCTGGAAAAGAAATGACCCCAGGCTACATTTTAGAAAGACACCGCTTTCTGTGGTCAGCCAGCCCTGCATCCCAGCCAGGAGCTTCCAACATTTGCAGCTGGGCATCACGTACTTGCAGATTTGTTTCATGTTTCTGCACAGGTCTTTTTAATATGCTTGAGAGCAGACACTTTTAGAACTATACCAACTATAACTTTTAGTGGAAAAATTCAGCCTGTGTTCACATAACGGTGCCATGAGATAATGGTAATCATTCACATTTGCAGAACACGAGTGGCTTTCAAATTGCTCTCATACATGCTATCCTTCTGAATCTTCACCAACCCTGGAAAGCAGAAAGGCAAGGCACTATCTCATTTTACGGATGAAGACACTGAGGGTCAGAGAGATGAAACAGTTGGTCTGGGGCCAGCTAGCTTTGGGACTTCTCTAAGGCCATTCGAGGTCCTCCAGCTCCCAGCTCAGGAGTCCCGCCACTCCTCACAGCTGTCAGGAGAAGGAGCTCTGTAGACTCTTGGTCACGGGTTTGACTTTCAGCTCCACCAGTTGCCTGATAGGGCTACTAAAGAGGACATTGCTAAGCGCTCTACCTCTGGGTCTTACAGAAAGCTGGCATGATCTCATAGAGGCCCAGCTCCCACCACGGTTTGTAAGTTTCCCACAGGGCTGTATCCCCTGTACGTGCTGAAGGTGCTGTAACCCAGTGGGGGAGAAGTTCCAGGGAGATGACTTCAAAGCCTGAGACTTCTAGGGAAAATAACTGTCAAAGTGTGCCCGCTTAGCCCTGGGACTAAGGGCCTTCCCAGCATGAGACTTTCAGGGTGAAGCTAGAAATGAGGGCTCTCCTGGCAAGTAGGACATTACAAAAACCAGGACAGTCCCAGGCGAACCAGGGCAGTGGGTCATCCCAGCTTTCAAAATTTTAACAAAGTATCTTCAGAAACATCAAAGAGGTGTGAAATATTCTGCCCTTCTATTTTCCATTTGCCCATCAATAAAAATTGACCAAGAATTTGAAATGAGTTATGAAAGACCCAGTTGGGCCAAAAATTAGAACTGAATTGACCCTTCATTGAACCTTTATCTTACTTTCAGTTATTTACTTATCTTAATCGCTAAGTGTTTTTTGCCTAATAAAAGCTAACTGTAGAGAATACATTGTGATACAAGCATTTGCCACCAGAAAACTAGACAGAGAGAGAGAAACAAAGAAGCGTCTATACTTCAGCATGAAAAGGACACAGGATGCTATGTGAAGACAAAGGAATGACTTGGAACCCACGTGTGTTTGGGGAGGGGCCAGGTGGGAGCAGACATTCAGGAAAGGAATTTTGAATGAAGACATGTTTATGCTGATAGAACTTAGTTGAGGATACAGAGAGAAGAGGGTGGCGCTTGGGCTGCACTAAGACAGGACAGTCCTACCAAAGAACAAGCAGCACAAAGGCCAGGAGGCAAGAGGGAGCGCGGCACATTTATAGAACAAAGAAATCAAGAGAAGCATCAGAAGGTGAACATGAACGACTTTGCATCCCATGCTAATGAGTTCAGACATTATCCTGTGTAACTGTGAGCCATTGAAGGTCTTAGGCAAACCAAAGACATAATCACATGCACTTTAGAAAGACATTCTAACATCAGTATGGAGAACAGATTTGGGGAAGGAAGGAGCAAGATTAGAATCTAGCAAGACTGGAGCAATTTCTATAAACAAAGTGAGAAACGATGGTGGCCTGTGTTATGGTTAGTGGCAGTGAGGATGGAGAGACCTGGACAGGTTTTAAAGATATGAAGGTGGTGAAATCAACATGATGTCGAGATTGACTGAATATAATTCATAAGGCAAAGGAAACAATCTAGGATGCCCTTATACACATAGCATATCTGTATACATATATATGTATATCCATGATGAATTTGTATTTCTCATTCTGAAAGCAGTTGTATGACAAATTTTAAATTTTGCCTAAGCCATAAATAGAACAGCTTGGGATTCTGTGACTGTTTCCGGCTATTACCTCTTAAAAATAGTCAGGCAATATGTGGTTATATGTGTAGCTCAAAACCATGCCTGGTATAGCTCGGTTAACAGCCAAAATAATGTTATCCTCATCCATTCATCCATCAATGGACATTTATTGAGGCCTTCTCAGAACCAGGGAGTACACACTGGGGGGAAAAATCATAAAATGATGAATGAAACAGTGTCCTTGCCCTCAAGGAATCCACAGCATATTAGGGGAAACAGACAATAAAAAGACAATTACAGCACAATGTGATCAGTGACAGAATCCAGGGAAACACGGAGTCTTGTGGGAGGACACAAAGGGAGCAGCTTGCCCAGCCTGTGGGAGAACATTGGCCCATGAGGGCTTCTGGAGGAGGTGACGGTCATTGACTATAGGCCTCTCCTAAAGTCCGTTATATACCTCCACCTCATCCCATCTCCCTCTTCCAGTAAGTTCTTTACAAAGAATGACTGTGTTTTATTTATCACAGAACCTTGGGCAGTAGGCGTTCAATAAGACAGATGGATGGATGGATGGATGGATGGATGGATGGATGGATGGATGGATGGATGGATGGGTGGATGGGTGGATGGCAGATGGTGGATGAAATGAGTGAAGTGAACAAATGGATATTGATCTGACCTCAAAGGATTAGGGAAGAATGGCCATCAATTCATGGAAATTACCGGGCAAATAGTGCTTTATGGTGAAAGGGGATTTATTGAGAAGGTACTGGGTTAAATGGGCCATTGGTTCAATTTTGTTTTGTGGCGTTTGACCCTTATCAGTTGATTCTTGTTGTTTAGTATTTATTGAGCCAGATTTTCTCTGTACTTAAGCTACTCCCTGGGAGAAGGTTAGACACTTCTGGAAACTGCATTAACTCTTTCAAGCCACTAGGGTACTATTCAGTGAATTACTTTTTGGTAATTAAAGATGCTGCAACACAGAAACACAATGTGCTGGGATATGGAGAGCTAATCTCTGCCTGCCTTCCTCAGCTGCCTATTTGTGATTACTGAAGAGATAGGGCTCAAATATGTGGGGATTACACAATGACAGTCAGTCCTGATTTCATGTAAGAACCTACAGAAGTCTCTTCCTGAAGCCCATGAATTCTTCACATTAGAGAACAAAGATTAGCAGGATCAAGTGACTAAAGCACTTAACAGCTCTAATCCTCATTCCTGCACAAATTCACTCTGTGGTTTTGTACTTATCTCCTTCAAACTCTTTACCTTCTTTGCCCCTCTCTGTGCATCTGCAGGATGATAAGAGCAGTTGTGGGCTCTGGACAACCACTATCTGTCATCTTTTTTCTTCTAATACAAAAAGAAAAAAATAGAGCTAGGTTTGAATGACTGCCTGTCTTTCTTTCAAGCCCATATATAAACCCGAAATCTACTCATTAAATAGAAATGGTCCTTCCTCCGCCCCCACCTCTCCTACCCCGTCTCATCCCTTTAAAGCCAGTGGTCCGTACTTTCCGTTTGCAAACATCTTATGCTGCTAGTTTGCATCTTTAATTACCCAGTGCACTGGTCTTGTTTTCTATGACTTACAACATGCAGTTTTGCCCTGAGTTCATTCAAGCAAAATCATCCCTGGTTTGAGCCAAGACATATTCAATATACAATTACCTGGTGGGTCAAGGCTCTGCCGTTTTGTCATTTTTACTGGCATTTTCTCCATTATTGCTAAGTACTGAGCAGTATAAGCTGTCAGAGCCACATGGCTGGCCTGAAACTTAATTTTCCTAAATTGCACAATTCTTCAGAAACAGCTTACACCTCCCCCCCAACGCCACCCCAGCACAGTTCCCTTGAGGGAGAACTAGGGGCAAATAGGGTTAAACTTCAAACCGAGTTATATAGAGCTTACCGAGAGCAACAGTGGGAGGAAGCAATTAAGCAGAAGTTGGGTTTGCAGGCTGCATGAGACTTTTGGAGACAATGCAGAATTCTGTGTCAAAGTGGCTGCTCAAAGCCTCCGAGTAGCAAGAAATCTTAGAACAGGACATGCTGGGGTAAAAGGCAGCAGGCAAGACGAGGGAACACATGCTTACTGAGCACCCATTGCGTGGAAGAGAGAGCACTAGATGTTGTTATATGCATGAGGGCATTAATTCTGATAATAACCTATTAAGACGAACATTTTTATTCCCATTTTACAGGTGAGAAGAGAGAAGCAGAAAGGTTAGTGGACTGACCAAGGATACACAGCTAGTAAGCCGGGCAGTCTCGTTCAAAGGTAGTTCTCCTCAAACCATTGCAGGCGGTTCGTTGCAGGAACCGCCCCCCGCCCCCAGAGGGCAGAAAGCGGTTGCCTCGAAATAGAAGACTAGTAGTCTAGAATGACAGTCTCTCTGACTCAAAGTCCTGAGAAGTAACAGACACACAAATTGCCCAGAGCCTGGCGTTCCTCCCCCTCCCCCGACGAGTGTCAGGGTGACACACCTGCTTCCTACCTTCCCTCCAGGTGAGCTGAGAGAAACATCACCTCAGTCTCTTCCTATTCTGTGTAACTCTTAACTCCCCGCACTTACTTCTCATGAAGAGAAGCCCTTTGAAGTCCAGTAGGTCACCTAGTCCCTATCACCTGGAGAGTTTGAAAAAATATGACTCCGCTTAGCCTCTTCCTTTGTATCAACCTCAAAGAGAAACCGTCTGTTCCAGCTTCTAAGGAAGAGCAAAGCGAGATTACTGCCTGTCCCCTTCATCAGACGGTCTTAGTGAGCAAATGCAAACCTTGGAGCACATTAAAACACAAATGCTAATTAGCTTTGGAGACAGACTGACAATCTTCCCACACCTATCCTCTGCCAGGCGGCCTGCGAAGGACCGAGAGTGTGCAGAGCTGGTTTTAACCAGGTTTATTAGTCTGACACCCGTAGGTATTTCTGTTTTCAGAGGAGGCTAGAAACTGAGACCGCAGATTCATAGTCACAAGTGCCCTATTTGAAAATAAGAAGTAGGGCAAGTGCAGACATGGAAGCATCCCGACCACGTATGCTCCGTATCTTTCACGTCTGCTCAGATGACACCTCCCGGCTGGCCTCTTGGTGAGCGCGGTTCAACAGTTCACAGCTCGCGCCGTTCTGCGCCGTGGCAGGTCAAGTCTGGTGGTCCCAGCACCCATTCCCTTCCTCCGCGCCACACCCTCTCACAAGTATAGACACACACACGTGCTTTGGGTCAGCCTGCAGTGCCAAGCTGTGTAGTCAAGAATTTGTTCTACCTAAAGAAAGGTCGAACCTTTGTTCCAGCTCCTTAAGAGGTAACTTCTAAAGCCTGGGAGTTCCCTGAGTGACCAGCATGTCTTCCTTTTTGGCGATGGGCACGTCAGACCACACAGAATCATGTATGCTAGTGCAAGACACCTCAGAGTTTATGCTAAAGACATGATGCAGGTGGGGCCAGCCACTCAGACCGGCTTAGGGTGGGCGCTCACTACGCCAGAGAGACTAACCATATAGCTAGAGAGCTGGGGCTTGGGCCACATGAAATCAACTGACCTTGGGGAGGGATAAAGAGAAACTGAGTTCAACCCTGTGGTCAATAACTCAGTTAATCATGCATACATAATGAACTTCGATAGAAACCATGGACACAAAGCTACTGTGAGCTTCCCATGTTAAGAATTCTTTGCCTATTGTCACGCACGGATGCAAAGAAGATGCTGCGTCCTTGAGGACATGGAAGCTTCATGTTTGGAACCTTCCCAGTCTCAGATTCTGCCCTAGGCAACTCTTCTTTTGACCAGGAACAATTTGTATACTTTTGCTCTAATAATCCTGCAATGGTGAGCATGGCCTTTTCTGAATTCTCTGTGTTGTCCTAGTGAATTAACAAACCTCAGGGATTCCATGGGGACCCCCAAATTTGTAGTCAGCTGGTCTGAAGTGAGGGTAGCCCGTGGGCCCCAAAACTTGCGGCTGGTATCAGAAATCTCAGGCAGACTTGGCAGGACTTTTCCATACTGTGTCCTTCACCTCGTTTGGCTGACTCTGGGCATGACCACACTCTCTGAAAGTAGCTGCTTACACCTCATTCCCCTTGTTTCTCCTACTGGCCCTGAATCATGCCTCCCGTCTTTCTCACTCTCTAACCACCTCATCACAGTACTCCATGTAATGTCCTGAGATGGGTCTTTCCCAGGAACACCCTAAAAGTCAAAGATAAAAACCTTTTATTTATGATCACAACTCCCTCTGTCATAAGAAAATTGTTTGTTTGTTTTTTGAGAAAGAGAGAGAGAGCGCGTGTGCAAGTGGGGTGGGGGGTACTGTGGAGGGAGCAGAAGGAGAGGGAGAGAGAGAATCTTAGGCAGGCTCCATGCTCAGCACGGAGCCCCGTGCGGGGCTCAATCTCATGACCCTGAGACCATGACTGAGCTGAAATCAAAAGTAGGATGCTTAGCCGACTGAGCCACCCAGGCGCCCCAAAAGAAAATTGTTTGGATGACTCAAATAGCATTAACAGCTATATTCATGCCACGCACATCAACAAGCATCTGAAGACAAGGATATCTCTGAGTGCAAAAGAAGCAGGACGGAGTTTGACAGGGTGAAAGGAAGAGTCCGTGTCTGGGAATCCTGCTCTGGTGGCAGTTTTCATCTTTAACTGCTCTGAAACTCACCACTGGAACGTGGCTCAGGATCACTGGTACGATCCCACCCCAATAACCGTCTGAACGCTGCTCTGAATAGATGTTTTTGCCAGCTTTGCAGTTTGTGGGTTAGCTAGGGTTGGGGGGCAGGAAGGGTAGAAAAAGAGGGAAAGGGAAAAAGGAAAGGTGACAGGGTCAAAGGCAAGGTCAAACTGCGGCACCTCTATCATGTCTGGTTTAGTCTTTTTAAGTTTCTTGCACGTGGGCCTTCAACATCTAGACCCTTTCAAGCTGAGGCCCTGCCCGCAGTATCCCTCATGACTGCTGCTTCCTCCAAGGAGGCATAGACTCACTGGTGTCCCTGTGTGGGGCTAGCTCTTCCCACCGTGAGCCTGCAGCCAAAGTCCCCGTGGGTCTCTGTGGAACATAAGAGATACATAGCTTGTCCCCTGGGACCTCTGATGTGACATGCAGTGCCTTGTTGACATTTCACTTGGGAGTCTTAGAAATCAGTTTTGTTGGCTGCCAGGCTCTCTGAGCTTTAGGGACAGTGATTCTGCATTTCTGTATTTCCCGAAAAAATGAACCTACTGCAGTGCCAAGACTACTCTTCCCTCCCTCACTCCCTCACTCACTGCAGCACTGCTCCTCTGCTGCGACCCAGGCCTCCGAACACAGCTTCGTCCTGCCTCCTTCTCTCCCTCGCCAATCAGGACAAGCACGGTTACTGAGCTGTTGGAAGCTCGGAGCACGAAGGACTTGAATGTCCCTAAATACTTGTGCTACTTGCTTTCCACTGTTGATTTTGCAGGAAATGGTCAATTCTCTGCACAAGATGTCAGATTAGCCTTCCATGTAGGAAAGTGGGAGAACTGGGAAAGTTAAAACACACACACACACACACACACACACACACACACACACACGTAAAACAAGAGAGAAAAATCTGGGGGCGCCTGGGTAGCACAGCGGTTAAGCGTCTGCCTTCGGCTCAGGGCGTGATCCTGGCGTTCCGGGATCGAGCCCCACATCAGGCTTCTCTGCTATGAGCCTGCTTCTTCCTCTCCCACTCCCCCTGCTTGTGTTCCCTCTCTCGCTGGCTGTCTCTATCTCTGTTGAATAAATAAATAAAATCTTTAAAAAAAAAAAAAAAGAGAAAAATCTGAAGTGAAACTCTGGCTATTATAAAATACAATATGGGATCTAACGCCTCTGCTGTCACTGTCCCTTTTCAAGCCAGACAGAAAAGTCCAAAGACCTGGAGCTCAGGTCCAGCCTTCCCTTAAACAGCTGTGTGACCTCGAGCAGGTTACACGACCTCCCCAGACCTCAGTGTCCTCATCCATCAAACTTACAAATGATCTGTGAGGTCCCTTTCAGCTCCAGGTTTTTATGATAAAGAACAGGTGGAAGAACTCACGGTCCCCCCAGGAGGAGGCGTGAGGACCAGCAGTGGAACACTAGCATGAGCAAGGGAAGGGAGGCCCTCTGATGATGCATGGCTGGCATGAAGAGAGCCAGAGCCCCCCTTTTTCTCATAATGGGCTGCCTTGTCTAGATGGATCCTAATCACCTCAGCTCTGAGGAATCTATTAAATATCTGAGCACTGCTATTATTCTAAGTGATGAAATGAACCACTAGATGAAATGGGAAGTAAGTGATGAAATGCACCACTAGAGTAAATTTTCTGTTGCAACGACCAGACTGGCCACGCTGTCCTTACTGGCGGGTTGTCAAGCAACTGCCCAAGTAGGCACAATGGGCCCTGAGAAAGAAGAGATGGTTTTTACTTAACAATGAAATAAACAACTATAAACCGTTAAAGGTCATTGTAATAGTGGAAGGGCAATTGGAGCTGATTCTATTAAAATTATCTTTCTTCATTGACATTTCAAAGTGCAGTCCTCAGATACTAAGATTTACATGAAACATGTAATTTGATACGCCAGTTGCAAATATCTTATCACTCAGGCACTGAAAAACCCAAAATGACGTTTGGAAGTTTTCTCTGTAGTGTCCTCGTTGTAGTTAAGGTCTGTTGTAAGTTTCATGGCTGATAAAGCCCTTCTGGATCGGATCCATACTTTTGAGCATTCTGGAAAGCAAAGAGAACATCAGATCTGCGAAATATAAAGAATAAAGCAAAATAGAAGGAATTAACACCTTATGCCAAAGATGCTGGAAAGCTTTAAGCTTGAAAGGATCCCTGAGATCCATCCAGCTTCCTCGTTTACGGAAGAGAACTCAGCAGCGCGAAGGCGTTTACACCCTGAGAGCATACATCCCTTCTTGTGAGGGTCTGAAATAAAGTTTTGCTTCACTTTTCTAAGAAAATAAGCACTATTTCTGCATTCCTTCCCACTCGAGCATCACATAGACTCAGTTCTAAGCCCCGCACTCACATGAGCCAATATTCTATACTTGAGCTCTTAATCAGATTTTTCCAGATTTTCATCCTCAGCCCATAGGTAGGTTTGGGGAATCGGGTATTTCACAAAACTGCCTGCTATGTGCCAGACCTTATGCTAGATACTGGCAGGAATTCCCATCCTGGTCAAGGAGATGAACATACAAACGAGTGACCAAGGAATGTTGGTAGAAGGGTAACAGGTGTACAGAGACAGAAGCGACCAAGTCTGCTCAAAGCAACTAAAGGCGGCTTTTCCTCCAGAATTCTGTGTTGTTATGTGTACAGAACACTGGCTGCATTCGATTCCAGGCCACACAGATGGACAGCTGTGGAAAGCCCTCTGCCAAGACGCACTTGCCTCTCTGTACCGCACAAGACCCTCACGACCTCTCCGAAGTTGAGACATTAGGAAAAACTCCCATTGCGGGGGACGATCCACAGGGAAAAGTCACGAGGGTACAAGATGCACTGTAGAAGGGCCGAGCAGGATGCATTACGAGCACCGACCGACTTTCCGCCAATTACTATCGCACTCAAAAGCAACACACATGAAGAACTCCCGTTTTGGAAACACGTTTCTCCCCACTTCCCAGTGGCACAACTTGCCAGGCATCAAAGGTCTCCTCCGCCTCCTTTGGCTGTCTGGCCAGTAGCAGAGGCACAGCTGACCCAAAAGGAAGAAAACAAAGGGTGAGAATAAAACGCCACGTTTCTGTCAGCCAGACAGCACAGCTTTCCCTGAAGCCGCGGGACTGCTGAGAGGCAGTGGAGAACTTTAAAAATCAGGCTGACACTGGCCATTTAGGATTGCAGTAGAAAGTCCATTATATTCATTGTTAACATTCTGAAGAATACTTAAAAACAGTAATCTATTTATAATTTCTCTTCTAATAGAGCACCATTATTTCTGGAAAGCTTGCAGCAAGACTAAAATGGCCTTATTCCAACCACCAAAATCAATTCTTCTGTACAAATTTGATATAGGCAGCCTTGTGTACCATTTGAAACAGCTCACTGACCTGTGAAGCCTGGCATTTGCACCATAAAATTCAGACCTTATTTGATGAAGTTATTGAACACTGTACTTACCTCATCTAAGGTTTAAAAGCAATCGTACATGCTTTCGCTTTTTCTCCTTAGGAGGACGTTTTGGAGAAGTGGCAAGTCAAGTTGTTTGTTCGGATTTGGGTAAAGACACAGACAGTCTAGACTGCACTTAATGAAAACGATAAGTTAATTTTGAGTGTGATACTGGAGGTTCATTGCCAAGTAGAAATGATAGAGATTATTTTTAAAAGGCGATAGAAGTGGGGGGAGAAAAGACATAATGCGATATCTGAATAGAAGTCTATTTTCTTCACTAGATTGCTAATTAAAAGTTTATTTTCATATACTCTCATCTTAAAACTTAGGGGCAATGAATGATGCACCCAATCTAGCTGCCGTGTTCCATGGGGAGAATAAAGAATAGGAATATTTACCCTTCTTAAGACCTCGCTCTACAGTGATCCGTACACGAGGAAATCTCAGCATTTTTCACTGCTATACTGCAGCCAATCACAGACACTGACTTTTAATAGTAAAACAAAAGCAATCCCCAAACAGCTCAATCTACTTCATTCATAAAAAGAACAAGCTTAGTTGTAGCCATTCAACATTATTCAATGAGATCATAAAAATCGTATCTTGTAACAGGCTGGAACCCTGGGACACAATCAACGTGCACACGTCTAATCTCATCACAGGGGTCACATCACTGATCATGACTCACGAATAGAAGGTGATTGTGGTCCCAGGTCCCAGAAAATCCAAACATTGGCCAGAGTCTGGCAAAAAGAGTCAAAATTTTTAGGATAATGCTGAGATTCCCGTTTGGTAGGGCATGATTTTCTTTAAGCTTAATTCTTTATTTTTTTTTTTTTGAAATTTGACCAAATTAATGGAAATTTGACCAAAACAGATACTTGGTAATTTGGATAAATCCCAGGGTTTCAATTCAATAGGCAACTGCAGAAATGTAATTGAATTCGATAAAACCCATAGATCATTTCTGAAACTGTGACTTTTGTTTCTGCAAATCTTCAAAGTGAGCCATTCTTTTAAGCATAGGTTGCTTGCTAATAGGAGAATTCTCAGTCTTCACTGTTAGATTCACTATGAGTCCGGATACATGCATCTCTCCTGGGAAGTGTGTACATGGCGGGGCAGCAGTCAGATGATCTCTGAGACCATGGAAATGATATGACTGTCCTCTTAGATCTGCACTCTAAAATGAGCAAATAGAAGAATCTGAACACTGGCTTACAGATCACCAGGAAGAGGCAGAACATCTCTCAGGACAGCAGCCTTGCCCATTACCCACTTACTGGAAGCCGTTAGCCGGCTGCATGCATGAACCTGACAGGGACTGTCTCTCCTTGCTGACTCTAAGGGCACTGAAATGAATGCATCATGTGGCCACAGCCTGACGCTACCGAACATGCAGACAGAAGTAACTCCTTCCAGCGCCATGATTACTAAGCAGCTGCCGATAATTGGGCTTCCTATGTAGCTTGCCGACAAGGTGAGATAAGCTAATCAAGACAATTTGAATATATAGTCCACTTGACATCACAATTATTTACGTAAATTATAATAGCTAACCATTATTCGTTGCTTCCTGCATGCCATACAGCATTCGAGCACTTTGCGTCTATGATCTCGTTCAGTCCCCTAACAGAACTGAGAGCTTAGTCACTTGTCCAAGGTCGCATGGCTAGTTAGTGGGGAAGCCAGGATCTGAACCTAAGAAACCTGCATCTGCTATGTGTACTCTTCACAGCTATGCTCTTAATAATCTGATTTTCATCCTTCGTGTTGTTGTGAGCTTTGCTATCGCTAATTAGCATTAATACCTGTCATTGCTGAAGCACCGGTACAATCATGTTTCCACCACGGAACGGCTACAGCTAACCCCAAGATCATGGAGAATTCCCCAAGGAAACAGCACACCGTTGGCGTTGGGGACCCCATGGTCCCCAGGAAACGTCTCCACACGCTGCCACACCTGGGCACCTTACTTCTGCATTCCTCACTTGAAGGAATGAGCTATGTTGTTTCTTTGAGGCAGTTTCAATTGGATTGTGTTCAGGTCGTCACTGGACTCAGATAGTTGTGAGCCCCCCTCTCACTGGAAATCCAAGAAGTTGGATTTCTTGTGTGGAGTAATTCAGAATGTCAGTGATGAGCCTCCTGTTTGTGTGAACCAAATCTCCAGACTCTGAGTTTTTCCAAATATCACCCAAACTGTAGACAGTTACAGACACGGGCATGAACACGATGGGAAGTCACAGCGTGAGCGCCAGGCCCAACATACCCTGCATGGACACTGGGTTCGGTAGCCTTCTATTTTGATATAAATAGATAATCAAAATCTTCCTCCTCCGTCCTTTTGATTTCTTATTCCTTATCTAAAATAAAATTAGTTCATCCTTACATGGATTAACTCTCTCAAATACCTTGAAAGTATGTGAATAGATACTAGTAGTTTTCGAGTCATAGTTAAATAACTAAAACGTACATTTCTGAAAATGTAACATAGCATCATTTTAGTATGTGGTATTTGCCTACTGACTCCATTTTTTGTATGTTTTTGATAATACATTACTGTGCTTTTAAAAATCTAAAGTGCCCTACGGACAGTGCTCATCATAATTCTGCACTTCCCAAAATGTGTTCTGTAGAACATTAATTACATACAACGTTAAGTAAAGCCAACCCGAAAGAAAAGTTCTAAAGCTCAGTACATGCTGGAAACATTGAGTTAAGTGGGTCTCTTTACTGCATGACTTTTAAGAGCCTTAATTTATTGTATATTATATATTATATATTGTGAATCTCTAAGGGAGGACAACAGAATCTATCTCTGGTGAAGAATGGGCTCGGGGTTCTTCTCCCAGTTCAGAGAGGAGCATGACTTTACAAAACGATCATAAAAATAATAAAATTAATTTACTAGAAAACTGAAGTAAAAACAGCAAATGCAATTAATTTTTATTATTAGATTTAACAGAGGTGAGATTCTGTCAAATCTCTACTTATATCTCTAAATGCTTATTCTCAGTTCTTGCTTGTATCACATCACAGACAGGAAATGGTATGGACAGCATCAGTTTCGGACCACACGTGGAGTAGCACTGGACATAGAATCCGCCACGCATATATGATCATGAATCTTTGAGCCAGGTAGTATAATGAGTCTGCTGGTTCAAGGAAACAGGTGTTGGAAAATGCTGCTTTATTTTCGAAATCTGTTTTGCTGCTTATCCCGGTTCAATTGCCATAAGAGGAAAATTGTCTGAATTAATTGCCAAAGAGGTAAGGCTCAATTTTGTTCTCTTAAGATGAAGAGGTGAACATGGTTGAAACGAACTAATGGCTGGGGTTGGCATGGGAAGGTGTAGAAGATGCAGGGTAAGCAGGAATGAAAAGGCAGCTGCCTGGTCATTGTTCTCTACTGATATCTGCAAAGTCCAGCCAAAGCAAAAGCTAGTTAGAAGGAAAAAAAACAAAAAACAAAAAACAAACCAGCGTGTGGCACCTGCTTGCCTTAGAGTTGATTTAAATAAATTTCCGTGATAAGGAGATAGTTTCCCCTCCTAGAGGTAACAACATTCTGCACAAACCCACAGGGGTGATGCAAATTTCAACTAACCTGATTCTAGTTTCTCCTCTAATCATTTTGCATCAATCAATCACATTTTGAGTAGTTGTACATAGTACAACTACTTTGTACCTACTAACGTGTCAGATTCTATATCTTTCAGATTCTCAGCCTGTTTTGTAATATAAAGGTTAAATAAAAGGAGTCTTAGGAGCCGCTGGTGTTTTGCCTAAGGTTTTGTTCCTCATCAGAAATGTTAAAATTATAAAATCATAAAACACAGTTTTAAGAAATGTGCCCTTGTCTAGGGAAAAAGATTAATTAAGAAACTCAACTCCAAGTTGGAGCCAATGCAAGAGTCTTAAAAAACAAAAGCAAATAAATTGTGTGGATGTCGTACCTTGACATTGTTGCTGAAACCCAAACCCAATTACTTGAATGTAGTTTCAGGTCATAAAAATGAACACTTCCTACAGCAAAATGTTTTAACCAGAACTTCAACATAGAGGAAAGGTGTTTGTGGTTGTCTCTCAGTCTTCACGATAGTGTTAAAGAAAGGTGGAACCTTGTGCCATACATACGTGGAAAAGGCACTGGAGTAACGATAATTAAAATTGAAATATGTGTCACAGTAGATGAAATGGATTATTCAGCTTTAGAATCCTTTTAGAAAGAGAAAACATTCTTGAAACCTAAATGAATGAGTCTGAGACAGGGACAGCAGTGTCAATATTTGAGGTCAGAATTGTCATTCATTATCCTTTTACCAAAGACTGCCTCAGTAGGCTAGAAATCCAGAGCCAGTAATGGGGGGGGGGGGGGGGAGAGATACTATTGTTGAAACTATTTCCACTTATCTAGAAACCTACAGAACTCACAAGTAAAATGTTGTTGGTTTCAAGTGACCTTTTCTCTCCAGTACTGGTCTTACTTTTGCTAATGTCCCATTTTAACACCTGAAAAGGTCATTGTCTTACCACACTCAGACACAGGAGAATTGATAATGATGATGGAAATTTCACCTTCCCCAGAGAGTCAAACTATGCCACACGTTGCTTGACATTATGATGTAAGCAGAGTAAGCCCTGTAGAAAAAGCACGAGAGGCCCTGTCATTTGAGAAGTAGCAACATACGCACTTTGTCCTCCAAATCTCTCTCCGCCTGAATGCTATTGCCTGAAATTCTCAGCTTTAAAATTACTGTTTGAATTAAGATACAAAGTCTTCATAATATCAGTATCTTTCACTAATACCTTCACAGGGATGACATTTTTAAATACAGAAGCCTGACTCATTGCAGGGTGAAAAGGCATGGGACAGAGAAGGTGTAGGGACGGCAAGGAAGGAGGTGAGAACTCTTGCCTCCATTGAGCGCTGAGCAGTGAGGAAAGACAGAGAAAAGAACTTCCTAGAGGCTCCAAGGGCATCGAAAGGTGGAACTTAGGGACCAACGACAGGGTGTACCCACATGTGGCTTGACCTGAAGATCGCTCACGTGAAGGGCCTCGCCCACGCTGGGACAGAGCAGGTGCTCAATAAACAGTCATCGCTCGCTCTTTCTTCCGCTAGGGAAGAAACCTCGTCTGCGGGATTGGTTTATATCCTCACAAACCTGAGCTGGACTTCGCCGTTTTGTAATTTGAGATTCACGTGCACTTTATAAATGTTCCCTTCAAAGTCTCAAAATTGGAGGGAAGAAAGGGAGATTTTAGATACTGTAAAACATCTCAGTTGTATTTTTATTCCATCTGTTTATTCACACCTTCATAACGAGTGTGTTGACAGTGCTACTCTGAGCCCGTCTACTGTGTTGCTTACATGGATGTTATCTCCCCTTGTTCTCCCAACATAGTGCTCAGGTAGGAAAAGAGGTGACATAATTCCATTCACAATGTGAGGAAATCCAGGTATAGAATGGATAAGAAAGGTCAGGCTTCAGGGTTAGATTAAGAATGCCTGGTCTCCATCATCGCAGCCAGTGTTCCATTAAACCACAATTACCAGCCTTAAACATTATGTGCGACGCACTAAAGCCATTTACGCAGCATTGGGTCTGGATTGGATAGTTTTGAAGCTCTCTGAAGGGCAAGAACAAGGGTCTTATCACTGCTGTATCACAAGGAACGGTTGATAAAGTCTTACAAGTACTAGATGCTGAATGTTTGTTACATCTTTGAGTAGGTAAGAAGAGAAGCTGCTGAGAAAGAGTTGGGGAAGTTCATGAAAAGCATGGAACTTAGATACTTTTAAAATGTTATCATCTGCTTGCTTCCCACATGCCAGGCATAATTCATTTATTTGTATGAAGTCATTTAGTCCTCACGACAAACCTGTGAATTAGGCCCTATTATCATCCCCGCTTCACAGGTGAGGAAGCAGAGTCAGAGAGAGGTGAAGGGATTCGGCCAAAGCTACAGTGCTAGCAAGTGGCCGAGCTGCTTAATGAATTCCCATGTTTTACACCCTAGAGAGACTAATCCGATTTCAAATTAAGGACATGAAATTCAGAAGCCGTTCTATTCAGTGTTTTTCTCACAGCTGGAGCTGGGTTTCAGTAGAGTGTATCTACCCAGATTAATAATGAGTGAACAGAAACCCAAGGGTCAATTATAGGAGCTTGAGTCTAAAAACACATCATGTTGGGTCAGTGAATCCCAATGCCAGTGATGGGTTTCACCACATCATAAATATATAATGTATAGAAAATAGAAGAAAACTCAATGGCCAGTCGATGATTGACATTATAAAGAACATATTTGGGATTTGGAGAATAAGTGGAGAAGAAAAGGGTGAAATATTTATAGATCTCAACTTCTCATTTACCAGTGAATGCAAGTGTGAGTGATTCAAACATCCTTAGTGGGTACCACAACTGCAGAAGATACAAAAACGTAGGAATCATGCTTCCAAAATATGGGAGACGTGCTTCCCAATCCCTAGGAGTTTATCATTTTTTAACAGAAAGTCAAGATGCATGCACAAATAACTTCAACATAAGGCAGGATGTGATAAATGCTCTGAGACAGCCCAAGTGAAGTACCAGGGACCCCTGGAGGGCAGACTCAGGGAAGGCAGCATCCAGAACATAGACTTTGAGGTGGGTCTTGAAGGTAGAGATGGGGAAGATGGGAATATTCCATAGAGAGAAAAGAGCAGATGCCAAAATAAGGAAGCAGGAAATACTGTTTTACAATTGAAAAAATAGTACATAATTCAGATTGACTCAGTGTGGAATTACAGAGTGGAGTGAAGAACATTCATTCACTCATTCATTCATTCACTCAATATATTTTTACCCGATGCCACCTACATCTCAAACATTGTGTTAGGTAGGTATTGCAGGTGAATATACCAGTGGACGACCCATTTCCAGGGGAGGGGGAAGACAATAAAGAAAAAAAACAAATAAAGTGAGTCAGTTGAGGTAAGTGGCCTGAAGACCGCAAAGGCACGCTGGTTTTGCGGCGTGGACAGCCTGCAGTGCGAGACAAAGGCATTTAGACTTCCTTCTTCAGGCTATGAGGAGTCACTGGGGGTTTCTGCTCAGAAGTGTGAGGGGTGGTGACAAAGTGGATTTTCAAGACACTTGATCTCAGGATGGAAGACAGGAGAAAAGACTGGAGCAAGGGAATTAATCAGGAGGCTACCGCTCTAGCCCAGGCAGGAGTTAATGAGGGGCTGAAGTAAGGATGCGGAAACTGCAGAGTGTGTATGGGAGAAAATGCCAAGGAAATAAACACAAGCCTTGGCGGAGAATCGAATGCGGTAAGTGACAGGCCGGGTGGGGTCCCAGTTAGCACCTGCCCAGCAAGGAAAACAAGGGTGCCACGAGCAGCCTGTGGCACCCGAAGAAGAGGACTTTGAGGTTAAAATGAGTTTAAAATTCTGAAGGAGTATCTATTCGGAAATGTCTAATAGTCTATCAAGAGCAATATCTGAGTTCTTATTTTCTATTAAGCACTGTCATAGCTGCTTCCAATAAATAAATAAAGCGCCTGCAATTTGAGGGGCACTTGGGTGGCTCAGTCGGTTAAGCGTCCGACTCTTGATTTCCGCTCGTGTCATGATCTCAGGGTCGTGAGATCTAGCTTCCCATCAGGTTCCGAGCTAGGCCGAGAGTCCGCTTGAGATTCTCTCCTTCCCTCTCCCTCCGCCCCTCCCCCCAGGAGTGCATGTGCGCACTCTCTCTCCCTAAAGTAAATAAATAAATAAATCTAAAAAAAAAAAAAAAGCCTGCAATTTGAGTAAGAAATCTGAGCTGAAAAGAGAGCTATGGGCATTACCCATACAGACATGATAGTTAAAGGTTTAAGAAGACATGATGATACTGAGACACATCTGAAAGCACACATGTCATTGGGATCTCTTTGTGTTTTTAGGTAGAATTATTTTTCTAGGCCAGAGACAAAGGATAGTGCTAGCTGCCTTCAGAAATATTTTCCATCAGGGCCACACTTGGCTTTGCGAGTGACTGTCTATCTACTGCATTTGCCTCAGGAGCCCTCGGCTTGCACTGGGCTTGCATCGTCCTGCCTCTTTTGTATTCCCTCCTCCTGCACGCAGTACCAGGAGTCCAGAGAAAAATAATGCTTTTACTCCCAGGGCATGAGAAGCGGCTCTATGTATCTTTTTAAAGCTATTATATTCTACTTAACTGCTTTTGGTATTTATAAATATTAATTGAATAACTTACCCCTTCATTAAAGAAAAAATTAATTATAATTGAGGGGAAAATCCATTTGCAGCTATCCACGAGATTGCTGGTGTCTCTCCAGGTCAAGGGGAGCAGCCAGGACATCAGCGTCCACATGAGGTTGTTCACGCAATAGCAGACAGGACTCGGAAAGGGCAAATGGAGCCTCTGAAGTGTGGCTTGAAAATCTATTCCCATATTGCCAGGTTTTATTTGGATGTAATGTGTAAGACTGGCTTGCAAGTAATTGCACGTGGGGACTCCAGTGGATGGAGGGGAAGACGAAACAAGATTGCTCCCAAGCTGCTGGCTACAGCTGGGTCGTGACCAGATGGGGTTCATCCTATTTCCTACTTTGGTCTGTGCTCACATTTCCCATAATTAAAGAGTACAGTCTTCATTTTTTTTTTTTAAAGATTTTATTTATTTATGTGACAGAGAGACAGCCAGCGAGAGAGGGAACACAGCAGGGGAGTGAGAGAGGAAGAAGCAGGCTCCCAGCGGAGGAGCCTGATGTGGGGCTCGATCCCGGAACGCCGGGATCACGCCCTGAGCCGAAGGCAGACGCTTTAACGACTGCGCTACCCAGGCGCCCCAAGAGTACAGTCTTCATTTTAAGTGTATTCCTAGAAGTAGATTCTGAGCTTTGGTGCCACATCCCTCTGAAGGATTCAGGAAGAGACTGCAGAAAAGCCAGTGTTTCCCAGAGCTGCCTCCTGACATGGTCATTCAGTGCGACCTACTTCACGGGAGACTTCTGAGGGCAGACTGAGGACGCACCTGTACCCCCACATTCTCGAAAAGAATCCTAACGCATGAGCACTGTACAAAAGGGAAGTTGACCTACAAGTGCACAGTGAACAAGAGGTCAATCTTCATTAGTTGGGGACACAGCTGAATTTCTGAAAGATAAACAGAAGCATATTGAAGTTTAACCTGAGCAGAGGAAGGCTCAGGGGAGGGCTGCAGGGAAAGGAGAAGCCACTGTTTGACAGAGAAAGCTGAGGAGGCCTGGACTCCGAAAGCATGAGAAGGGGCAGATCATCAGTCAGGATAACTACACATCTGTACACACACTTGTCTCCCCATAACTCTGCACAGAGATGCTAACACTCGTGGTGTTGGCTCCGGAGGGAAGCGGGAGATCAGTCCTCTAAAGAACCTAAGGGAAGGACAGAGGCTAACTTACCCGGTCCCCAGACACTGGATTTGCAGCTACCCCTTTGGAAGAACAGCCCTCTTGGGGGCACAGCCCCACAATGCCAGGGGAAGCCCTTGCCAGCTGCTTAGCTCTGAGGACATCCATATCAGCAGTCAAGGAACTCTAGTTGTAGAAAAAGATAAATGGAAACATGCTGGAAAAATGATCCCAGAGAAAATAGAGATAATTAAGGAAATAAAAGATAACATTTTAAATATAACTAATAACCTCAAAAGATGTGAAAAGATAATTCAGCCATAAATTAGGAGAGGATACCATGAACAATAGAAATCTGGGAGAACTCAAAATGAACATTTTGATCATTAGAATGAAAAAATTCAGAGGAAGACGTGGAAGATAAACGTGAGGCAATCTCCCAAAACATGGAGCAAAATTGCAAAAAGATGAAAACCTCACTCTAAGAGATCCAATATTCATGTAATCAAAGTTCCAGAGGAGAAACTAGGGGGAAAAAAAAAGAGAGAGAGAGATAAATAATAATTTTCAGAAAATAAAAATAAAATTTCCAAGTGCTGAAAAAATAGTCTTGTTTGAAAGAAAACCACTGACCTTAAAAAAAAAAAAAAAAAACCTACACCTAAATACAGCCTCATAAAGTTGAAATGTTATAACTCTATAATGTAGAAATAATGGTCTAGCTGATAGCAGTTGGGAAAAGAAAAACATAAATCTTATTTTATGGAATAGGGAGTCAAGAGACTATTGGTTTGAACCCTCCTCATCTGAAACCAGCCCTCCCAGGCCCAGAGGGCAGGGAGAGCCTGAAGGAAGAGACAGACCGCTGAGATTGGTGGGTGGCAGGCTGAATGAGCAAGGGAACTGAACAACACTTGTCTTGGGCAGCCCCAAGATCGTAGATCGATCTCCATATCTGCTAGCCAAAAATCTTTACGTTTATGCAGAGGCCTTAAGTGAGTTCCGTTGCGTACCCTGTCCAGAAGTTTTCAATAACACATTACTCTCTCGAGGCTGTATCCTTGGAGCAGCTTCTGGGAAAGGGGCAGACAAGTGGAACGTGCATTCCAAGGACAGGGGAGGGGTTACGAAGCCTCCAGTTGCTGGGGACCAACTAACTGGTCAAGTGGTAGGTACATCTTCTTCATGACCTCCTCCCACGGAGACACTGCTTACGTTTACATGGTGTATGGAAAAACAGACTTGGAAAAAAAAAACAGACTTGAAATCATACAGGTAGCCAGTAGAAGATCTAAAAATAAAAAATAAGTAACAAATTGATAGGAGTAAAAGGAGAGAAACACACAGGCTTGGGTCAGCATGCTGTATTCCTCATCTTTCACAGCAGGCTGGCCAGAGATACTGTCCGAAATCCGTAAATCAAGGAATTGAAGTATAAAAGCACGATATTCTGAGTTATATGGATAACCAGCTGAAAACTAGAAATAGCCAGAAGAATTATTAATAGAAACAGAAACAGTGGGCATGGCAGCCTCAGTCCTCCCCTATGCCTTTTCCCACTTCTTCAGACTGCTGATCTCCTCTTTTTCCTGGGGGCCAATGTCATGGCTGTGAATAGCCCTGGGGAGTGGGGAGTCCTGGGGAGGTGACTGGAGGTGGTTACCTCTGGTGGATAAACCTGGGGATGGAGAGGTGTGGGAAGGGGTGGGAGAGCACAAAAAGATTTTACTTTATAACTGGATTTTATGTGCCTGAAATATAATACAGATGTCCAATTTAAATGGAAAAGCTCTTACCACTGGATCAAAAATATCTGAGCTCATGAATCTTTTTCAAATATCTGAACATATCAGTGATATAGGCTGTGCCAGGCCTGGGCAGAATATCACCAGGATTCAAGAAAATGCTAAGCCCATGACAACCATGACTACAAAAATCAAGTCACTGTAGGCGAGAATACTCACAATGGAGACTAGTGTTGCCAATGGTTGTGGGCAACTGTCATAGGTAGTGCAGTTGCATATTTGCTAGTGCTTTTTGGTTGTTTGTTTCACACATAATTTTTTATATGTGCGATGCATAAAAATAAGTTATGTTTTGAAAATAAAATGTGTACCTCTTAACTAATAGCAAACATCACCACAAAATACATAAATATATGAAAATACAGTGACAGCCTATTAGTGAGCAGAGAAAAATATACATATGCAAACAGAAACAGATTAATACATTAAAATACACTGACCTCCTATTACTGAGAAGAAATAATATATGCATATGCAAACAAACACAGACTTTAACGAAATTATACAACATATGCAGGAGACGACAATTAGCAGCTTATAAAATACCAATGCTGAATTACTAAGACATATCTGAAAGAAGATTGCTAACCTTGAACAATCAATGCTTTAAAGGCACAGTCTAAAATGTTAGTGAGAAGAGGAAAACAATAGTAATATTAATGTCAACATATTTGATTTTTCCAACACTGGACCTATTGATTATGTCCCGCGGCACATGGGTTGGAAACAACCATTTGTCTGATATAATTTTATTTCAGTTATTATTCCCAACAGCTACTTTTTCAAACAGCGAGTGCAAAATAAAACCGTATCTGAAAAGTTTGGCTGGCTTTCTTCCAGTGGGTTGTCCTAGACAAAAACCTCAAAATAGAAACCCATAAAGATCAATTTGGGGCAAGCACGGCCACTGATTTCAGAAAACCATCCCTTAAATTTGGGTCAGTATTTATTTAAGCATCTCTGAGTCCCTCCCAAATTGGCGACCCAAAGTCCACAAACACAGCTCCGGCCACCCACGAGAGGGCTGCACACAGAGACTTATGACGAGCCCCTGAGAAGGCATTCCGTTTGTCTGGGTCCACTAAGTTTCACTGGAGTCCAAGCAGCCTTTTGAAAGATAAATGCCTTATTTGAGATAGGGAGGCTGGCTGATGGAGGCTGATAGAGATGACAGATCTGGACCAGCTATCATCCCAGCATTAGAAAGCATCAAAGCCTCACTAATCCTGACAGCTTTGAGCTACCCAGTGTCTGCCTCTCTCCCTCCCTCAACAGAGTGGAGTTTCTAGCAGCCAACAGCCTACCATAGAAATTAGCAAGACCCATCTTCTCGGTGGGTTTCTCTCATTCTTCTCGAGGTGTGGAGCCCCACTTACCATTTGCATATTCCTGAGAATGTGTTATTTTAGAGCTATCTAAAGGTTAATATTCTTTCACCTATTCCAAAGAATGCTGGTCTCAGTAATGCAGGCTTGCCGCCAGGCAGCCCACACTGCTTATTTGCTGCCTATTTTAATAATAGAATCATGCCATAATGAAACCTTTTTAACGTATGGTAATTTAATTGCAGAAACCCTGTCTGTTTCAACAAAAGCCTTCTATAAGTAGCTTTAAAGATTAAGTTATGGGAGGCGCCTCTCACGCTATCTCCCCGCGGATGTGTATTACATTGCATTACATCCCTGCCATTCTACACCGGCACAATGGCAGTCTCGGATCTCCTTAACTCAGCTCTGAAATTAAAACTTGGGTTTATAAACCAATGAATCATTCTGCACAGTTGAGGGAGTTGGCTTTCAACTAGCACCAGAACTTAATATTCTAACTGTGTTGAGAGGCACAGGAGGGGGAATAGGAAGGATCTTCAAACAGATACAATGATATATAATAATTATGTAATTACAATAGCCAAAATGTATGCAGCTTCAAGTGTGTGTCCTAAACCTAAGTATTTGACTTCATCCATTAAAACAACTCAGGAGAGGGTCTTTATTGTCCCAGTTTTACAGGTTTGGCATGGGTACTTGTGTAGTAGTCCCCCCACCCACCCACCTTATCAGCAGTTTTACTTCCCATGGTTTCGGTTACCCGAGGTCAGCCACAGCCCAGAAGCAGACGATCCTCTTTCTGACAACATACAGTCAGCAGGTCAGTGACAGCCGACCACTCCGTCCCAATGCCTGTGTCATTCACCTCAATTCATTTCGTCACATAGGCATTCCATCATCTTGCATCATCACAAGAAGAAGGGTGCGTACAGTACAATAAGATATTTTGAGAGAGACCACACTTACATAACTTTCATTACAGATTATTGTTGTAATTAGTCTATGTTATTATTGGTTTTTGTTGTTAATCTCCTGATGTTCCTAACTTATAAAGTATATCGTAAGTATGTATAGGAAGAAAACACAGGTTGTATAGGAAGAAAACACAGGTTATATAGGGTTTGGAACTATCTGCTCTTTCAGGCATCCACTGGGTGTCTTGGAACGCATCCCTGCAGACATGGGTGGACTACTGTATTAGTTTGCTAGGGCTACGGGAACAAAGGACCACAAGTTGCGTAGCTTAAATGACAGAAATTGAACATCTCAGTTCTGGAAGCTGAAAGTCTGAGATCAAGGTGTCAGTAGGGTTGGTTCCTTCCGTGAGGAAGAGTCTACTCCGTGCTTCTCCCTTAAACTTCTGGTGGTTTGCTGGCAATCTTTGGTGTTCCTTAGACTGTAAGAGCATCACCTCCATCTCCACATTTATCTTCACGTGGCATTCCCTCTGTGTGCACGTCAGTGTTGAAATTTCCCCTCATTATAAGGATGTCAGTCATATTGGACTAGGGTCAGCCCTAATAACCTCATCTTAACCAATGACATCTGCAAGGACCCTATTTCCAAATAAGGTTGAATTTGTAGGTACTAGGGTGGGGGTAGGACTTCAACACACGAATTTGTAGGGACACAATTCAGTCCTCGGACAACCCGCTGTTCTAGGTAATGGTGTAGTCATCGGCAGCCCTCATTTTTGCTTTTCTGTACTTTCCCTCTGAAGTTTACTCTAGAAGTCTAGTTTCCTACCTATACTTTAGACTTACCAATGCCAAGTGAAGGGGTCTTTGTGGCTCTGAGCGAGCCAGCCTAACTCACTAGGAGACTATGATTTTCTTGGAGTAGCCACAAGGCCCCTATTCCCTTGACATTTTGATCAAAGTAAGCAGCTGATCAAAGATTCTGAGAGTCCCAGTTCAGTTTGAGCAGATATCAGCTGCCTCCTGCCTTCGCCCTAGCATGGGGTATGAGCTGGCATTCTAGATCATTCATGGGAGGTCTGGTTATGAATAGAGTATGTTCCAGGGGTTCCTTGTGATGACAGCATGCCCCGAGAGTTCCTTAAGATCCAACACAAGCTACGAAGTGTAACACACGAGGGGAACTGCACAAAGGAGACTAAGGATTTGAAGCGAAGGTAGGCCAGCAGGGGAAGCTGGAGAGAGAAAATCGTATGTAGAGAAGGAAGTAATCTACAAGCAATGAAAAAACAATGTAGTTATTGCCTCTCCTTAGTATAATCATGTAACAACTGTATTCTCCCTACAAACAGAGATGCCCTCACTCTTCCTTCCTTCCCAGAGATGTGAAATGAAATCAGCCTCTGAATGCATGAATGTTCGGACAGGTGTCTTCCAGGGCAAGCAGCCTCTGGAGCACATTTTGCAGTGTATTAACATCATTCCCTAATCTCAACGCAGAAATGTAAAAATCAAACAATCTTTATGGCCTTTTTTCTTGGACTGAAGGACAGTCACTGGATGTCTCAAGGAAACAGAAAGCTCCAACCTTGCTATTATCCACAATGTATCTGTGAAAGGGTTTCACAACAAAACAGTATTTGTACAGGGCCGCTTTATGCTACCTTTCCAAATCACCAGAGCTTGTTAGGGAAAATAAGGTGATGGCTTATTTCTCTATAACTAGTGGTCACTGTTCGGCTCAAAGTTTCATGGCATGTCTTGGGTCTTCCCCAGCACCACCAAAAGGAAAATGCTCAGCATTTAAGAGGACTATTCCAGAAATGGTGAGATTGATTCTTCCTGATTTAACATGCCTAAATGATTTGCTTAAGATGGTCCAAAACATTGTGATCCCCGGAAAGGCTCAGAGTCATTCATTTCCAGGCCACTGCTGGAAATATTAGCCCATGCACTCCATCACCCCTGACAGGACTAGGTGGGCCTGCCTGGGGACCTGTGACTTGCCTCCACATCGACACTCACTGAATTCAGTTCTACTCGTTGTTCTTTAAGAACGGACTGTTTAGATGGCTGATACCTTATGATTACAATTTGGCAGGGCACTGTTACCTTATTAATCAGGTGAGCGCTGTGTAATTTATTAGCGCAGGAGCATGGGGTGTTTTCTTTCCTTATAATTGCTCTGAGAACACCCAGGGAATCGAAAATTGGAGGGGCTGGGGAATTGCTGGCCGTGCCTGAGGGGAAAGAATGTAATAATCCTTTCTTGCTTATTCAGGCCAATCCTCGAGGTAGAACAGCTGACTAAAGAAGGACAGGAGCTGGCACGGCAGCCCGCCCTACCTGACTGCCCCTTGCCGCACCCCTTCCCCCCCAAGCAGGCTCAGGGAACTCCAGGAAGTTGTGCTGTTGAAGAAGTAATTGCCTTTGGTGGTACTAACTGACTTCAGAGCAGCCCGCGAGGTTGAGGAAAAATGAGGGGCCTTGCCACCTTCACAGTTTATCTCACCTGGGGAGAAGGGCTAAGTGGATTCAGACCCTGAAAAATCAAGCAAGCCTTATATAAACATTGACCTTTTATTCTGAAGGGGAGACTGCTGATAGCACAACTTCTTTGCAAAGGACTCCAAGAGGAGTGGCCTTCAGCTTGTGGTTGAAGAGGATATGAGATGAGTGCGGGAGAAAGGCCGGGAGGAGAGAAGCCAGGGATCCTGAAGGACACGGGAGAGCAGAGAGCTGGGCGCGGGTACCATAGGCAGTCTGGTGCCTGCAGGCTCAAGGGGATTCAAGGCTAGCTTATAGAGAGATTTTTTTTTTAACTTGACAGAATTTAAATTTATTTCCCACACTGATAACTTTGTCAACATCTGCAGTTACATAGGAGAATATCTGCTCTTAACTCAAGGAAATGAAATCAGGCCACACCAATACCTGTTTGATCTAAAATGTCTTCCTAGCTTCCATATTTGTAGCTGTTGTCTAGAAGGGTGATGAAAATCTATTCTTAAGGCTCTAGGTGTGCGGGCCAGTCTTATTCGCACTATAAAAAATATTCCCGGGCACCTGGGTGGCTCAGTGGGTTAAGCGTCCCTTCAGCTCAGGTCATAATCCCAGTGGCCTAGGATCGAGCCCTGCATCACACTCCCTGTTCAGCAGAAGCTCTGCTTCTCCCTTTCTCGCTGCCTCTGCCTCCCCCACCCCCCGCTCTCATTCTTTCTTTCTCGCTCTCAAATAAATAAAATCTTTAAAAAAGAAAT
Source organism: Ursus maritimus (assembly GCF_017311325.1). NCBI lineage: Eukaryota > Metazoa > Chordata > Mammalia > Carnivora > Ursidae > Ursus > Ursus maritimus. The sequence continues at coordinate 30,246,658 of NW_024423344.1, read as the reverse complement.
ATAAAATAAATACTCCCCCTTAATGTTTTTGCATACCCACAATAGGCCGAATTCTGTGCTCTTCTTTACAGCCACAAAAACAAACAAACAAACAAACAAACTGTATATGATAGAGTTTAAATGCTTTGGTTTTGTAATCAGACCAGATCACTATCTATGCGAGCCTGAGCAAGTAGAATTGGGAATTTGTGAAGGATTAAGAAAATTAAGAAAGCAGATAGCACAATGCTTGACACATAGTAACTAAGTCCTTCAAGAATACCTGGGGATAGCCTCTTGGTCAGAAGCCAAAGGGTAGATGGACAAAGTACAGGACAGACTGAAGGTACAGAAACCCTTACCTGTGTGCCTAGAAAGCTGAGCTCGTTTGTAAACTTACATCTTTGCCCAATCCTCATTTCCCCAACACAAACTTGAAAATGTAAATGAGCCCCAGGAATAAAAATGAAGCAATAAGTTCACCCCAGATCATCACTGGGTCATGTAAGGAATGGGACGGGGAATCCTATAAATCTTTCCCAGCCAATTTCTGAAGATCTCCGTCCTGCTTAGCATGGCTCCTAGTTATAGCACTGACATTTCTCGATATTTCCAGGGTTGACCTTACCCTAATTGTTCTCCCAGCACGCACTGCACACACCCACCAATCGCCAAGCCCCAGAACCGTATTATCCTCTATTCAAAGACCGAGGACAGAGGGGAACTTTACCCTTGGTGCTTCCAGCCACTCTAAGCTGACTCACTTCTGATTACCGCCTCTCTCCTTATGAGCCTGGCATACATGTCTAAGAGCCAGGATGGGACACAATTTGAGGGTACTCCCTTGTTATATTCCATATCAACCACTCGTAGTCCGTAGACCAATCTCATGGCCCTGATTCTCTCTCCACTTAATGTAAATGCCTTCTTCCTCAGATACTCCACCTGGGAGGTCAGACAGTGGCACTTGCTCCCCGAATCTTAGAAATTTATCCCCATGCCTTCTAGAAGCTGTCTCAAGTCATCTGTTCTTTGTGTTGTTTTGTTGTTGTTGGCAAGATTCTTTGTTTTCCTGAGATCCTATTAAGGGATCTTTTTGGATATCCTAAATTTAAAATCAAAGGAATTCAAGTTAGAGGATCAACATGGCCCAAGTCTGGGCAACGGAAGCTATCCCGGCTCCAAATTCTGCAACGAGGAATGAGAGAGGGGAAAGAGAACTAGGAATCAAGAAACAGCAGAACAATAGAAACTATGGACCTCTTCCCACTGGGGTTTCCTGCCCAACCTTGTCCTGATATATTTGTCATGGATTATCTGGAAGAATTATCCAAAAAGAGTCCCCCATTTCAAATGATGTACAGTTTTTTCTAGCGTCTGCCAGAGACTCCTCTTTCCAAAGCCATTACAGAAATTCTGCATTTGGGGCTGATCTGATAGTTTCTAAATTAACACTCGCTCATAAGATGCTAGGACTTTACCGATCTTTTCTCTATTCCTTAGCTGTGTCATTGCCTCCGCCCTCCAGAACAGCTCTGTCTTCTGATGCCTCAACGTCCTCTCGGTGATAGAGTTACAGAGTACTGAGCAGGATCGGAGATGAAGAAGCAAGAGGGTAGCAATGAGATTTCAGATGAGATTGGAAACTAGATGGAAAGCTGATGCCAGAAAGTTGATGAAGGGAAGCCAGGGGCCAATAAAAGAGGTCCAACAAGAAGGAGACTGGTCAGGAAAGAGAAAACGGCTGTTTTAGCGGCGGCAGGGGCAAGAAATAGAAAAAGCAAAAGTCACTTGGTCTCAGCCCTTAAATTGCCTTCCAACTTTGTGATTTTCAAAGCAAGTTAATATGCAAACCCCCGTGTCCTTTCATTTATTCAATAAATTGATATTGAATGCCTGCCGTGTGCCAGTCGCAGTTCTCAGTGCTAGGAACCTAGCAGTAAATACAATAGACAAAAATCTTATCTTCCTGGTGCTTAAATTCTGGCAGGGGGGGGACAACAATAAGTAAACATAGATCAGTAACGACAAGCGCTGCACTAACAAGCGAAGCAGGGGACGAGGTTACAAAATGATAAACAGTGACAGTTTAAATAGGATGGTCAAGGAAGTCCTTCTGGGGGAACTGACAACTAAGCAGAAATCTGAAAGAAGAAAACATTTGGGGGAAGAGCCTTTCAGGCAGAAAGAACAGAAAGTGCAAAAGCCCTGAGGCTGAAACTCGACTGCATGTTGGAATCACACCCTGGAGGCACTGGGATGACAAATCCAGCCAGGGGGAGAAGGACAGACGTGACCAGAGGTATCGGAAGCACACCACACAGGACCTGTAAGCTAGGGGAAAGACTTCGGATTTTAGCCGTACTTGTTGAAACAGAAGTACAACTTGAATTCCGGCCTCCGTTACTACAGGCTGGGAGAGTTAGCAGGCAAGACAAGAAGATGTGGTGGTTGGGAACGCTACCAAATGAGCCTGAAGAAAAATGTAGATTTGAGGAATGTACTCTAATTTAGGACGGAAAAAGCAAGATCATTTCTATGTTCCCCACTGCCACCATTACGCACGAAATTCCGCCATTAGTAATTTATTCCTTTGAACGTTGCAAGGTATTCCATACACATGGTATCCAATATTGGTTATCAACAAACAGAGAAAGTCCTCACTAAAATGGAACACAAAATAGTAATCAGGAAGGAGCAGGGAGGGCAGTGCTGAAAATAAAGTGGACAAGAGGTAAACAACTCCTAATAGAATATTCTGAGCACTCATTGTGGTAGGTCACAGGATTGCTTAGGCAATAACAACCAAGGTGGTTCTTTATCCTTCTTCATCAGAGATTCTGTCTATAGTAATGATATACTGCATATAGTGGCTAAGACATACGTGTATTACTACTAATAATGGCTGATACATACATGATGTCAACTACGTGTCTGTATCCTAGTGTTTACATTTATTAACTCATCTAATCCCTTTAAGGACCCATGATTTATCTCTGTTTTACAGATGAGGAAATTGAGACACAGAGAAGTTACTAGCAAATTAACTTGCTATCCAGCTAGTAAATAGTAAAATCACATTTCAAAGCCAGGCTGAATATCTGGTTCTAAAACCCATACTATAAACCATCATGCAATTGCAATGATAAGTAAATGTACTTTTTTCCCCCTTGGAAAGAAAACATTGTATTAATGCAGTTTGACTAACGGATGATATAAACCAGGGTCAGTACACTTTTAGAAAGGGCTATATAATAAGTATTTTAAACTTGCCAGGCCATACCACCTCTGTCACAACTACTCGACTCTGCCACAGGAGCATGAAAATAACCAGACAATAAAAAAAATGAATAACCATGGCTGATGGCCAATAACACTTTATTTACAAAATAGGCGGGGTCCAATTTGACCCATGGGTCTCAGTTTGCTGACCCGCTGACATAAGTAATTTCAGAGAGAGATGCACGTCTCCCCAGCATATTACAGTTATTGACATGTTGTGCCTGAATCAGAATGTTCAGACATGAAGAATCAGAAATATCCAGGAATTGAAAATTTCAGATTACGCCTACTGTGCTCCATCATCTCATTTCAACTGCCATTCAGTACCCTAGAGAAATCTTACGTGATAGCTCCGTAGGAGAGCATAGCATGCTGATCACAGACACGGTAGAGAAAAGATATGTTTTTAAAATAAACATTATGTATTTTGCCCAACAAAACAGCAAAATCTTCATCTCTCCCTAACTTCACTGAGTTTTCCCAAGATCACATGCGGTCCTCTGGAAGTAATCCCATCTTCCGAAGCTCTCCTCTCAACTTCCCTCTCTACTCCAGTGCCTGGCCAGGCTAAGCCATGCTCTCTTAGCTGCATAAAGGATCTTTTCCTGATATAAAAGAAAAATGTCACTAGACACTTGTTGAAAACAGCAAGGAAGACTTCACTCGAGACTATTAAGTAGGGGTCAAGACTATTGCAATTGGAGAGATTAAACTCAACTCTCCTGAAACAAAAGGGGGGGGTTAAACACTGGGGTGAGCTAGTGGGGAAGTTCAAGACACTGGTTGTTGGTTGCTAACTCTCTCTTATCAAAGTTAGACTCCTAGCCTCACACGGAGACTGGGAGATTAGGGCCCTATTTTTCCTGGCTATTATGTTTCAAAGGGATGGCTCCCAGGTCCTTGAGAAAAACATTTCCGCCTTATAGAAAATTTACAATTCAAAGGGGCAAAGAAATAATCTACAATCACATGTATTCTAAAGTATATGCTCCCAGGTTTCAAGATATACTACAAAGCCATAGTAATCAAAACAGCATGTACTGAACAAAAATAGACGCATAGATTAATAGAACAGAAAGAGAGCCCAGAAATAAATCCATGCTTATATGGCCAATTAATCTACAACAAAAGAGGTGAGGATACACAATGGGGAAAAGACAGTCTCTTCAACAAATGGTGTTGGAAAAAATGGATAGCTATTTGCAAAAGAATAAAACTGGGCCAATTTCTTAGACCATACACAAAAACTCAAAATGGGTTAAAGACCGAAAGGTGAGACCTGAAACCATAAAACTCCTAAAAGAAAACAGCGGCAATAATACCTTGGACATCGGCCTTAGCAACATTTCTCTAGATATGTCTCCTCAGGCAAGGGAAACATAAGCAAAATTAAACTATTGAGACTACAATAGTTTAATAATAAAAAAACTTTGAATAATGAAGGAAACCATTGACTAAACAAAAAGGCAACCTACTGAATGGGAAAAGATATTTGCAAATGCTATATATTGTAAGGGATTAAAACCCAAAATATATAAAGAATTTGTACAACTCAACAGTAAACAGACAAACAAACAAAAACCCCAAAAATAGTCTGATTAAAATTGGGTAGAGGACCTGAATAGACATTTTTCCAAAGAAGACATACAGATGGCCGACAATCACATGAAAGATACTCAGTATCACTCATCATCAGGGAAATACAAATCAAAACCACAGTGAAATATCACCTTACACCTGTCAGAATGGCTATTATCAAAAAAACAAGAACTAGCAAGTGTTGGCAAGGATGTAGAGAAAAGGGAACCCTTGTACACTGTTGGTAAGATGTAAATTGGTGCGGCTACTATGGACAACAGTACAGAGTTTCCTCAAAAAATTAAAAATAGAACCATATGATCCAGTAATTCCACCGAGTATTTACCCAAAGTAAACAAAAACACTAATTCAAAAAGATACATGTACCCCATGTTTACTGCAGCATTGTTTATAATAGCCAAGAGATAGAAGCAACCTAAGTGTCCATCAGTAGATGAATCGATGAATGGATAAAGAAGATGTCTCACACACACACACACGCACACGCAGACACACACACGAACATTACTCAGTCATAGAAAAGAATGAGAACTTGCCATTTGCAACACCATGGATGGACCTAGAGTGTATAATGCTAAGTGAAATAAATTAGACAGAGAAAGACACATATCATATCAACTCAATGTCTTACACCTCAAAAGTAGGGGGAAAATAATACTAGCATGAGAAACAGTGAGGTCAAGATGAATAATTAAATTCTGGTAAACAACAGTAGATGTGTATTTTCTTAAATTTGAGATGTGGGTCAGACTAATTTGGCCTTTCAGTAATTAGAATTTCTCTGTCTCCTTATTGGATTGCTACAAATGCATCATGTAAGTGGTAAAATTCTATATAACACAACTTTTCTGTCCTAACTTTGGATTTACTGTCTTTCTCCAAATCTCTCTAAAAATTGCCATATCGAACAATCAGCCAAGGTGCAAATCAAAGATCTTTGTTACGGTGAAAATCAAAGAGCTCTTCGCCAGCATGTCAGACTGCTCATGTGTTTAATGACACTGGATGTTCGACATTATCATCAAGAGTTCACATCAGAAAGAGAAGACCAAAAACATCTATGCCACTTGGGGCTCTTTTCCATGAAGCTGCAATGCTGTTCACATTTTCTGGGTTGGTGCTAAAAGAGTATGCATTTTTCTGTGCCAATCTTTATGAGGCACAGACCCTCCATCCATGAACCAGAATGCAATTCTCTGGTTGAATCCCAAAGATTCTGGAGATAAACCATCTACCAGCATTATGACTAAAAAGTAAAGATAACAGCCTTTGTTTATACCAGAAGAAATTCTAAATTTAAGGAACATTAGCACCTCTGAAATTAATGAACTTGAGGATCAAAGACCAGAAGCCAAATGATATGATTTAGCTGACAACAGTCCACTGTATACAGGTAATGCTGAATTGCTTCTTTCCCGGGGTATATTCAAGCATTTGCTACAATCTCTAAAATAGGATGCTGTATCTAAAAAATGCATTTGCCTATGACCACAGCCTGGCAATCTTTTACCGAGTGCCTTTCCTTTCCTTTCCCAGCATTACTGATTACCTAGACACATATGTGTGTGGAGAGGAGCACTCTCATTTGTAATTATCTTGCTCCTTCTGCTTAATTCCGTTGGATGCATCAATTCAAATTTTGTGACATCACAATTTCACCAGAATGAAAGGAAATGTCATATCTCAAGCTGTGGGCTGCAACATCAGTGAATGAATCAGACAGCAGGGGAAGGCTTAATTTTAAAAAGGAATTTTTATTTACACCAAAAAAAAAAAAAACCTGTGTAATCAAATGGAAAAGAAAAGACGTAGGCCATTCTGAAAGGATTTTTGGATTGGCACAAAGTCTGACCATTGTTTACTTGAACAATCTGGAAATTCATAGAGTTTTGCCAGGAGCCATTTTATATTTCCATTTCGAGAATTACAAACTAATAAAATCATCGACCCAGAACAGATCGTAGAGGTCATCCAATGTAAGTCTCTGATTTTCTGCATGAGAAAGTGGAGGTCTAGAGAAGCTAAGTGACTTCCCCTGAGGCCCACAGTGAACAGAGCCAGACCAAAGCTCAGGGCTCCTACTTACTCATTCCAGGAGTATTTGCAAACTTCCGCTTTACCTGGATGTGCAAATTCCTTGAACGAGAATCCAGAACACCTTTGTACCAGAGATTCTGGTGGCTTAACTAAAGGACTAATAAAATCCACACTAAATAAAAACCAAATTGTTGTTGTATTTTGTAAAGTACAAATGTTTTTCATACATGCTTTGTCCACAAGTTCTATGGGAAATCTCAGTAGTTACAAATATGCATTTCTGTGGGATAGCCCTTTATATAAAACCCTAACATGTCTGGAAGTGACTTGGGTAATTTTCTCAAAAGGACAATTTGCCCAACTCAACTCACAGTTCTCAGAATTACTGCTCCACTGCTGAGCTGGGATGTGATGAGCCCACTCTAATGTTCAAGCCACAGCTACCAATGATTGCAATGGTATTGTCTGCAGAATGCATGTCTTCAAGTACAAAGGGGAAGCTCTCATGGTAGCTCCCTAAGACTTCATGTTTTTCATAGGATAGTGGACAGGACTACAAAATTGGATAATACCATATATGCTGTGATAGATCCGTTTTTCCTCTATAAAGATGAACCAAATTCTCTTCTCACCCTTATCGCTAGGCTCCTGATGTGTGCAAGTGTCAGCAACTCTGATTTAAAGACAGAAACCACAGGTTAATCTTCAACTCCTGTCAGTCCTTTACTTTCACAGTGAATCAGTAGCCAAATTCTGCTTGATCTCAAAGTAAAGCATTGCTTTCATTAGCTCTTTCTACAGCCTTCTTCACTGATCGACAGAAGAGGCAGTCTTCTAGGTGGAATGTTCAGGATGCAAGACTGCTACAATCCCAAATATCTCTTCTCTGCTGCCCCATGCAGACGTCACAGTCTCAAGTCCACCCATTACAGATGTAGAAGCTCCAAGGGGCCAGAGAGCTCTAAATGTTAAATGTCCGGCTCTTCAGCTACCAACCAGACTTCCGGTTTGAGGCATTTGCCATGCATCCCACCAAACTTGGTTGTCTTCCTCAAACATACCTTTGAAAAGTCCCATCACAAGGCTTTTAATGTAGGGTTCAAAACTTTTACTCAAATTCCTGCTCACCCCCTTTTTCTTCTAGCTTCCAATCCAGCCTATTCAGCCAAGCTTTTTCCCAACCAGTTTTGTGAGACACTAATTCATTTTTATCCCTCAACCTGATAATCTGCCTTCCACCTGCATAACTAGCAAAACCTTGTCTCCACTCATACCCCGTTGGTCCATTTAACATTTCAACTCTTCGTGTATATGCCCTATAAATATGATTCGTGTGACAGTGTGGCACTGTAGCCTACCGGAGCAGAAGACCCCAAATACTAGATCACAGAGGTTCTCAGGAAGGTAAAGAAAAAAATAGAGGCAATATTGAGTTTTTCATAAAGCTAGATGTATCTGAAGAACTAGTGTTTGGTCTGAGATTATACGCTTCCCATCTTCTATGAATTCTCATGATTTTATAATTCCTGAATTTTCTTTTATAAAATGATGGTCATATGCAACCCTCTGTGAACCACTCCCCTCCCCCATTAAAAGAATTGTCTATCTGTGAAGTCTGGAAGTTTAGGAACCACTGTTCTAGTTGGAAGATAGAGAATAAATCTGTAATTCTCTTTTGGCTATGCATGCCCAGAACAGCGCTACTATAAATATTCAGAAATAAAACTGGATAATTTAAGAAAGCATTGGTAGTCATTATTGCTGCTCAGCAAATGTTGGCTATTCTCCTAGACATGTGATAGAATTGCATCTTCTTACCCTTTAAAATTATATGTGCCCATGTGGCTTTCTTTGGCTAATAAAATGTTAGCAGAAGGGATGTGTCTCACTTCTGAGAGGAAGCTCTTAAGAGCTGGGCATAATTTTACCACTTCCTCTTTCCCTCTTCCACAGGAACTGGCCACATGGAGGGTGGCCCAGGGCGAGGATGACAGAGATCAGCTATCGCAGCCAATCCATGTCGCATCGGCAAGAAATAAACCTTGTTGGTTTAAGCTACTTAGATCCTGACATGCATAAATGCACTTTGAATGAGTTAGAAAAAGCGTATCAATGAAAGATATTGTGATTATTTTCCTTAAAATTGAATGCTAGGAAACAGACTCAAAAGCAAATTAGAAGCAAGTAAGGAGTTCATCTTAAGTGAGAGCTTTTCACGTATTTCCCCAAGTGGGAGATCTGACTGACTATTGGCAGATCAATTAGCACTACAACAGGGGTGAACACTGCGGAGGGGTGGGATGGAATTACACCGTCCATAGCAGGACTGTTTGATCTATTCAAAATGAGATGTTATCTGAACCTCCCTCTTTCTGTGAATCTAAGAAAACTAAATCAGGAGAAAAATAGCTTTATTTGTTCCAATGGCTAAGGCTTAAGTGGTATACAACATAGAATCGTTGGCACAAAGATTTGCATTGCCCTTGGTTTCCATCTAAGCAGAGAAATTCCAAATTTATTCCCTTATCTGCTGGCCCTTGTGCCAAAACATATTCCCCTAACTTGATAGCAGAATGAAAATATGGAGTTTCAGGTCCTTTTATACCCCAGGCTTAAAGCAGAGTCCGAGACAGTAGCTGTGGGCCGGCGAGGGCAAAGCAGACCAAAGAGAAATCTCTCGAGCCCATGCCTGCTCTAGATGCCACATTTCCCACAGCTGTGTAGTCAAAAATACTGCCTCCATCTTGCATTTCATGATGGCAGCTTGCTGGGTGAAGGGATGCTTATCTTTTAGAGCCAGGCAGCTTCAAAGACCGCTCTAACCAAGCTACTGCCCAAGGGATTCTCCAAAAGGATAAATTTGTAAATGCAGGAAGCCACTGGCCGGGGTCCCTGCATTTGTTCCTGCTCTAACATCTCAGACACCAGTGTTTTTAAGTATTCATTATATGTATTCATGGATACATAACACCAATTTTGTTGAGACTTTAACCATGATTTCCTTGTTACGAACTGCCCAAAAATCCTCATGCACTTTTCACCACAATGAGCGTAGCACAATTACGAGATGTGTGGATTGCTGAAGCCCAACAACAGAGAGCTAATGAGATTGTCATCGGTGTGAGGGGCAGCTCCAGCTTGTACTTCGTGGTTAGCATACGAAGAGCAAAAGCAAGGGGAGGCTGTTACGGTTTAAGTGCTGAGCAGTGGTATGTCCACCCTGAGCAGGCACGTCCATCTAGACTCCCAGGGAGATAAATGGAATTCACACAAGTATAAATCTTCACGAGAGAGCACAACCTAGAAACAGTACTGCAGGAGGCCGGGGTCCTAGGCGCAGCTCTGGGACTGAGCAGCCACGTGACCTTGAAAAGGTCGTGTGATTTCTGGGTCTGCTTCCTTCTCAGGAAAACAAGGAGGTTAGACTAGATGATGGCCAAGGCCCCATCGTTTTCTCACTTTCTATGATTCTCTGTGAAATAGTTATTGGATCAGGCTGTATGAAGCAGCATTAAAATGCCCACTGCCCTGGACTAACCTTCACAACAACACAGCCGGCACTCCCATCCCCTGTGAAGCCTGGGGTCTGGAGGGAGTATGGTATTAAACTCCAGGGCTACTGGGATAACCCAAAAGTCATTTGGCCTGGCTGGATCTCTTGGCTTCAGGCATTATTCTTGGTCTGACACAATATTACCCACAGTCCCCTCAATTCTTCTTCAGGATCCTTCATCCTCCATCTCTGGCTCCACGGCATTACCAGCCCTTCGTCTACGCTTGGATTTCTACTGGGCCTAAGATGATCTACAGTCGTTATTAGCATGATCCTCAATGCTCTACAAGCTCCAACTTTGCTCTCCCATGGCCTTATCACCACCACCAGCTCTCTCTGCACCTCCGAGGGGTCCTAACTCTTTTGACTCTAAGTTATAAACTCTCTCAGAGTGTGGCAGGTCCCAGAGCCCATTGTCCAACAGTTCTGTCTCGTAGCCAGCCATGGGTTCTCTGGGGTCCCAGCGAGGCTGCAGACTAGATCTGGATCTAGAACCAGCTCTCAGGAACTGTCCTGAAATATACCAAGGAAAGAGTCCTGTTCGTGGTGCTAGTGCTACCATCTCTCCTCCATAGGTCCTAACCGTAACTATGTCCTGAAGTGGAGTGGATGCCCTTGGTTCTCCTCTATATTCATTTTTCACCAAGGGTTCACTCTTGACCATTCCAGAGAACCTTCTCCAGAGATTTGAGGGCAGCATTTCTCTCCCAACTTTGGTGTAAGATACTTCAACCTCAGATCCAGATCTTATCTTTAGACCTCATGCAATTATCATTTCTGGTGGCTTGAGGTGACTTCTCAGAGTTCCTGGGCTGGTGAGTCAATTATACATCACCAGAGCCTTCAGTTAAAAACACAGACAACCAGCAATGCAATTTAATCAATACAAAGCGTCAGACGTGTGGCATAGATTATAGACATCATTAACATTTTTCCAGATTAGAAAGAACTCAAAAGCTAAAGCCACCTGTGTTATCCTCCCAACTAGATTACTGAGGGGGAAGAGTAAGAAAACATGTGTATTATGTTTCTAGAATATTCCAGGAATTGTGCTAATTTTTATCACATTAATTCTTACAGTACTACCAGGAGAGAGGCATCATTATTGTGATTACAGAGAAAGAAATAAAGGTTGAAAAATGTAAATATCTTAATCTAAGTCACTTGGCTAATAAGTAGCAGGGTAAATCTTTAAACAGAAGGTCTTTCCGATTCAAAAAGTTAAGTCTATTCTGCTAGTATAACTTTCAAAGCCTGGGTCGTGGGCTTCCTGAATCAGATTCTCCTGGTTTACCTCTTAAAATGCAGGTTCTAGGGCTTCTTCCTAGACCTATAGAATCAGAATCTCCAGGCATGGCTCCTATTTGACGGTCTCTGCAGGAGACTCAAATACACTAAAGTTTATTTACCGGCACTCTATAGCATGCTGGCACCCTCTAAAGTCAAAGGCTGTGTCTCATAAATCTTCTATATCCCTGGCAGCATCAACCACAGACTTGGGCACCTCGTAGGTGCCTAATTAAATTCATGTACAAACAAATTTGTTCAGATGCAGCCTTTTTCTTCAACTGAGCAACGGTGTCTGTGTACAGGTTAAGGTGACAAGAGCCTTCTTCACACGAACACAACGCTACAAAACCAAATACAAAATCAGATACGTGGAAGGAAAATAGTCAAGGAAAGTCCCAGCACTTTCCCACTTTGGTTCCATCCCCTGTTCCCACCCTGGTCCCTGGGGGGAGGTGGGGAGTGGAGGGAGGGGGTATTTCCTGAACCCCTCTGGGTCAAAACTTCTCTCCTCAGATCCCCCGCCAAAGGAAAACTCCTGAAACTTGCTCAAAATTCAGGAAGAAACTTGACCGAATACTACATAAAGGCACAAAGAAAATACTTCCCGAAAATACAAACAAAATAAAAACAGACTCATACCTAGGATACATATGTTACAACCCTGTTGGCCTTGAGATTTCATAACACAGAGAGACAGTGAAGGGCTTACTGAGTCCAAATCCCCCTCTGGAAAGTAACTGCATCTATGCTCCAAGGGACTCGTCTAACGACAGGGAGCCCTCCTTCCTCTCTCAATTCTTTGTTTCTACATGAATTTAAGATTAACTACTTTTTTTTCCCAAAGTCAATTCCTATTCCCTCACGTTGAGAAGAGAAAGGTAGGAAAGTGGTTTGTTTAACGTGTGCCTCCTATTCAAACAAGAAAACAGACCATCTCAGCTCTGCGGCAGGAACGCAAAGGCCAGGTCCGCCCCATCGCTTGAAGCCAGAGAGCCTGCAAGAGGGAAACCACTGATTTTCTCTCGTGAGTGGTGTTTAAATTTACATGTCAGCACGGCCTAAGTAATATATTCAATTAAAATTCAGCCTGATTATTTATTGATTTTGCATTTTCCTGCCCTGCTACTGTCCGGGCAATTTTCTAACCACTCGCAAAATACCTCTCGTGCTTCCCGGGAAAAGGCTGATACACACCAGGAATTCCCAAACAAGAGCTGAAGTAGAAAGCTAATTATTTCAAGCCTGCCTCTGCTACCACAGCAGGTCTTTATGGGTTCAAGAGGTGTCTTAGGTCTGCTACAAAGGCCAGATTTCCATTTGGGTAATTAGACTTTGCCCTACCCTCGAGAGTTCCCCTGACACACTTTCCTGCCTTTCCTTCCTGCGTCTCTACACATCTGGTTTTCTGGGTTTTGTTTTTTTAATCTTGGTTCCTGACACTCTACTAGTCTTTTTTTGAGTACATGCCTCCGACTACATACTCCTGGGTTTTTCCCGTCAACGGGATGGGAGACAACTGTTTTGAATCCCTCAGGCCCTGTGTTAACGTTGTCGTCCCCAAAAAGCCTTCCCCGCCCACTTCTCAGCAGAATTACTCATACCTTTTTTTTCCCTCCATCCTTTTATATCATTCTCTTATTAACACACCTATTTCATTCGATTCTATACAATAGTCAGTTGTGTGCATGTCTTTCTTCCCCACGGGAACGTAAACCCTTTAAGACCACAAACACATCTGACTTCTCAACATCCCTCACTCCCCCTAAGTAGAGGAGGGGGACAAAAAGCTAACATTTAGTAAAGTTTCTCATGTATTTGGCAATGTCAATAATATAGTCTCACCAAGTCCTCAAAACAACAACTGATCCCAATTTTATCGGGGAAATTAAAAGGATACTAAACAAGGTACCATATTCTACTCAAGGTGGCAGGGCTAGTAGGTGCTAGAAAGGAACCGGGTTTCCAGGACTGTTGGAGCTCTGGCTCATTTCACAGCCCAGAATGGCTTCCCTAACCTTACCTGGAGCCTGAATACGGGTGGCTCTCCAGGTTGTTGATGAACAGGTGAACGAGAGTTTCTATCTAATATCTTTCTGCACCTGATGCCTTTCCACACCTATGTCTGTGCTGATGACCAAGTCTATCAGCAGTTTGTGAGGCTTGAGGGGGCCCTCCTAGTAGGTTCCCTGCCCCCACCACTGTCTAATAAGGCTTTGATACAATCCTATTAATTTCACCCACAGTTTTGAGGGTTTTGTTTTGTTTCTTGAGAGGGAGAGTGAGAGCGGTGGGGGTAGGGGCAAAGGGAGAGGGAGAGAACCACAATGACCACGGAGCCCAATGCAGGGCTCCATCCAGAACCCTGAGATCATGACCTGAGCCAAAACCTAGAGTCAGACACTTAACCGACTGAGCCACCCAGGTACCCCGACCCACAGTTATTTGAAGGATCTCTAAACATGATATAACACCCTTCTCACGTTCCCTTCTTACTGGTTTTTGAAATAAGGTATTGGACCAGTTTGCCCCCACTTCTGCATCATGTAGATTGGTCTTTCCCCCTATTTTTAGGGTTGCCAAAGCCAAATCACAATCTCGGAATAAACAATAGGGAATTCATTATGTGTAAAATAATGGATCATCCTCTATCAGGAGCGGCGTATCTGCCCAGCCATGATTATGAGTGAACCTCACACACACACACACCTTCTTCCCCCACAGGTGTGCCTCAGGCGTCCCAAGTACAGTGCAAGGTGTGATTCAGAGGCCCCGGTTTACTGATCAGGCGCTTCGCTCTCAGACTCGGCAGCCCTGGAGAGGGCCTCTGCTCCAGCAGAGCATTCTGTCCCTGCCAGATTCGTGAATGTTAACTAATACAGCTGTTCTCCCTCCTCTCTGACCACCTAGCAAGTGAGGGGTTGATGCAAGCACTACCCGCCACGTTAAAAAGCACCAAGTAAGTGCAAGTGATTCTTGCCATTTGCCTCGTCCACAAGAAAGCTCAAGGTAATGGTATAACAAATAAATACCAAAGAGGCAGGAGCAAGTAGGAAACCGTGGCCCTCTCTGGGGGCCTCTTCTCCAAAGCCATTAATTCACCGAGTTGAGGAGAAGGTAATCCAGAGGTTTTATTTCAAGTTAAACAAAGACCAGAGATAGTAGTAACATTCCTTATGTCTTTTGAATTCAGATCCTATATCATCTGAATTCCATATTGAATATTACCTTTATTGATAATATTGTCCAGTATTATCCCTGGAATCTTTTCCCTATAAACCATGAAATCTACTCCCTTACTGGGAGTTACTGGGTGAAAAGTCAAGGGGTCTCTCTGTCGACAGTAGGCAACAACAAGAGAATGTCTCTCAGCCTATCCCAGGTGCTAGAGTTTACTTCGGATTTCCCTCCATCATTGAATGAGAGAGCAACACCCTGAATGAGAGAGCAACACCCTGGTGGCCAGAAAATGAGACTGATAATTCCAACCCACTCTGAGGAGGGAAAAACCGCGGTTAAAGAAAAAAATGAACAGTTATTGGGGTACCATGAAGTATGCATGTCAGAGATGTCCACAGGAGTCCTGGACGTGGGTTGTCTTATGGTTCTCTTCAGATGTGATTTTGATTGAAAATTTTTTTGCCACCCAGACTTAGTATTTCTGTTTCTAAAAACCTGGCCGGTGGGCTATTGTTGCTTTGTATTAATTTGGAAGTATTTAAACCACTAACCCAAACTCAGTGGTTCTGAAATTCCTTTTCATGATTCCTTTTGTATTGCTCCTGTGAAGTATGAGATTTGGAAGTTCATTGTCGGACATCATCAACAGTGAAAGAGAAATATGTTGGAGAAGCAAACATAGGTTGGAGGGAGGAGTTACCGAATGATCCCCTATCAGCTGAGACAAAGAGGGGAAAAGATGCAGGAAGCGATAAGAAGCAAGATGACAGGGCAGAGAGCAGAAGGGTGGGCCCTGGGATAGACAGTCAATCCCTATCTCATCCGGAAGGGCCTTCTCTTTTCTGTCTTTGGTGTTGGTGGCTGGATAGTCTCTGGTTAAAGGGACTTGGAAACCCTCTGCGAGAAAGAGTGTTTTTTTATTCCATAGTAAGCATTCAGAAAAGGGGAAAGAGCTTCACTTGATCAATGATAGCTGCATCTATAAACATAAATGAAAAGACTTAGACTCTGCCCTTATATGGAAAGACTGGCATTGGTGATCAGCATATTAATAATGGTGCAAACGCTGTTATAAATATATGGCAGAGACCATAATAACGGTCTGGACAAAGTGAGGACTATGTTTCAAATTAATCGTTCTATAAATTGCATATGTCTGTGTTTATTTCATAATAAATCTCAAATGAGTTGACTAATTTTGACAAAATTTGGTTCATTTATCAAGGGAATAAATTTACATCACATGAAACCTATGAGTCAATGCATCAAACGACAGCCAATAAAAGCTTTCAAAGAGCTCTATTTTCTATAATTTGTAATGACTTTCAAAGCCCCCATTCCCTTACCCTCTTTAACCACACTGCAGAACACCACAAGATAAATCTTCCAATTTCAGCTAATTTCACATTTTCTACATGTCACTCGCATGCTTAAAAACCTAGCCCATAAAGCCTGAATTCCTCTACCTGACTTTTGATTGACTGATTAATAGGTAATTGTACAGAGTAAGACCTATGATTCACACGATCACAAATACCCAGGCATTTTTCACCGTGCAGAGGGCAGGAAAGGTTATAAAATGTATATTTAGAAAGTCAGAGAAGGGATCGCCTCTCCCCACTTAGACGAGGTTTTCAGAATTCTGGAGAAGTGTTTGAAAGGTAGAGAGTCAAAGGCATCCCGGGCCTATGTTTCTGTTTGGGACAAAAGCTCTGAGGCAGCGGGGGGAGCTATAGAGAGAGACATCATGAAAAGGAGGAATCCGGCCTGCTGGGTGTGCTCTAGAAAGTCATCTTCAAACTTCAGGGTGCATATGGATCCCTGGGGATCTTGCTGAATGTAGATTCTGAGTCATAGCCTGGGGTGGGGTCCAGTTTCTCCATTTCAAACTAGCTGGTCCATGCACCACGCTTCGAGGAGCCAGCTCTGAGCTGTAAGGAATAGCTTTGCTTTGTCTTAGCAGTTCGAGCTGTCAAACAATGGGGTGGGGGGAGTGGTGGTGGTGGAGGGGGTGAGGAGGATCTGTCCACGGAGAGAAGGTTCTCAGGAAATGCTCTATCTGGCATACAAAGTCAGATCTTCAGTCTTAGCCCAGCTCTACCACTGAGTGACTCAGCGTCTTCATGCAATTAACCTCTTTAGACTCGATTTCCTCATCTTTAAAATGGGGATACTAAAAATCAACCTGTAGGCATGGTGATCAGAATGCAATGAGCCAAGGGGCATCGAGCACCTCTCCCTGACTCTGCGCAGAGCAGGCTGCTCAATGTTGTACGGCTCCTCCTCACCCCAGTCACCCCCTTCATCACTGGCGATGTACAAGCAGAGTTTCAATCGACCCCTGCGAAGGAAGCTACAGAGAGCACGCTCACCTCAGGGTGGAGGGCACTGATGAGCCTGGGAATCTACGATAGCCGGCGCTGATCAGTGGGACTTCAAGGCAGTGATTTCTGGGATGGAAGCCCCAGATGCGGGAGTAGTATTCGGCTCTGTTATTGTCGTGAACACATCTATTACGCTCATATGATAAACCAACGGTCTGGACTCAGAAGCTAATGACAGCTAATAACTGAATAAACAGTTCAATAATGAAGTGCGTGTGTGCATAAAGATGCTGCCATCAACATTCTTTAAGAAAGGGCCTTTTCTACTAATACCTTCCACTTATACGGCCTTTTGAGCGATTTCAGGTCTGTTATCTCCCTTGAGCCTTAAAGGAACCTGAGGAGTGAGGCTTATAATCCCCATTTTACTCCCCAGGGTGCCCACACCAGCGAGGCCCAGGACCAGCCCCAGAACCCAGTCCCGCTCGCTCGCCACTGTGCTCTGCCGTCCCTCTGAACAGGCGTTCACTCTACGGAATCCAACAAATGCTTAAGTGACCTTCATGAGCAGCCGTGTACAAGGCGGGGGAGGGGCACACTTAGACACTTTGGAGCATCCAGGAGCACCTGACTGCATCTGTCGAGCTCCTTCCGTTCGTAGATCAGCTCACTGAAGTTCAAAGAAGTGAAGCAACTGGCCTAAGTCCCCCAGTGGGTTCTGGCCCAAAAAGAGAAAGCGTGTTGTCAACATTCCATGAATCCCGACGAGCAGCTTTTACCATCCCACACTCCAAGACACACAGGGTTATCGTTTGCGTTCCAGAATCTTTCTGACCTGCTTCAGTTACTAATGAATGTGGGGCTATAACGTACTTGCTTTAACAAACATGTAAAGCCTGGGGGTTCCAATCCGGTTATCCTTTGCCCCCTTTAAGTCAACTATTCTTATGTGATTCTGTGTTAATATTTAAGGATAAGATATATGGCTAACATGCCAAAGCCAACCAGGCTGGTGTTGAGAAGTTCCAGCTCTGAACAGGTGGGAGACCAATGTCCACCATCTTCTCGAGAATGAATTCACCAAGGACTGGCCATTTGCCATTCCAGTTCTGCTATTTCTTTAATCAAAGCTGAACAGAATGAATTGCAAATAAAAAGGGAAAAAAGAAAACATTAAATATGAAAGGCCAACTTGCTCGCCTATATTTTTAGTTCAAGTGACAGTTTTAAAATTACAAAGGTAAAAACCCTTTGCTAAATCGGGTTTTAAATGTGTCATTTGTCAAGCCAGTACTTTTTACGATTTTTAAAACTACTGTTTTATCATGAAAGGTAAAAATACAAAGTGGTGGTATTACTCTTCACCTCTACCACCACCATACCCCGTTTGCATTTGGGGGTGGCTTGTTTTTCTAGGCAGGAGACGGGGCTGTTCTCAGCAAATCTCCAAGACACATTTTCATTCATATCGCAATGCTGTTAGATCATTTTCCAATCTCGGAGCTGTTATTGTTTCACAGAAATAGGGAAAATGATCCTTGCAGTGATCACAGAAATCCATAGCTGAAAGAGACCTGAGAGGTCGTCGTCAACAGCACCCTCCTTCACAGATGAGCAGACTGAGGCCAGAAAGATGAACAGACGCACCTGCCCACGTTGCTCCAGCCTATCAGCGGCAGAACCTGGCCTCGATTCTAATTCTCCTCACACCCATTGAGTGATTTAGCATCGTGTCACAACGCCCTTCCTGACACGGTCCCCACAAATGGTCAGTGCTTTCTGGGGCTGCCCCCAGGTCACTTCTCTTCCAGCCAGAGTCCATAGCTTGACTTACAGAATGACCCCAACCTGAAGGCTGGTAGAGTCTTTGTAGAGATAGACAAGAGAAAAACACCTTTTCTTCAAGGTCAAGGGAAGGACCAAATCATTGTTTCATTATAAATGGGACGTAGGAATCTGGGAAGGAGACGTGAGGACATAATATTCCCTCGAAGAGGGAAGAGGAAACTATGAAGGGCACAACAGAACCTCTTCTGTACCCTAGACGAGTCTGCCTTTTGTCCGTGATTATCCTCGACAACAACTTTGTAAATATTCCCTAAGAGAAAGGGAGAAGAAAGTCTGATTTCAGAGTCACTCAGAGGCCCTCTCTGTACAGCTGTGGAGTCTGTGCCTCTGAATATAAATAGCCACGGCTGATGGGAAGTGGGCTGAAACCGTCATCAAGCGGGGAAAACAGCATCCAAGAGGGTTCTCAGACCCGGTTGCTCCCAGATCTTGCACGGATCTCTGACCAAAGCTCCGGATCTCCACAATCTCCCATGCCCACTTCTAAAATGGGAGCCCCGGCAATGCATCTGTGGATCGCTGTGTTTAATCCCATCCATGGTGCCCAGTTCTACCACGTCCTGTAAGGACAGCCGTCCCGAGAGTCCGACCAGCCTTGGTCTGGGCACGAGAAGACACCACGGGATGAGCCAGCACTTCTAAATAGAAAATGCCACATAATGCAATTGCCCTCGGTCCAACACAGCAATTTTTATTTTGCTAAAAATAGGTTATCACCATATGATTCATTATTAATGAAAGAAAAAGCATGTATTCACATTTCCTAATTATCTTTTACCCACTTATGGCAAAAAAAAAAAAAGTGCTTTAAACCCTATAATTTGGTCACCAATTAGTCTTTGATTTACCCTGATGTACGCGGAGCTTTTTTTTTTTTTAATTAAAAAAGGATCGCAGCTGAAAATTTACATTTAAAAAGTAATTAATGCCAATTCAATGAAGAAATCCTCAGTTTCCTATAGAATTATAGTGAACCTCAAGCCCTTTTTAAGGATGGAAAGAACTGGTTGTAAGAACTGCTTCATAGGTGCAATCCTAAGCAAAATTCAATGGTGCCTTTCTCCAGGTAAACTGGTACCAGACCCCTTCCCACCTTTCCATTTTGTCTCCTTCACTCTTCATACCTATGGATGTTGTTACTCAGAAGAGAGCCTTGGACTGACAGCTCCCCCAGAGTTCCATTTCTTCTTGTTCTGGCTGCGGGCTTCTGAGGCACAGACCGGTTCTGCTGCCCAGGAACCAGGAAGACTCGGGCGGAGGGCTCCCCTCTCCCATCAGCTGGATTTCCCACCATCTCCCTTCTGCCCTGAGACCTCAAATACATACTCATCTCCCCTGTGTCAACTTGCCAACGCATCCTTCTTTTTCCTTTGTCACCCCCCAAAACAAGAGCCTCTTTTTGGCAAGGGGGATGCAGTGACCAGAAGGAGCCATTATCCAGGGAGCCGTGGTCTATCTTGCAATAATTATTCTGCTATTGTAAGAACTACTGTTAGTAAATTAATCTCTGCAAGGTTTTCTGAGCTAGAAAAAAGAGGGTATTTGAAAATCCTTTTCCCACTATTGGACCAAGGAGAAGTCCCATCTTATTTTCTGAGCTGACTCTTTCTGGCTTTCGTGTTGGCATACACTTGAGCAAAATGCAATTTAATGACTTTCCCCCTTAAAAAGAAAATTAAGGGGATATAGTATCTCTGGGTGTCTCCACTACGTACAGCGTGTATCCGTGATTCTCAACCTTTCATTCTCTCCCGGTAGCCCTGAGACAGGAACACTCCGCCATCTCTAACAGGTCTCCTTACACCCAACTGGAGGGGAGGGGACAGGGTGAGGGGCAGAAATCATGAGTGCCTCCAGTCTGTAATATAATCCAAAACAGAGGCCAGATCTATAGAATGGACAGTCTCCACGTGGTTTTTGATCAGCAGCAAAAGGGCCAATATGAATAAAATAATTTGATCATTGTTTCTGAGGTTCTCAAGTCACTGTAAGTGTAGTCCACCGCCCCATGGGCTGGCTTCCTGAGGGATGCATGCACATTCTACTTCTAGTTCCTAAGCAGCGACTCTGTTTCAGGCTTTTTGTACACATTATCTCCAATTTGCCCAAGGACAATCTTTTTTTTTTTTTTTTTTTTTTGACAGAGAGAGAGACAGCCAGCGAGAGAGGGAACACAAGCAGGGGGAGTGGGAGAGGAAGAAGCAGGCTCATAGCAGAGGAGCCTGATGTGGGGCTCGATCCCAGAACGCTGGGATCACGCCCTGAGCTGAAGGCAGACGCTTAACAACTGCGCCACCCAGGCGCCCCTGCCCAAGGACAATCTTATCATTACCATTTTATTGATGAGGAATCTGAGATTCGAAGAAATCATTTGCCCAATGGCCTTTAGCTAGTGAGTGCCAAAGCGAAAATTCAAACCAGTTCTGTCAAACTCCAGATGATACACTGTATCTAAAGACCTGAAAATAGGATTTATTCAGAGTTACAAAGTTTACATCTGGAATTGGGACATATAGCCAATAACCTCTGTATGAATTTTTTGTATGTGAATGCCTAGGCTGAGCCACGTCATCTAAAGACATCGACAATGGAAAGGATTCAGATGTTGCTTTTGGCATCTTAATCGGGTAGCTATTTGCTAGGTGCCTAAACAGGTGTCAAGGTCTTGGCAAGTGGAAGGGGTGGGCTTTATGGGACCTGGAAGAACTTCCCTAGCAACTGGGCAGCAGTCCTCTCTCTGCCCGTCAACTCACAGCAGCTTGAGTTTCTGGAAAGACCTGCTCCTGGACCAGATCCCCTGCTGCTCTTATGCCTACACAGGCCAGGGGCTATCAGAGCAGTGGTCTCTATTCTGTCAGGTCTCAGTGGCCTCCAATCAAAGCAAGGGTTCCAGACCTGAGATCTGAGGACTCCTTATAATTGCCAGGTTCCCATATCACTCTTCCAACAGATTTCTTTCAAATCCAGCAGTCTCAGGATGTGGAGTGCCCACAGCGATGTCCAGGTGACCCCATTTTACAGTCCTATTAGCTGCTCCCATGTTGGTACATCCATAATACAGAGTTTTCCCTTCATTCCCTCTGTCAAATATAGTTCGCACTAACTTCTAAGCAGAAGTCTGGAGACCTGCTCTAAAACCCGGCATGATAGGGCCTGAGTGGTCTCCTTGCTTTGCTAGCCCTCTTCCCTGGAATCTGGAAACTTTTTCTTGTACTCAGGGTAGCTGGCGCCTTCCCATGTGTGAATAGACCTTCTGGTCCCCATTGCCTTCCACGTGGCTCATACCTGTCCAACCACTGAGCATCAGGGCCCTGCCACCATGAATAGATCAACCCAGCTTCACTGGTATGATATGACATCAGACACCATCCTTGGATAATCCAGTAGCTCTCACTGGATGACTCTTGGCCAACCCCTCATTCCCAGACCTCATGAAAGATTCTCTCCCAGGGCCAGCTCACTTCCACCCCTCAGCCCTTGAAATGCTGCCTAAGCTGTCCCCATCCCCAAATGCTTGGCTTTGGAGCTTCCCCAACTTACAACGGTTCCCATCTAGACAGGCTTTGGTGCCCTCCTCCCCACCACTAGAGTTGCCTTTCCCGTCACTATCACTATGACAGTGGAGGAAAATGACTGCTTACCCCTTTCTTCAGGTGGCCTGTAATGAATCAAAGAGCCCATTATTTATTAGTCATTCAAAGTGACCCTATTGTAACCAGGTCAGTTTCACCTGGTCTCACTAATTAAACATCAGATGAGACTCAGATCCAGGTATTTAGAGACACATTTGGAGATATCTAAGCAATGGCTAAATTCTTAATGGTTTAATTTCAGTGACTGCCTCCACATAAACCCAGTGAGAGTCCCAGCCAAAGCACGCAGGAGCAGAGGTCCAGCGATGGTGTCCTGGGGTCAGCGTAAAAGGACCTGGCGAGCATCTCGCCAGCCTCTGCCAGTTTGCACAGAGAAGAGCAGCACAGCCTTCACCTCTAAAGAAAACATGAACTACGAAAATAACATTCTTTCTCTGGCAATTCCGTCCTCTGCTAGAATGAAAATCAGCACAGCACCACACACCACCAAAAGCAGATTTTTCAACCTCTGTAAGCCTCAGAGGCAGGAACCTGATTGCTTACAAGACTCACTTGAGCTGACTTGCAGATCCATAGCGGTGCTGGAGTCTAACAGCCTCCTTCCTGAGTCGAAGGCTGCCTCCCACGCAGCCAACCTAATGAGTGATACTAAGTACTGTTAACTATATCACTTCGTTAATTGCTCAATCTAAATTAATCAGATATTTGGAAATTTCTCTTGTTTTTCCAAAGGCTCTTGTTAGAACAGACTTAAAAGAATCAGGGTCTCTCTTAATGAGAGCAATAACAATATTCTGTTTTTATGTACTGCTCTACCACCTACTAACTCAAAAGCTTACTGTGGCCGCACAGGCGAAGGGAAGTACAGGGCCAAGCAATTGCCTGTAAATATAATTGCTATAGAGATTTAACCTGGTTCAACCAAGCCGAAGGAATATTTTTCCACAAATAGCAATTTAAAATCTGAATTATATTCATAATGACCTTGGCTCTCGGTGCGTTCCTTGTTTCATTATATCTCAGCACCCCAGAATGATAATGCCAAAGAACCATAATGCTTCTTTTAAAAAGTCCCTTTGCTGCCTCTGTGCCAGCTAAAATCATATCTCCAGGAAAATTTCTTCTCCTGAAAAGGTGCCAAAAGGAACAGTCTGAAGTCAGGGATAGTCTTCCAGATTCCAGCAACGATTGGGATTGGATTTAAGAAGAGGCCAAGCAGCTGACCCTTCATAAAATAGGATGTGAAGGAGGCCAAATGAGAGGACCCAACCAAAAGATTACTCTCCTTAATTTCATTTGATCCTGAAATTATATAATTACCTGAAGGTATTGTAGTCTCTGGGCCAGAGAACATAAGAGGAAAAGCCTGGATGAGGACTCAAAAGACCTTGGTTCAGTCCCATCTCTGTCACTTACCAGCTGTGTGACATTGGCAAGATGCTTCACCACGCTGAGCCTTAATTTCTCATATGTAAATAGCAATGGTACTAACTTCATTTTAATGCTGTTTCAAAGCATTAAATGAAATTGCAATTACAAAGCCCTTAGCTAAGTTCATGGAACATCAGAAGCTACCCAGAAATGTTAACTCTTTTTGTTTTTGATGGTGATGGCATCAATATCATTGTTACAAATACATTAAGGCGGAGTAAGAGGTTAATCCTTGACTGCTTACTCACAGGGGAGGAAACTGAGAATAAGGAACAGAATCAATGAGAGTTTACAGGTCCAGAACCATGGACAGCTGCCCAAACAGGCAGGGGCATCAGGTCCAGCAAATGAACAGTACTATCTGCAAATATCCCTCACCCTTAACCTTAAGGTTTTGCCTATGGCTGAACTTATAGGACCATGTCAGAGACAGAGATGAACTATTTCTACCACAGGTCACTCTTACTATCTGCTCTGATCTTCCTGTGTCCTACTCCAAAACAGCAAGAACAACACAGTCACCAGAGGGGAGGCCCTAGTGGACGCAGGACCAGTGCTCAGGAGGCAGTGCGGGAAGCCGTGTCCCAGAGCAGGGGCTTGCAGTGGCCCCACAGCAGACTGAAGGTGGCAAGTCAGAGGTGTGGCCCATCCCCCGTCTGGCTGGGGTCAATGATGCACGTCTTGGGTGTTATCCCTCGCCCACCAACACACTCTCATTTTGACCAGTTTAGAGAAAAGAAGCACCAAGGGGGGAAAACTGCCAAACACAGGTGAAAAAAATCCAGATGCCATATTCATTAAGTACCCTTCTCTATCACTCATGTTATTTTTTTTAAATATGGCATTTATGATTAGTTATACACTGGAACCAAATGATAAAGATACAAGAAAATGTCACATATTGAGACATACCAGAAAAGTCAATTACAATACAATGTTTAAATACTGATAAGGATGGCACAGGTGCTTGGGCATAAAGAAGGAGCCGTCAAAAAAGTCAAGGAAGATGTCTCTGTAAAAGTGATGTCTCAGCCAGGACCTAAATAATAGGTGGGCAATAGCAGGAGAAGCTGGAGGAGAAGAGTGTGCCAGGAAGATAGAACACACATACCAAGGGCCAATAAAGTTCACCTTAACGGAAGAACTTCATTAGTCAAAGGCAGAGAAAAGAGAAATAATAAAGACCACATGATGTAGAACCTCGTAAACATATCAGAAAACCTCAGAAACATATCATTGCCTCTGAGCCTATAGGAAACAAGTCAAAATGTAATTCCCAGGCATCAATCAGAAGAGTCGAAGTTTTGCAGTGATAAAAAATAATCCTAAGAGCTCAGAGGCTTGATACACAAAAGTTTGTTTCTTACTTCTACAAAATGCCCCATGTGGAGTTAAACATGCAATGCGAGGTAGGAAGGGGGCTTCGCTCATCATGATCCCTTCAGGGACTCGGGCTGATGAAAGTTTCCATCCCTAAAAATTCTTCAGAGTGACTCAAGTTAAGGGGAGCAGAAAATAGCCATACAGACCAGGTTCCTAAAGCATCAGCCTAAAAGTGACACTCATGTTTCTCTAGCCAAAGGAAATCATAATAGCGACATCTAACTTGCAAAAGGCAGGAGTGGGTACCCTACCTTGAGCCAGCAGGGAAAAGAACCAGAAATACATGGTGAACTGTACTAAGGACATCTATGCCCCCTTTCTCCTTCCTAGTGGTTAATTACAAACGAATACCTCCTCGCATTGGGTATAGTAAATAGTTCTTATCAAAATGCTCTCACAAATTTCGCTGACCCATGACGAGGTGCCCCCGGTGAGAGAGGGCAAGCATTATCATGCCCATTTGATCAATAAGGAATGTGAAGAGCAAAGAGTTTGAGGAGTCCTTGACAATCCTGTTCAGAGGTGAAAGACAGCCAAAGTCCTTGACTCCTACCTGTTGATTTATCCACTTTACAACTACTGCAAAGAGCAAGTAAACAGAACCAAATAAAGCAAATTCCCACGGAGACCAAAGATGCCCTTTTTCCGGCCCCAGCAATGAAAGAGACACCGGGTGCCCACACTCCGTTCTCCCAGGCTGTACACGGGCAAACAAACATTAAGTCCCTGGCTCTGAAGCATGCTAATGAGATGAACTTCTGCAGTGCCCTTGGGAAAGTTGTGAGTCCTCCGGGAATGAAAGCAGTTAGAAGAGCCGGTTCTTTGCAGGTTCACCACCCTGAAAGTGATTCACTGGAGTTTCCCTGTCTACTTACAATTGCAAACATTTGAAATGGAAGCATTTGCAAGGATAACTAAACCACACCAGTAGGATTCCCTGACGTGGCACTTTACCAGCGAATGCCAGAGGCTAACTAAGTCAGCTGATTGGAAGACTGAAGTATCTTCCAGACATTCAAGGAAACTCACAGCACATCAATTCCGATGCGTTGGTTTGGCTGGGAGGGGGCTTACAGGATTACTGGGACCAACGCAAATAATGGACTTCACGCTTCACGAGCTAGTGACTACCAAAGCATTTCCTGAGTCCCTTTCTACTTCTTCAATTACAGACCCTCTTTGTGGGGAAGCAGGTGTTATAAAGGAGGAGTAGGCAGTAACCGAACACAGAATACCATATAATGTACAATGGACTCCTTCCTTTTGGGCACCAAAGTTTGTTCTCATCATTCTAACGATTACTCCCAACTATTCAAAACCCTGCTGCAGGGATGACTAACTTTAAAAAAAGAATCAGGTTATCTGAGAGATTGTGTGGTTAGTAGGGACATAAACCCACACATATATGAGCAGGCATTTGAAACATTGGGGGGTAAAAAAAAAAAATGAATATTCTAACATGGTTTTCCAAGGAACGAATTAGTCTGTGGCAAATGCCACCCACCCACCCACGGCTTACAAAGATTTGAGATGGTAAGTCCAAGTCCAGCAATTCTTCCTGAATAAAAACTGAAATTCAGAATCTTAGTCTGGACCCAAACATTTTACAGCTGTTTCCATATACCAACTGAATTCAGGGTGTGACTCAGAAAAATTAAAAAAGAGAGAGAGAGAGAGAGAGAGGGAGACAGAGAAATGTACTCAGCTAGTAGCCTGCTCTCTGAAACCTCATGGGTGGCTTGAAGCAGTCTTCATTTCCTACTTTCTTCTCAGCGTGATTTAGCCTTAGGTATTTCTAAAGGCTTGGGAACAGAGATAAAGATTATCTCTCTTCCTGCCCATTTCTCCATCACTTCTGAGCCATATATCTGGGGTCCAAGACATATGTGTCCTCGTCCTGGATATTGAATTCTGTGTTCACCTTATATATCACTCACTTGCTGCATTTCCTCACCATTTTTTTTCTTTCTCCCTTCCTTTCTCCCACCCCCCCCCCATTTGTGAGAGGCTGCCAGGGCCTTTTTAGAGCATGAAGATGAAAATGAATCTAACTTGAGTCGGGAGGCTACTCTCTCTGGAATATTTAAATGAGATAAATGACGCCAGTCAGAACGCCAGTTTCCTGACATATTGGAGTGCCAAGAGCCATGTAGAGCTGTCACTCAGAAGAATGACTTCCCGGCCGCCATCCTGCTGTCTTGCAGTCCCGCCACCCCCCAGCACCTTCTCATGAATGTGTATTTCCTGCAGGAGGTGAGAAAGCGAGCCCATCCATACGGCTGGGGGACCAAACTAAGAAACGGATTTTCCCTTAGAAGAAGCTAGCACACACTTACCGCAGGTGTGAGGTGATGAATGGAAACTTTGGCCGTGCCTTCCACAGAATGGATGTGGTTTTGTATTCATTGCCAGTGCCCCCGATAGCCAGCAAAGCTGCCTAGGGTACATGATCCCTCTCTAAATTGGACGATTGTATTCAAGCTGTCATTTTTCATTTTTAAAACCAGGATCCCTTCAGGTAATCAGTAACCTTGAAGAGAACTGAACTCTAAAGCACGGGTCTGCCAAAAGTCCTCGGGGAGCCTGGAAAAGTTGGTGAAAATATATAAACATCAGCGCCCACACTGCGGTCGGCCGCCTCCTCCCGTGTCCCTCACTATCTCCTTCCATCTTCGCCTTCAATGTTCCACAAAGTTTAGACAGGTTTAGGTTATCACTCAAACACTATGACTCAAACTCGGGGAAATTGTTCCTGTAATGGAGTTCTCAATTTATTGGTCAATTTCACCTTGATTTTGTGTCACCGGTAGCTTTGCTGGTCCTTCAGCTTGTATTACATACTCTAAAACTGTGAAACATTTTCAAATATTTTAAATATCACAGATAATTTTATTCAGCTCATAATCTGTCCTTCTGGAAAGATAAATAAAAATAATTTTTCTAAAAGGCAACATTGTTCTCCGCACTTGTGCTTTCATAAATAGCTAAAATCTGCCACCTTCTGGATTTTTCCAGGATGCCAACAACTGAAACTAGCCTTATTTTCTTTATCCCCGGCCGGATAGTCTTCAGCTATGCAGTGATACTGCCATCTAGTGGGCATTTTCTAGAAGGCGCATTCGGTAGAAATGGGTAAAAGAATGAGGCTTTTCTAAGGGCGAAGCAAATATTCACTTGGAGAAAATTTACTACAACTACAATTACGAAAAGAAAACGAACTTTATACAGATTACTGATGTCTGAATCGAAAAGCCAATAAGTATTAAATAAATTTGCAAAATTAAAATAAAAGGATCCATTATGCTCAAATCAGGACAGCCTCATGTGAAAAATGCATTTTTACTTCAAATGGCAATACAAATTGGACAATACCCACGTCACAGCCACAGCAACGTCATTCTTCCTCTACAGTCACCTGGAAGAAGATGAAGACACTGAGCTATTTCTCAGTCTTTTTACCTCCTTTGTCTGAGGAACAGATGAAAACGTCCCGGTTATGTAATGCTCAGCCCTGATATTGCAACGAAACAAAGGTCGATACTTTTGCATTTTTAACAATTTCTTGGCTCTGCACTTTAAACGATTCCTGGAATGTCTTCCGTGCCCAAGGAGCACGCATTTTGGAGCGCACTGGAGACCCCACTGACACTGTGTTCATTCCCCAGTCTCATCCCGGGCACAGGCCTTGATGAGAGCAGAAGGCAGGATCCGACGGGCCCCCCCTTGGGATGTTTCAAGGATGTGATTTCATTGCTCTGTTCTCGGCTATGTTTTGAAGTCTCTCCAGAGTCCTCCATTGGGAAGACGAAGGGGCTTGGGGGGCATCCCCCGCCCCCACACCCCGGTGTCGGAAACAGTCCCTGCAGCTGTGAGCCCCACTTGGGAGGTTGTCAGGAAGTTGACAAACTATCTCAGCTGCTGGAAATCTACTTTGTGCTGAAACACAGGAAAGTGTGTACTGTAGATTCGCCATGTGGTACCAAATTAACTTTCAGAAAATCAAAATCAGTTTAAAGTTTTTTACTGACTGAGAGGAAGGGGCACCACGTCGTCCTCATCCTTCATTTCTTCTTTCCCATCCATGGGAGGTCTCTGCCCACAGGCAGCATCTTCCCATGGGCTCCAGCGCTAGGCAGCCTCCTGGGGGCTTTGCCCCGCCCCCGTCATCATTTGATGCCAGAGGTGGGCGCTTTGTGGATGCAAACGGGTAGCCTCAGGTCAACCCCATAAAGGCAGCTCGAGAGAAGCCTTTCTCCCTGGTGCTGGCTCATCAAATCTTGTTGTCTGGTTGGTTGGTTGGTTGGTTGGTTGTTTATTTGAGGGGTGGTAAAGGATCAGGGGTTGAATGTAGAAAAGATCAGATCAGTGGATCCGATCATCGCAGATAAAGAAATTCTACATCTGGGGTGATGGACACTGGGGAGGGTATGTGTTGTGGTGAGCGCTGTGTGTTGTGTAAGACTGATGGATCACAGACCTGTACCCCCTGAAACAAATAATACATTGTATGTTAATAATTTTAAAAATATATAAACAAAAAAATAAAAAATAAAACCTAAAAAAAAAGGAAATTCTACATCTGAAGCCAACCTCCAACCTCAGGGCACTTTAAAATTTGGCAGCACGAACCGCAGAGGCCGGGGCTGGCCCAACTCGCGAGCTGTTTGGGAACGAGAGCAAAGGATTTCGGTAATGCTTCTGGCCAGGTTATTATTAGTGAGGCCATCTCCAGGCGC
This sequence comes from Ursus maritimus, assembly GCF_017311325.1. Taxonomy (NCBI): domain Eukaryota; kingdom Metazoa; phylum Chordata; class Mammalia; order Carnivora; family Ursidae; genus Ursus; species Ursus maritimus. Next base: position 30,216,426 of record NW_024423344.1, on the reverse strand, counting down.
CTATCCATCACAGGAACTACTACCTGGGGTTAATTCCTGTCTGTCTTCTCTCTCTCCACAGCAGGTGACGTGCCCCACAGCCATCATGGCCGATTCAGGCCCAACTTGAAAGGGGGTAGACGTGCCAGCAGCCTGGGGCAGGAGCGTAAGGATGGGGGCACTTGTGGCTAGAGGAGCAGACAAGCAACCTCGGGGCTTTGGTAACATTTGAATCACACAGAGATGAGGTTTAGGCTTAAGCTTCTGCCTCGGGTGCCCTCCCCAGATGACTCTACCTTTCCGACCTCTGCGGCCATAAAGGGTGTCCTTACAATTCTGTATGTAATCATAAATTAAATAGATATGATAAATAAAATAAAACAGAGGTCCAAAGATTATTTCCATTTGCTGGGTCTGGGGTGCCACTCCATTAGCTATTGGCTACCAGGTAAATTGGCTGTTTTGCCAGATATCAGGGGACAAACAGAGGCAGGAATGTGTTCTGTGGATGGCGTGGCACAACGGCAGCTACCCACAGTGGCCCAAGCTGGCGGCGAGAAGGGAAGTCAGGGGCTTAGAAAGTGCCTCTGCCAGAGGGCAGCACGATGGTGAGGGTTAGCCGATGTATAACATAATATGCCCTGATAACTCTACTCCAAACTCCGGCCAACAAGCAAGAACTCAAACAAATGTCCTGGGTTCAAAGGGCTCTCAGGACAGAGGGAAACACAGTATTTATATAACTAACTACACAACAACATGGTAAGTGGAAAGAACAGAGACTATGGGAGTAAAAAGGACAGGGGAATCCATTTTTCTGGGAAGGGTAAAGGAAAACCTCATGGAGGAGAGGGTCTCTGGAGAGCCTTAACTGACAAGAAAGGGGGCGAGGAAGATGATGGCAATCCAGGAAAACGGTGTGAGCAAAACTCGAGGAGGCTAGGGCGGCCGTGCAGGTGCAGGGAGCTGAGGCAGAAAGGTAGCCAAGTCCGTGGTAGGTGTCAGGGCTGCAGAAGGCAGGTGATCCATATTGACTGGAAACCAAATGTCTTGCCAAGAAGTGTGGCAATGGGGAGCTGGCAGAATCCTTCAAGCAAGGAAGTCATCTACAGACTAACTTTGGCAGTAGTGATGAGAAAGGATGGAAGAGAGGTGGAAAGAGGGCGGAGACAGGCGGCCCAGGTGAGGGGCTATTGCACTGGTCCAGGTGAGAGATGGTGAGAGCCTTACCTGTGGCCAGAGAATTAGAAATGGGGAGTAAACGAGGTGTTTGGAGAGAAATCTAAGGCAAACTTGAAAGAATCTGACTGGAGATGAAGGGCAAGGACAGGATGACATAAGGTGGGTAAAACGGGGGGGTGATGGTACCATATCTGACAAGGGACAGAGGATTTTGGGGTTTACATTCCAGTGAATTTGGGTTCAGATGTCTTAAGCTTGTGGGGCTTGTGGGAATGCCCAGTGGGAAACCATGACCACAACTCTGGAGATCTGGCGAGGTGCTAATAGCTCGCCAACAATGTCAGCTCCATAGGGCATGAACCTTTGAGGACTTGTTCACCAGTGTATCCCACGCCTACGACAGTGCACGGCGCGCACCAGGTGCTCCATGAATATTTATTGATATTTCTTCCTTGGATAAACTGGATGATTATCAGTCTGTGAGGGGACAGCTCAGTGTGCTGGACATGGGTAACACTTCTCAGCCAGTGAAGAGCAAGGATGTGGTGGAACCCTTACGAAGCACATCCTAAATATTTAGAGGACACTTTCAGAAAGTTGGCTGTGGAGAAAAGGAGAGAGAACGGACAGGACCCTGAGGGTTCTCTAAGATGGCCTCCTTTGTAGGGTTCAACGGTCAGTGCCCTAGCAGGCCACAGAATTCCATTCAGGGAGTTCAAATGAAGAGGCTGAATGGAGGCACTGTTTGTAGAGGTCCGGGCACAGCGAAGAGAACTACAGAGTGGCATGGCCCCCAGAGGCTGACCCCAGCAGGAAGCTATCTCCATCCCTAGGTTTGACAGGGCAATCGGGGGAAATAGTGTTATCAGAGTCCAAAGAGCACTGGCGGCTTGAAACAGGGACTATCAGGCCAGAGCGGTGGAGGTGGAGGGATAAAGCCGCATCACGGTGCCACCCAGGGGCACCTATAGGGAAGAAAAACCCTGATCTACCCTTTCTTCCACTCTCTGATCTCTTGCCAATGCCTCCCATAGGCAGAATCCAACCAGAAACCAAAGGGCAAGGGGGTGGGGGGGTACAGTGCGTAGGAGCCAATTCTCCTGGGGCGCAGAGTAGGACAGAGAAGGGAGGGAAAGGCATCTGGGGGGGGGGGATACAAACAGAATCACCAACACAGAAATGAAAGAAAAGTTGTCAGGGAGGATGGAAAGCTTGCAGGTGCAAGATGAGTGGAGATATTGCCAGAGATGGGGGTTTAACTGTGAGGCGGCAGGGCAAAGCTCATGAGGATGGAGAGTTCAAAATAAGGTAGATTTTGATGACACCAAGGACACGACCATCCAGAAAGCCCCTTCTCCAGACTCCAGAAGTAACTGCTCCTTGAGATCACCCTTCTTGTGTCCTGGGATGACTGTGAAGCTGTGAGTTTCAGGCATTTGGTTCAACTGGACCATTCCATAGCTCCTCTGAGCATATTCTAAGTCTCTCCTTCCTCTGATACCACTGCCACCTGCTCTCTCTCCAGAGGCCATGCGTGATGAATCTTCAGAGCGAGGCAGGAAGAAGCAGAGAGCTCCAAAAGCCATTTCTGCTGCCACAGACCCTGACGCTGAGGTTCTCCTAGCCCACTCCAAACAGCTGTCTGTGGAGCCCAGCGTGCCAGATACGGAAATCGGGGCTGTGCTTGAGATGTCCTAACAAGAATACCAGAAAATCATTGTATTACCATCCCCATCTTCGGGATGAGAGAACGGGTGCTGAATATGGTTGAGAAACTTGTCCAAGGTCACATTTAGCAATCTGACCGCAGAGCTCCTGCTTGGAACGCTTTCTGTCGTGTAACTCCTATTCATGGAGCAGCTGTGATGTGCCCAGCACAGTTCTAGACACTGGGAATTAAGGGTGAACAAGGCAGACAGATTCCCACCCTCCTAGAGCTCACCCTCCAAGTGGGGTGGACAGACAGCAAGCACATGAGCGAGCACAAATCAATACGATCGTCCCCGATAGCAATGGTGACTTTTCCCAGAGCTTCGCTGTACAGTTTTTGGATACCCTCCAAAGCCGGGCTCCAAAAATCCATGATCACAACACAAAACCCTGATTGTTAAGAAGGCAACACACCCACACAGCGGGTCTGTCTGCTGTGTTTGCGCGGCACCTTCCCACCAAGCACTTGAAACGTGTTAAATCATCATTGCCATTCCACGGCAAGTGCATTTCTCTTTTATTTTAATCCTATTATAGAATTTTTTGATGGCAACCTGCTGTTAGAGTACATCTAACTATGTTAAAGCTCCCCAGGCCCTGAGCATGAAAGCACCTCTTCAGAACACATGCTAGGACAGGTCTACCTTGTTAGCATGGAAATGAAAATAAAAAGCGCTGCTCTGGGGCCGCGAGGAGGCCGGGTGTTCTAACGCCAGCGCTTAGGAGGTGATCTCTCCTTGTTCTCTCCTTCGTGCTTCGGGTGGTAGGGGCTTGATGGTGAGGATTCTTTTCTGTATTCTGCCCAGTGCCCGGTGCTTGGTGTTCAAGCAGCGACGACTAGTCATATAACTTGCAACCCCTTAGCGAAAGGTCATCTCTGTTGCTCTTATGCTCCAGTTGCTTTTTGGTGCGATGGAATCAGTAGTCAGGATAACCTACAGGCTCACTCCTGAACTTTGGAGATGTTTCATTAACGAAATGGAAATATATATAATTTAAATATGCAGGTGAACATCTCCCTCCGCCTGCAATTATGCAAATGCAGAGCAGCCCCGGCGCGGCACGAAGAGCAGCTTCCTAGAGAATATCGAGCTCACGCTCCTTAAACGAAGTTACATTTATGGGTCGCCGCAAGAATTTGTATTTTGATTATCTCACTCTGGAGAATGGCAACACGCAGGTAATACTAGGTCGGCAGTAAAAATTAGAAATTGTCCGGGACACCTGAGCTTTCTGGGCCTCATGTACGCCCAGGAGAATATATCTAATGGGTGCTGTAAATAAAATGAATCATTGAAGTCCATTTGTATTAAAGATAGATAGATATAGAGGCTCTCCTTAGTGGTGGTGGTGGCGGTGGGGGTGACAGTCATGAGTCACCCTTCACGCGTTCTGAAAGGCCAGTTTCTAGAAAAACTATACAAGACGATCAGGGTCTCCTGTAAGGAGAACGTCTTATTATGATCTTTGGGGCCCGGGGTACAATGTTAGGGCGCAATGTATTGTTCAGGAATCAATATGAAGAGTTAGAAGTATTAATACCCCACAGATACTGTTTATGGATTCTTTGTATATCAACAACCAAAGTTGCACCAAGGAGATAAGAGCAGATTATTTTAAAGAGAGTTTGGCCCACTCATTCCCATGTCAGTGCGGGGCTGTGTATGTTCAGATGCACCCACAAGATTCCTCAAGAATATGGGAGAGTGAGATGTAATTCATCCCCTTAAGGATCAGTCAAGAAGACCGCACTGAATGAATCCCTCAACTCGGGGGTTATATGTAAAATATTTAACAGCCAGCCAGACACGAGGTATCACAGTGGATTCTGGCTTTACCAACCCATCTATCATGCACGAAGTCCTGCAGCAGCCCACATGAGGCTCTCCTGCAGGTGCAGGCGTCTATTGACTTACACGCTAAATGCCTGGTCGTCAGGGACTCTGGGCTAAAGGTCAGTGATTCATAGAACAAAAAGGTTAACGGCCCCTGCCCTCAAGGATCTCAGAATCTTGTAAAGAAAATAAAGCATATACAAAACATAATACACAACAGAATGCACAAATGTCCTAGGAGGGATGGAATCGAGAAGAGGGGAAATTATTTATAGCTGGAGGAAACAGGAATCTCCTCTGCATGGAAGAGACTGTATTTTAAATGAAGATTGAAGAATAGATGGGATTTAGACTTCGTTATGGACTAAATGTTCGTGTTCCTCCAGAATCCATATGCTGAAGCCCTAACCCGCAATGTGATGGTAACTGGTCGCGGGCCTTCCGGGGGTAACTAGGTTTTGATGCAGTCATGAGGATGAGGCTGCCATGATGCATTAGAACCCTTCTAGGAAGGGGGAGAGACCAGAGCTCCCTCTCTCCACTGGGGAGGACACAGCAGGAAGGCAGGAAGAGGGCCCTCACCGGGGGACTGAATTTGCTGGAAGCTTGCTCTTGGGTTGGCCAGCCTCCGGAACTACAAGAGCGAAGTCTACTGCGTAAGGCACCCAGCTTCTGGTGCTTTGGTAGAACAGCCCCGGACTGTCTAAGACAGACGTGCACGGTCAGGTAAATGAGCGTCTCAGAGGAAGGAAAAATGCAAGTGCCTGCAGAGGAGGGAGAGTGAGGGGCTGATTCAGAGAGCCGGTCCACTTGTCTGCATCACAGGACTCATGAAGTCTGGTAATAAGAGCCGCAACTGGGACGGCAGATTGGGGTCAGACCACGACCAGCCATGAATGTCAGAGGAAGGTATTTGGGTCTGATTCTGTGGCACGTGGAGCACAGTCAAAAATTATTTCAGTAGGACAGTAACACGAGCAGAGCTTCATCATCAATCAACTCAACAATATTGTAACCTGCGCGGGTAATGGTGGCAGCGAGCTGGCCCCAGAATGCCGAGCTCAGCTGCGTAAGGTCAGGCAGCGGGCTGCAGGCGCCTCTCGCACCTGAGCCTGGAAAAATAACTGCTTATTCAGGCTGTCAGTCACCACGTCCCTGGAAGCACCCTCTGTGCAGGGCGACGATGAACTTCATCCTCAGCGGCAGGGATCCGCCCTGCCCCACAGCTGTCATCCGGGACCGGGACAAAGGAGAGGCTTAAGAGGATCTGAGAGAGGAGCCTGTAGGCGCCCCCATTTGTACTGTATGTTTCCGGGAGCTTGGCTGACGAGGCCGGTCAATGTTCATTTTTCTGCATGAAATAGAGAAGCGGAACTCTGTTGATTTTATGTTTTATGGCTGATCGATGGGGGTCAGAGCGAGGGCTTTGAGACCTGCTGAGGGGGAGGAACTGTGGCGCTTCTGATGGCCTCATTTGTGGTGTGTCTTCTTCTGGGAAAAGGGAAGGTCAAGGTGAATCCCTCTTTCTGACTCCGGTGGCTCCAGCGGCATCACCCCTGGGCTGAAGAGGCAATGGTGGGGGCGTTGCCAGCCAGGCAAAGCAAGGAGAGGTGGCGCGGAAGGGCTTTGAAGAAACGCTGCACTTTGGGCAAAGGGCCCCCAAGCTGCACCTGCATTTCTGCAGGCTCTTCACTTGCTTTTTATATCCTCGCAGGCTGTCTCTGGAATTGCTGAAAGGTGGAAAATCTGCACGCTCCTTGGGTGTTCAGAGAGACAGCAAGGGCAGGGGAGAAAGTGGTGGGAACTCAGGAGATCTGGCTCTCCAGGAACCGGATATAGGTCATTCTAGCCCTAACCATGGTGTCCTCGGCCAAGCCGCATCATCTTTATTTCGGAAACACCACCACTAATAATATTAGCTACCAAGTGTTAAACACCCTCTGTATGAAATGCTCTACCTCTATGTGATTGCATTTAACCCTGGGAATAACCTCTAAGCCTGTGATTATTGTCCTTATTTTATAGAAGGAGTCAAAGCTCTAACAGGTTAAGTAGCTGGTCCAAGGTCACAGAGAAATAAGCACTAGAACAGGCTGGAGCCCAGATGCCACGCGCTTAGTAAGTGGCCATGCTGTCTCCTCCACCTTATCCTTCTCACCTGTATTATGGGGAAAACCATCATAAGCATCAAAGCCCAGCTAAGCCTCAATATGCATAGACAGACAGGCCTTGCAAATCATGAAGGGCAGGGCAAATATGACCCACCACTGCTAACAAATCGGCTCTGCCTCTCCTTTGTTAGGGACACACAGGATTCAGATGCAAATGTGTTTCCAAAGGCCAAACTGTCCCATAAACCAAAGTGTTATTATCATGTAAATCTCCAAGAGTCAGTGAGCACGCTCTAGATTATACACAGGCCATCAGGGAAGTAGAGAAACAGGAGGCGCTACCCTGGGATCCACAGGAAACATTTGACTAGGTAAGGAGGTTAAATGGCCACTTGAGCAAAAGCAAGAGGCAAGAGACACACGCCGAGATACATCTGCTCCATTCCACAGAGCGGAGACGGCCTCATCCGCCATCGCCCTCCTCTCTTCCGCCAATTTCAGCTTTTTTCCCCATTGTTCTGCTCCCACACGGTTTGCATGTGAAAGCAGCACAGTGTGGACATCATTAAAAGTCTAGTGACTGGAGGCTGAAATGAGACACTGATCGTCCTATTAAGCAACAGATTTCATAAACAAATGCAATTCATCCTGCCTGCAGCCTGACATCGCTGTCTGAGGAGCACTGCTGAAAACAATGTAGCTGCTCCCGTTCTGCTTAAAGTTCCAGCCGCGGAGAGCCCCAGCAAGTCAGGACGAAGGGGCTCTGCAAATGGCCTGCAGCGGCGAATGAGCCCCATGCCACGCCCCCGCCCCACCCCCGGAAAGCCCCAGTGTCCCCGCTGCTGTTAAACTGCGAGGGCTACAAAGCCATCGGAGCAGCCAACCGGAGCCATGGCCTCCCGAGAAATGACAGATTTAAAGGAAGAAATACTGTGTGCTTGCTGGAGGCGAGTTATTTTAATATAATGCAGAGATGACAGCTCTCCACATTTAATCATCAGACTCCTGATTTTTTTGCCACGACATTAGAATTTCTCACGATTTGGAAAATGTTTCTTTTCTACCCATGCCTGACAGTTGCATGTTTGCAAAAAAATGTCTGTAAACTTCTCCAATTATTTTTAATAAAATGTAAATGATGGTCTCCAGGAGCCCTCTCTCTGCCCACAGCCCCCACCCACAGCCAATGGAAGCAGCGGGCCGCGCATGCCCCCCCAGGCAGGGCCTCTGCCACTTTGTGATTCTCCCCCGTGCTACGAACCTGCCACTCAGAAAAAGGCTTGCCTCTCTTTGTCACCTACATTATGACCATTTTTTTAAATGGTGTCTGTGATCAGCTCTGTCAGAGAGACTGTGCGTTTGATGATCTATGCCTAAGTGGGTGGAAGCCGGCTGGCTGGCTCCCCATCATAAGCTCAGCCACAGCTCAACGTTCGGCAGCCGCTAAAACGGACATCAGCATGAGTCTCTAGTTTGCTAATTCATAACAAGGTAGGTATGTATTATTCTCACACCTGCTTCTTCTTAACAGATAAGAAGCTGAAATAGAGACACGTTCTATCTTCATGGAAGATGCACGGCGTGGTGGGACTAAAGCCAGGACCCACACCCCGGGTACAAGCGACTCTGTACATTTCTTCTTTCACAGAACTTTCGGTGAGTGTCTACTGTCCGGAGGCCGTGGGGGTGTGAAAATAACTAAGAGACGGGTCCTTCTCTAGAACAGTTCACAAGGCAATGGAGCAGGTAGACAGGTGAATAAATAATGTGAGCGCAATGCGAAAGGCAGCACAATGCAGGCAAGCTCAAAGAGAAGGGAGGAGGGCGTCTGCCTGGGACAGAACCGCACAGGTGACAGGAAAGAGCGCGGAGCGTTCCAAGAGCAGGGCATCTTTGGGGAGGAAAGTGTAGGGGCCACTGAATGGTGACAACTTCTGGAACTGCAGCCGGAAAGGAGCACGGTGGTAAGAAGAGGGATGATTTCAGTGGTTTTCTAACTATCGAGGGTCTAACGCCTGCCCCAAAGCAGGCTGGAATAAATTCCTACATGTCCACAATCCTTCTCCCCCTGCACGCCCCCCCCCCCACCCCGCGAGAGGGCAACCCAAAAGAAACAGCTTCTTGGTGCAACATCAACCCACTGCATGATAAACCAACCAGGTTTATCCTTCCAAAGGACAAAGGAGCCCCTGAGACTAAGGACCCCACTTCTGGGACCTGAGTTACTGGAGCGAACTTCGCTTTCCTTAGGGGAAGCTGCAGAAACTCCACTTGTTCCTGGCCTCTGGGCAAGAACTCCTCAGCTGCCTAGCAGCACTCTGTCCACCTGCAGCCACAGCCTTCTCTCTACTGGGTCACCCAGAGGCACCTCATTAACTGCGGGGGGGGGGGTCTCTCAGAGAGAACGAGGCCGTCATTAACCCCCCTCCCTGTCACCTGAAGGAGAAGTGCCCCTCTGCGTTCCACTAGAAGAGTGATGAACCACAGCCAGGGAACCACGGCCAGGAGCCCCGAGAGCCCCACCTCCCTCTGATCTCATTTGCACCTATTCTGAAGTGCAAAGCTGGGAGTTAGGAATCGGTAGTTTTGAGAATAACCTGAGGCATTTTCCAGATCTGGGTTAACTTCTGGATTGTATTCAGGGTAAATAATTAGTTTAGTTTTTCAGCGATCTGAGCTCCAAAGCTCCATTCACTCACCAGAGACAATAGCGGGGGACACGGGAGTCCTACTGAGGATGTCCATGGAGATGAGTAGCATGGCCTGCTTCGTCCCCAGTATCTGGGGACCGTATTTGACACTGGGCACCCCACCCAGCACCACTGGCAGTGCTAAGGGGATAATTCCTGTACATGGCCCTCTCAGAACACCTGGGCAGGTTATTGCCTTGTAAATGCAAAGCACTGTTCCCCAAAAAGGCGGGTGCCTGCTTCTTAGCCATGTAAAAGCTCAGGTTTCAAACGCCCTCGCTCCTGTGCTGTCCCTGCAACGTCTCTTCCTTCTCCTGCAATGTGCTACATTGAGATACAAATGAAGCTAACAGGAGCCAGAATTCTTTTACAGCCTGCACACTTCAAAGGAAAAATAACATCTCTTGAGGTGACTGTATTTATTCTAGCACCGCTCGGCATAACCACACCATACCACCTCACCACAGGTTCCAAATGAAAAATTTTGAGGGCTATTGAACACACTGCAAGTTTTCAGAGCAAATCGTGGAAAGTTACTTAGCCCAGTCGTCTCCGTAATTGTGACACATTAGAGAAGTGCGTGGCGTTCCGCAGCCCTCGGCCTCGCACTTGCCTGGGCGGCAGGCGCAGGGGTTAGGATTCTGCATCCCCAGTCCATTAACACCAGCAGGAGACCGGGTGCCGACAACCGCACCCAAGCGAGGCGCTGCAGCTTAATCCTATTTGGTTTAATGGATTTGTTTCCCGTATCAGAGGGTCATGAATAGACGAGGAGGAAACCAGTGCCACGGTGTTGCCTTTGAACTGGCCCAGCATGCGTCTCGAGTGGGCTGTCTTTCTCTCTCCCTTTCTTTCTCACTCTGTGCACACGCACTAGGATCCTTCTTCGCCTGGAAGCAACTAGAGTGTTTCCCCTCTGCTGCCTTCACGGCCCCCTGTCCCTGTACCCAGGCCTTGCCCCCTGGTGTCATGATCCAAGTCATTAGCAGAGCCCCTGGACAGAAAAGGGATTGAAGATGCTCTAACATACACATTTTTTTCTCAGTTCTTCATTCAGCTATGCATGTGCGAATGCCCTTGTGCCCCCTCGGTTACTTATGGAAGAGCACGGCATGGAATGACAAAGGAACCAAAAGCGATCATAAATCTTGTGCTAACTATGTGCCAGGCGGACAAAAAGTGCAGAACTTGTCATTGCTTTTATATTCTTCCTAACAACCCTGCAAGAGGGCTCTGATTATTCTCCCCATTTTGCAGATAAGCAAACTGAGGCCAGAAGAGGAAATTATTTAAGCAGACATTTTTTTTTTAAGATTTTATTTATTTATTCGACAGAGATAGAGACAGCCAGCAAGAGAGGGAACACAAGCAGGGGGAGTGGGAGAGAAAGAAGCAGGCTCATAGCAGAAGAGCCTGATGTGGGGCTCGATCCCATAACACCAGGATCACGCCCTGAGCCGAAGGCAGACGCTTAACCGCTGTGCCACCCAGGCACCCCTTAAGCAGACATTATTGACTGCAGAACGATGGCACTGTTATAACAACAATAATCAAAGTGGTAGTGGCCAGAGTTAAAGGCCTGGAAGCAGGGAAAAGAACTCAAATTCCACAATCAGACAGACCTAGGTTAAAATTCCAACTCCACTACTGATTAGCTTTGCAATCTTATGCCATTTTCTTAATGTATCTGGACTTCAAGATAACTGCACCTAAGATTGACTTTTGTAAGAATTGCATATGAAAAAATATATGATGGGCTTAACACAGGGGAGGCCCTCAGCACATGCCTCCATGTCCCTAACTAAGTTACACAACTCACGAACCACACCGTGAACTCACTGGAAGTTGCCTGTGGTCATCCAGTGCCACTTATGGTTATTTTAGATCTCATTATGAAGATGTACAAATGAAAGTGGTGGAGCAATATGCCTACCTTCATTTCTACTCAAGAAAGGGCATAAAATAACTACATGAATCACCAAAATACCTAGAATGATTATCTGTGCATAAAAAATATTTACAGAGAAAAGTTTCAATTAACCAGAACCCAAAGTGGAATCAGTTAGCTAGTTATTTCTTTTCTCTTGACCTAAAGAATTATGAAACAAGAACAACAAAACAAACTTTCCTAAAATAGAATGTGCCACCTGGTAAAGTAATGAGCTCCCTGTCACTAGATATAATCAAGCAGAGGCTGGACAATCAACTGGAAGAGATGTTGTGAAAGGGATGAATGCATAGGCCAAGGGTTGGATGAGATCAGTGATTTTCAAACTTTTTAGCAGCAGAACATAAAAGGATAAAAATGGAGTTGCTAGGATAAAGAGAGATGGGAAGCTCTGGGCCCCCCCACCCCCATGAAGGTGCCGAGGAATCCCTGTGAAGTCTTAAGGCTCCGGAATTAAGGCAGTAAGAAAAGCCAGTACTTGCATAATATCTTGCAGTTTACAAAGTCTTCCCGTGCATGCCTGCTATCTTACGGCACAGTATTCAACGATGTGAGTTCAGATGTGCTCCATGGGACTACGCACTTAGTCACCCAAATATGGTGAGCAGTGACATGATTATATTATAACCAGAGTGATGTCCTGGGGCCAAGGGAGACAGCTGCTGGAGGGTGTGGATGGAGGGGCTGAGGAGGGGACACGAGAAACACTGGTGTCCTAGAACTCCTGCCCAGGAGAGCGGTGTGTTTCCAGGAGCAGCAAATGCAGTCTTTACACTCTCCACCAGTTCTGAGGCCCTAGTTAGGCAAACAGCCCAGAAAAAGCTAACGCAGAACACAAAGTCATTTTTTGGCAATAAACACCCGCAACTAGAATTTTGCGGAGTGCACCCTCTAGGAAAGGGATGTCCTAAAGTCCAGCATTACTGATATATCTGTGCAATACTAAAGCTGAATCACAAAGTGGCAAGAGTGATAGCAATTTGGTTCACGGAAGCTCATACTTGAAGTGGAAATTTTGTGCAACCACCAACGGAGAAGCTGAGATTTCTCCGCAATTTACAAATTAGCTCTTCTTATATAAGGAACTTCTCATTCCTCTAAAAACAGGCCTAGGACTCTGAACTGCAAAAAAAAAAAAAAAAAAAAAAAAAAAAAAAAGCTCTTCATTGCAACCACATAATCCAGTAAGATTAAACAAAAAGAAATTTCCTATTGCATACACTTATTGTTCACAGAATCACTGGAAGGCTGAAGAAACAGGTAAACAGGTGATTCTGAGCTTAGCTTTCAGGAATTATTCTCAAACTTCATAGCCCAGGGGAGGGCCACCAAGGCAGCTGCTGTGACAACAGCCCACTTCTGAACCATGAAGCCTTCACCATGACCAGTGACAGTAAAATGGATCAATTCCAAATGAAAGCCTCGCGTGTGAGCGTCTAATTAACGGAACATCAGCGTACACAGAGCCCCAGCTCCAAGAGAGTCTGGGAAATGTGACCGTTAGTGTTCCGTTCTCTAAAAGACAAGAAGGTACTTTTAGAAGGGGGTTGGAGCGAGTATAGAGAAAGCCAGTCCATAGCAGCCTCCACTGAACCAAGACAAAAATTCAAACAAAAAGGATCTGGGCAAGGACTGAAAAACTTACACAATTCTCTTCACCACTTTTGGCTAAGAGTTCCAGTTGTCAGTTACTGGAACGGGATTGGAATTAACACAAAGTCATACCTTGGACTATATCCAGTTCACTATATTATGTATGTTTGCTCCCATTTTGATCATGATCTGCAAGTATTTTGCTCGAGAAGGTAGGTTTGTCGATTCTTATCTGGTCCTTTTGCTGCCATTATGAGATCCTGAATTGAAAGAGCCCTTCCGGATGGAGGCAGCATGGCGAGTATGAAAAGAGAAGGCCTGTGAAGTCTGAGTTCTTCATCAGCACTTCTACAACCTCAAGACAGTTGTTACGAACCCTGTTATTTCCTCTTCTGTAAAAGTAAAGATGTTGTTGCCCCCCCCCCCTTCGAAGTCATGGTGGTGACTGAGCGAGATGAGGTCAAGAGTTTTTAAAACGGTCTGGCACAGAGCGGGTTCTCGGTAAATGTCTGGTGTTTTCCCCATCCCTGTTCTTATTAGTTAACCAAAGAAGTCCTAACTAACAGTTGTACAAAAGCTCTGTGTGGTCCCACATAAACCAAGCTCGTAAGTGGTATTCCTTACGAAATGATACCTGAATTAAACCTCTTCCCAGGTGAATGTGTCTCTGACTGAAAAACAACCCCTTATGTCCACAATGAACACCCAAAGACTGAGATCTTTTAGGCAACAAGAAGACTTCAAGTGACCTTTTTTTTTTTTTCCCTAAAATGGCAAAATGGCTCCCATTGTTTTTAGAAGGAATTTCAACAAGAGCATGGACCCTCTGGAAAGCAGACCATAGGACAGGGTAGGAAGGGTGGAGGTTTAATTGGGAAATTGCGTCTATGAAAGGTAAAAGGGGGAGGAAGCAGGGTAGGGCAGGGAAAGCTTTCAGTCTACGATACAGATCTGACCTCTGAGAGGAAAGGGCAGAAGAAAGAGGATTGGGAAAGAGGATCTAAGGCAGGGATAGCCTCAGAACATGGTGCATTCCTGACAAAATCTTGGCCCACATCCTCCAAAGCAGGGCTTGCCTGGTAGATGTGACCTGGTATTCCCACCACTTAGTCCTTGGTTGGGGGCTGCTCAGGAAGAGTCAGCCTCGCTCTTCCAAGCTGAGGAGACTCTAATGGCACTAACAATGGGAATCGGTCAGTTAACTGTATGCCTTCAACTCAAGAGCAAGCTTTTTCTTGAAGGGACATCCAAGTAGCCCATCTCCACGATCACTACCACTTTAAAGTGATTGAACATTGATTATGCAAACACCATCGTAGACAAACACTGCCATATTCAAACACTACCACATGAGAACTGAAGGGTTGCTATAAATGGAAGTTGTTGATTTGCTCACTCAGTAAATACTGTAATGAATATTTACTCTGAGCCGGGTTCTAGTCTGAGGACTAGAGTTATGACAGGGATTAAGAATAAGAACCCTGCTCTCATGAGGCTTACATTTTGTGAGGAAGAGGCAGAGAAACCAAACAATGCTAGGTACTAACAGTGACTCCACGAATACTTTCATTTAGATAACTTTAAGTTGGGCGGCGATGAAAGACCTCTGGGAGGACGTGATATTTGAATATGAAGGGTGCCAACCATGCAAAGTTCTTGAGGGAGCTTAATGCCGACAGAGTTAACAGCCGGCCTGTGGAGCAGGAAGATCCATTCACCAATTCCCAGTGAGGATTTCCAGCACACGGACCCCACATACCCTGGCCTACTGCATCTCCTATAGGTTCCAAGTTACCAAAAAGGACTCAACAGACAAGGCACTGGTTGGGACAACACCTTACTCACAGAAAGAAGAGCTGCAGCAAGACCAGCATCTGCAATGTGCCCCATCTCCCTGAGCCAGTGTGTCCTTCCTTATAGTTAGCGCACGGTAACAGACTGCACGCACCCCTCTTGTGCTGCAGGTGAAGACCCCCTTCCCTTCTCACAGGTAGAGAGGGTGGACATACTAGTGGGGCTGGCCAGCTGCCATGGGAAGCACATGCCTGAGCAATACAAGGAAGTTCATTGCAAACCCAGAACAGGGGAAGCTTTCTCCTAATAGGAAAGAAGAATCTGGAGCTAAGCGACAGCATGGAACCTAGCTTCCATATAAGGGGATGTTCCAGGCCCAGAGTACTGACTGAGCAATACCAGACAGGGGTGGATGTGCAAAACCGTAAGGTAAGAATAAGCATAGACAGAGGACTCTCAAGATCTCTGAATCCAAATGCGCAGGGGCATTGAAATCATTAAAACTAAGGTAATACCTAGATTTTTGGCTTCCATGATTAAGAAGGAAGTAAGAAGGTGGTGGCTCCATTACTGAGATGGGAACAACTAATACATTCAATGAAGGGAAGATCAAGAATTCTATTTTATAAATATGATAGATCAGACATCATTCAAAAGCATAAATGATATAATATATGGGAAGAGGAAGGAAGGAAGGTGAGCGAGAAATAGAAACTTACTTTGACCTGGTTTCTTCTCTCCTTCTTCCCTCCCCTTCCTTCCTTCCTTCCTTCCTTCCTTCCTTCCTTCCTTCCTTCCTTCC
>NW_024423344.1:30194893-30200776 GCF_017311325.1 Ursus maritimus | reverse complement strand
CTTCCTTCCTTCCTTCCTTCCCTCCCTCCTACCTCTGTCTCTCTTTCCATCCCCCAAAGGCCATCATCTTTGGATAGGGGCTAAAACTAAGTACCCCTATACACAAGTGATCCTAAAGATACTCTGGTACCGCAATCAAAACTACTCCTTTAGACACAGATGCCAACAGGAGATGGCTGAATGCCTAGCTGAAGTCTCGAAGTTGCCCAGCCCTCCTACAGCTCTTCCGCTCTTCAGAGGTTTGGATTGAGGGGAAACGTGTCAACCCCAGGACTGCTCAACCTCAGGCAGCCACTGACTGTGGCAGTCACTCATCCTACGAAGCCATGAGGCAAAGTTGGTAGCAGGCTCAAATATCAGCCACAGCTTTGCTCTCCACTGGAAAGGGTAGTAAGCACAGCTCCGAAGACTCATCAGTCATATCCCTTCCCATTGCTATCCGTGTATACTCGGTGTGCCACGGGACTGTCTGCCTAGCCTTGGGATTATGATGCAGAGGTGCACACGAGCCATTAATAGGTAAACCTGAACTTGTCACTCAGAACACGGAAACAAATAGAATGTATTTGTTCTATTTAGGTATTTGGAGAGAGAGATATATTTGGTGTGTTGAAGTAACCCCCACGTCCCCCTTCTCCTTAGGCTTATTTTCACGACGTGAGTCCATATGAATGAAGAGCCCATAATAGAAACCACTGATGGATGAAGATTAGTGCTTCTCAAGGGCATCAGCTCCACAAAGCTCTGAATTACATACACTGTACTTACTCCATTCTAGGAGAATGATTCGACCAGCCTGTTGAAATGCATAAACCCTGCAAACATGAGAGTCACAGGCACCTATCTTCATGGTTATCTGCGGTGGACTTGAAGTTCTTTATAAACCCAAATTCATGCAAGTGATGACCAGACTGCTCCTTTCCACAGCACTCTTCAGACTTTTTTCCCAACCTCTTCCAAGACATGAGTTTCCTAAACTCCTCTGTGCTCAGGTTACTCATGACAGAGGATTATTAATTCTGATCCCTTTACAATGTGGAACTTCAGTGAAATCTTCCCATTTGTCACCTCTCTAACCCAGCACAGATTTGACGCCTCTCAGATTAATTTTGGTGATGAATCCGATTTCAAAGAACATTCATCCAAAGTTGAACCCGGGCACCTGCTAATGTATTTCAGTACTTTTACTAATAGCTTTAGAGAGCTTTTTAATTTATATTTCACTGTATATTAAGATATCCTCCTTCAGTTCGCCTGCTTTTCCGTGAGAACATTTTTCATATTTCAGATTAGGACACCAAACACTAGAACTAAATGGATGAGATCATTTTAAATATTATGCAGATACCCACGCAGGTCAGGTATTTTAATATTTTCTCATCTCTAATTTATTTCTGTACTTGTTGAATGTGGCTTCTCATATGTCCTTTTAAGTATCTTCTTAATTTTAATGACATTTTAGAAAATTATTTGAGTTGTTCCATCGCAAGAAGTTTTTATGTAATGGGAAAAGGCCATGGGGGTAATGAAGTAGAAACTATTCTGGTTTGGAGTTTTTAGCACAATAAGGACACATACTGCTGCTATCAGTATGTTCGCTGGCCTGGGGCAAATCACTTAACCTCTGTGTAAAATGGGTCAGTTGATGTTCATCTCATCGCCATTTTAAGACAAACCTCGGGGTCATCATCTATTCTGTATTCTCCCACATCTCATGCGTCTTCAACTTCCCCTGTCTCTGCTGATTTTCAGTTCTGTCCCCATCATTTCATCCCTACAGTCCCTTTCCTATTCAAGCCCCTATCACCCTGATGGCCGCTACAGCTTCCTACTCGGGCTTCCCATCCCAAGTTCCTTCTAAAACCCACAACAGTATCCTCTATGACTCAGATCTGTTCACACCATTCATTTGCCAACAAAACAAACAAACAAACCCTTAATGGCTTCCTTCCCTACAGGAGGGTCAGTTCGATTCAATAACTACTTCTTGAATATCTCAAATGCAGGAGCTCCTCAGCTAGGCAGTGAAAGACCTTCAAAAGCTACTGGCTGGACCAAAGTTGAGAATCAGATTCACAGGTACTGGGAAGAAATCCTCCAATCAAGAATCTGTTCCCATTAATTTATATGTATTCAGGGATTTTTTTTTTTAAGTGACAAAAGACAGGGGAAGAAAATGGAACATAATAATGGGCCTGTGTAATAGTGGAAGATAAAGTCAGAGGAGAGGAAGGGATGGCAAATGTCTCCCCTTTGGGCCTTGGGGATAACTTTGAGGCCTAATGAGGAAAGAGTTTAGGATATAAAAGCTGAACCGTGTTCAGAGGAATCTGTAAGATTCTGGTCTCTCTCATGTACAAACACACTCACGTGGAGTAGAATGAAGAACTGTTATAAAAAAGAGAGCCTGAGCTATCCACACTGCCCCATTCCCAGTTGAAGAGCCTAGGACAGATTTGGCACCCTGAGAGTTGAGGGTGGCCACCAGCCAAGGTGTCTTGACTAGGCAGAGAATGTGCTGGTGGAGGGCACAGTCGGCAGTGGCAAGCTCAAAGAGGCTAGATGAAGACAGAGGAGCAGAAGAATGGAAGCCATTGATCCTGAGCCCACAGGAGGCAGATGCCATGCTGGAGGAGTGGGCGGGGTGCCCAGAAATACCTGGGACAGACTTTCTGTGTACCCTGAAGGACTGGGTAACAATAAAAAGCCATCAGAATCAAGATGGTAAATGCTAACATGACCCCATTGTATTCATGAGCAGGAAAGGTCTGGAACATTCCCATGGCCAGCTGGTCTCCCTCCATACTCCTTTCCCAGTCTCTTGTGGATAACCTGTGTCCCCAGTACCTGGAGCCCTGTGCTCATAGGCTTTTTTCCTAGAATACCATTCCCTCCCTTCCCTGGGTTGTAATAGCCCACTCATCCTCCAAGGCTTACCTCATTTGTCAGCTCTTCCATTAAGCCCTCCCTTCTTCCAACTTCATCACCTCTCCCAAAACCCTCCAGGCAGAATCAATCACTCTCTACTGGCCCCTCACCACCTGTACATACACTGCGCTTTCCAATTATATTCTCGGCCACTATTTATGTTGCAATCCTCGTCCTAGGTTGAAAGACAGAGGCCAGGCTTATTCAGCTTTATGCAGACAAAGGGCTCCCTGAAGTCCAGCCACATACTGTCCCCAGTGCTCCATACTTCCTGACCCCGCAGGCCTGCGTTAGGCACCTCTCCTCTTAGCTCCCATACTCTCCGTCGGTTTATTCCACTGGCATACTTATCACACTTGCCCACTTCCTCCACATAACTGCATGTCCCCAGTGCCCACAAGTGGTTGTCACGTGACAGGCACGAATGACTATTCAGTATATGAAGGAACTCATCAAATGACTAAATGAGAGAACAAATAAATAAGAAGGGGGAGGGAAGGGTATTCGCCATGTTTCTCCTTGGCATGAGTTTCTGCCAACATTCCTAAAGGACTAGTAAAGTTTCAATGAGAGAAAGTCGATTAAAAAAAATAAATCCCTCACATTCTTTATTAATAGAAATCGAATGCCAGCGTTGTGGCTTTGTCTGTGTGATCTTAGGCAAGTCACTTTCCCTCCTAAGGTTCACCTTCCTTACCTGCAAAGGGAGGACATTGGACTATTGGTTAGAATTTATCGTGCCTTCCCTCTGTACAAGGAACCACGTTAACCATTTTAATTGCATTGTCTCATTTAATCCTCAGGAAGCCCATACTATATTTTATATTCGAGAATGTAAATAATCTGCTCAAGGTCACAGAAGTCTGGAAACCCCAGCCTAGGTGTGACTGATACCAGAGCCCAAAGGCTCAAGTTCTACCCCTACCTCTTTTAAGATGCCTTCCATTTCCAAATTTCATAAATTCTATCACATTAGGAAATGTCTATGGCCTTAAACATCATATGCCCGACCAGTTGTGAGTCTCTTTTCTCACCCCACAGCTATCTAAGTTTGACAAGAAAAGGTACCATATTTCATTATGTTTGTAAAATAATACGCGGTTGACTCCTTTGTAACACTGGGGTGACACGCGGAACAGTAATGGTTCCAATCTTCTCCTTTTGGAACAACCTGTGCACGTAACTAAAATGAGAAGAGGTGGAAGGAACCCAAGAGTCCACTGACAGATGAATGGAGAAACAAAATGGAATTTTTCTCGGCTTTAGAAGGAAATCCTGGGGCGCCTGGGTGGCACAGCGGTTAAGCGTCTGCCTTCGGCTCAGGGCGTGATCCCAGCGTTATGGGATCGAGCCCCACATCAGGCTCCTCCGCTATGAGCCTGCTTCTTCCTCTCCCACTCCCCCTGCTTGTGTTCCCTCTCTCGCTGGCTGTCTCTCTCTCTGTCAAATGAATAAATAAAATCTTTAAAAAAAAAAAAAAAGGAAATCCTGTCCCATGCTATAATGTAGATGAACTTTGAGGACATTACGCTAAGTGAAATAAGCCCATCACAAAAAGACAAAGAAGGTATGATTCCACTTATATGAGGTACCCTGAGTGGTCAAATCCATAGAGACAGAAAGTAGAAATGGCTGTTGCCACAGGCTGGGGGGAGGTGGGAATGGAGAGTTGTCATTTAAGGGTTATAGAGCTTCAGATGTGCGAGATGGAAGAGTTCTGGAGATGGATGTCGGTGACGGTTGCACAATACTGTGAATGTACTTAACACCACTGAGCTATACACTTGAAAATGGAAAAATAGTAAATGTATATTTTACCACAATTAAAAATATTAAAAAAAAAAAAAAAAAACAAGTACACCAATGACTCAAAAAAAGAAGGGGGGAATAAAAACCATCTCCAAAATTCCAATCATCTACTTAGTAGATAACTTCGCTGTGAGGCCTGGATGAGGGGCAGGTGAGATTTGACTGAGACAAATCTTCACAAAATGAGTCCGGGCAGATGCCGGAGCCGCAGGAAGGACTCCCGGAGGAGGGACACAATTTCCCCGTGTGTGTTTTGTAGTTTTTGGTGTTTTTTTTTTTTTTTAATTTAGAATTAAATCAGTGACTTCAGTACCATGTACATGCAATCTAAACAAAGTTAATTGGTTCAGGAGCTAGGTTTTCTTTCTACTTTTCCATTCTTCTCAGTAAATAACTAGATGTGTGATCCCAAGCAAGCCACTTAACCTCTCTGGAGCTTCATTTCTTTATGTAAAATAGGAGGGAACAGGACATGAGGGCATCTCATTTTCCTCCCAGCCATAAAATCCTGATTCTATGCCGAATTTCCCAATTTTACTCCCGTCCCCCCACCAACCAGCTCACCACCACCCAAAATATAATTTGACTTATCTTTATTCCTTTCTATATTTCAAGTTTTCCTCAAGCAAATTGTCTCATTAAATGGAAAATATTTTTCTACATTATGATGGGTGCATTTTTTTTTTTTGGCCTAAGACCCATTCTTTTCATTAATACAACCACAGACTTTGTTTCCATTTAAATGATAAAAGAAAAAACCAAATTACTTCCTTGCTCCTATTTCTCTTCCTCAAAAGTCACCAAATGTTTCATTACCCTGGAGACTTCCTTCAAGAAAAAACCGGGGAGGGTGATAAGATGAAATGTTTTCTTTCTAAATTCTTTTGTAACCTGAAAGGAAATAAATTGTACTAAGAAAGCCTTGTCACTTATGGTCTCTGTTTTAAACATCTTGCAACAGAAGAAAAATTAAAATAAAACTTTTAAGACAAAAATGTAGTCTCTTCCATAATAATAGGATCTATGAGGCAACAGACTATAGGAGTAGGAGAATGGAGTTTCAGCCCTTTCCTTTCTTACTTTTTCCCTATAAAATAAAAATAAAATAAAATAAAATAAAATAAAATAAAATAAAATAAAATAAAA
>NW_024423344.1:30169014-30194883 GCF_017311325.1 Ursus maritimus | reverse complement strand
AAAATAAAATAAAATAAAATAAAATAAAATAAAATAAAATAAAATAAAAAAACACAGTGGCCATAACCAGAGTTGGTGTTCAGCAGCTCTGCAGAGCGTCGTGTTCACGGCTGGCCCCTGTTCCATGATTGAGCCACCAGTCCAGTCCTGTTTGATCGCATGGCTGTTCTGATTGATTAGTATCCAAGCCATACAGTTGTTAAATATTTCATTACTGTCCCTGCCCGTAACTCAGCAATAGAAATACTGTGGCTGCTGACTTGTTTATTTGGAATAAGTAACAGAGTGATACATGAGGAGTCAAGGAAATGAAGAAGGAAAACAGAAGGGAGGATAAGAAGAATTACTACTAGCACTCTTGCTATTTCACACTTATCACATACAGATTCTAGGAATTCGATTTTCAAATTAACATGCTTTGTAAGCTGCTATGCACAGGACTCTATTCCCTAGACAAATAAACTGAATTAAATAATACCTTGTTCTCATTCTGTTTACACTACGGTTTATTGTATTTGAACTTGCACAGCCTGGTTGTCAAAAAACCTAAACGGCAGAGTGCCCGGGATAGCATAAACCTCCCTTCTGTCGGTGAATTGTTTGTCCCTGATATTTAAATAGCTTTTTCCAGGCACCAGTGAACCCTTTGGTGTCTGGGAAGGAGTAATTTATTACCTGGAAATCCAGATTTATTTACCTTCCACAGATGATGATTTTGCATTTAGGAAGTAGTGTGGGTCATTCATCAAAAGATATGACCAACATTACTTTCACTTTGTTTAAAAGATGTCGCATGATTAGGTAAAACATCAACTTTGACACATTGATTAATCTGTAAGAGAGCCCTCCGTTGCCAGAGGGGAGGTGGGGCAGTGGATGGTGAAATAGATAAAGGGAATTAAAAGGTACAAACTTACAGTTATAAAATAAATAAGTCACAGAGAATAAAAGTATAGCACAGGGAATACAGCTAGCAATATTGTAAAAATAACACTGGTGACATCCGGTGACCACACTGATGATGGTGAGCACTGAGTAACACAGAGAATTGTCAGATTGCTATATTGTACACCTGAAACTAATATAACATTGTATGTCAATTATATTTCGATAATAAAAGAAAAAAGACAGAGTCCTCTGTAACTGCTAAGCTTCTATGGACTTCCCCAACTTCCAAATTGAAAAATTTATCATTATGTCTTAATTCGTACTACCTTATTCCCAAATAAATGTTCAAAAGATTACAAAAATATAGTAATGAGAACAAGGCCATATGGAACACCATCCCCCAGCCCCCAAGGAAAACAAATGTATCTAATAAAATCCCATGTATTTGTTAGAAATAAAACAGAAATGGAAAGAAGGAAACAAAATCAATGACATAGTTCATTTTTTCTGTTTTATAAAAATGCACTAGCTGGTTATAAGAAGCACTCTTCTTGCAACTGAGGCTAGAGAGAAATTCATGGGGGGGGGGGTCTTTTGAAACACAGCACGGTGTAAGTGAACCATATTCTCGAAAAACACCCTCATGAAAGACTTGGCCTTCTTGGACTATGATAGAGTTGCTTGCACCAGACCAAACCTTCCTAGTGAGAACTTTTATAAAATGGGTGAAATGCAAAAACATCTGCTTGTTGGCATCAAAAGCAATTGGAGCGGCCACAGCAGGATCTTGGACAAAAAAAGATGTGGAAGGAAAGAAGCCAACATTTTGCCACATTCCCCCTAAAATGTTTGCTGATTTCTAAATTTCTCATGATGAGAAGCCAAGCATACAGCAGTATTTAAATCAGGCCCAAATGTAGGTAAGCTTGAGCAAGTAGAAATCTTCAGGCCAACGCTCTGAGGACAGCTCCTCTCAGTGTGACTGACGACCTGTGAACTAAAGACACAAATTATCTGCTCCCCCCTCCCCACATACACTGTAGTACCAAGATACTGTAACTACAATAGACGCTGACGTTCAAAAGTGACAGCCAGAGGGTCGGGGTGGGAGACATAAGGGGACAAGAGTACACACAGCAGTCACTGGTCCAAAGCAAGTCTGACATCCATTTGGGTATATGTTGCCAGTTCTTGATTACAGGTCAGTCGTGGGAGTTGTTTTCCAAGGTTCTTGGTTCCACCCTCAACTTTTGTCTCCTCCCTGTTGGGTATTGATTCAAAACTTCCTTCTCCACAGGAAATGGCCCCTACTTGCAGCAAGTAGCTGTCTCTGTCTGCATCCTACCTATATAATGTTGAAGACCCAAAGGCTCTTTTGATCTTGAACTATGTCCATCCCTTTTGGTCCAAGCTCATGATGCTCTATCAACACAAGTCTCTTAAAGATCATTGGGCTTCCTCTGAATAGTAGTGGGGTTCATTCCACTAGACAAAAGGCCCACTCCCAGGTCTTTCTGAGACAGACCCCAGTCTGTCTTGTGCTGAAAGTCAGAGTGCTAAGGAACAACACCCTTCAGATCCTCGGAAAATTTTTGTCCAGTTCTAACAGTACCCTTGTCCAGTTCTAACACACCCCTTGAGTCTTTCTGAAATCTTAGCAATGTGTCTTATTGCTGCACCCTTGAGATAATCTTTATCCTGAGATCAGGTCTTGTATTAACAGCGTTTGCAATATGGGGAGGCTGGGTATAAGATAGGGCTTTATTTTGACACTTAGTAAGCCCTGGACCCTTTATATATTCTCTAATTTCTGCCTGAAACTAGAAAAGTTCCTCCTTAGCATCTCTTTCTCTCTCTTGTATAAAACTTTATCGTACATGCCTAAAAATAACCAATTAGCACTTTATTTTTTTCCAATTAGCACTTTTGACATTCTTTCTGGAACTCTCCTTACACTGGTTTGCTATTTCATTAAGTACATTTTCTGTTGTCCACGTTACCTCAGGCAACAGTTTCCTGTATTTTCTGCCACATTACACGGGGTTGCCTTTCCTCTAGCCTCTTGTAATGGCCTCACACTGTCCTTCCCAGTCCATCAACAATCCCCATGAGGATCTTCTAATGTCCTCTTTCATCCTGGTCCCAAAGCCGATGCCACACACTTTAAGGTTTTGTTTCAACCATACCCTACTTTGAGGTATTATTTTCTTTTGCATTTACTTACGTCCTAAAATGATTTATTCTCAGCCCTCGTAGTTCAGTGGATTGACCGAGTTCAGCTACACAGTTCTTGCCTGGGGTGTCATTCGGTTACAGTCAGACAGTGGTAGGGCTGCAGTCATCTGAGAGCGTGGCTGGGCTAGATTTCCAATGGCTTACCCACTCTTAGATCTGCATCCCAGGTAGTCTCTCTCTTTCTCTCATTCTCGCCCTCTCTCCAGTGGAAACTCACCTTCCAGGACCTTTCAGGGCCCTTCAGGTGGCTTGAGTGTCCTATAGCATGGTGGTCTCAGAGTACGTGCACTTCTTGGCGCAACATTGTCACAGGGAGCATCCCAAGAGCTTGTGTTCCAAGGAGCCGAGCAAATGACAAGACCTATGACTCAGCTTCAGAAGCCAAATAGTGTCAGGGATGATCTATTTGTCGGTCAGAAGTGAGTCACAGGTCTATCCTAGATTAAAGGGGAGGGACTGATATAAGGGCCAAAATACCGGAGGCACGATTCATTAGAGGGCCATCTTTGGAGACTAACTATAGTAAAACCACTGAAAAACAAAGAGAAAACTGAGAAAAGCAGTCAAATAAAATATGACATATTACTTTCAAAGGAGCAACAATACGACTGACGCTGACTTTTCAAAAATGAAATGATGGCATCCAGAAGATAATGGGATTGCGTCTGTAAGTGCTGAAGAAAATACCTGCCAGCCCGGAGTTATATTTCTAACAAAAATGTCTTACAAAAATGAAAAATGTAAAAAGATATATTTTACAATAGCATCAAAGAACATCAGATTCCTAGAATTAAATCTAAAGAAATATGTGCAAGACTTCAACACTGAATAAGAGACATTTTAAAGACTTAGAGATTCACAGCAATCAAACTGAAAATTCAAGCCAATACTTGATAGAATTCACTGATTCTTCTTATGGAAATGAAAAGAGCCAAAAATACACAGCGTAATCTAAATAATACAGCTGGGGTCTTATTCAATCATATATCCGCTCCTATTAATGTCAGGGAGGTAATGATGCAGGAATACGCAAACTGACCTATGCAACTTAAGAGAGGCATCAGAAACAGACCCCCACACACATGGTCACCTGGTTAACAACTGCAAAACTGCAAATTCAGCAGGAAAAGATTTTTTTTTTCAATAAATGGTGCTGAATCCATTGGCTGTCTATAAGGGGAAAAAAATATATGACTTGAGCCCTGTTGTTGACTGAATTGCTTTCTCCCAAATTCCTATATTAAAGTCCTGAGCCCAAATGTAACTGTATTTGGGAGCAGGGCCTTTAAGGAGATAATTAAGGTTAAATGAGGTGACAAGGGTGGGACCCTAATCCAATGGGACTAGTGTCCATGGAAGAAGGGGAAGAGACACCAGGAGTGCACGTGCACAGAGAAAAGGCCCTGTGAGGGCACAGCAAGAAGGCAGCCATCTGCAAGCCAGGGAGAGAGGCCTCAGGAGAAAGAAGCCTGCTGGCACCTTGATCTTGGACTTCCTGCCTCCGGAACTGTGAGAGAAAACACCTCTGTTGTTTAAGTCGCCCAGTCTGTGGCATTTGCAATGGCGGCCCCCGGCAGACTCATATGGATTTCGGTGCCGTGTAGTGGGGTGCTACTGAAACAAACCGAAATATGTGGAAGCAGCTTTGGAAGTGGGTACTAGGTAGGGGCTGGAAACGCTTTGAGGCACGAGTTAGGAGAACCCTGGCGACTATTAGTAGGAGTGTGGACATTCAGGGTAGTTCTCGCGAGGCCCCAGAGAGAAATGTCACTGGACAACGGAGAAAAGGTGATTCCTGCCACAAAGTGCCAAAGGACTTGGCTGGATCGTGCTCTAGTGTCTTGTGTAAACTTGAGAGGATGACATTGGATATTTAGCTGAGGAGTTTTCTCAGCAGGTGTGGCCTGGTGCCTCCTTACTGCTTATGGTAAAATGTGATAGGACGGAGGGCCATTAAAGTAGATGGAAGGAACTGCTCATCAAAATGGAACAGGAAGTGAACATCTGGAAAATTCTCAGGCCATCCACATTTCAAAAAATGAGAAAGCACATTCTGAAGAGGCCACCAAGGCTGCAGCTGGACAATCATCCTCTCAAGAGATTATCCACGGAGCTAAGCAGCCATTTCAGTAGAAGCCGGAGCAGAGGTGGGATTAGACCAGGAGACACGCTGCCAGCTTGGACTAAAGCGGACAGGTTCCACACCAAATGAAGGAATGCTGTCAGCCCCCTGGGATTTTACAGGATGGGACGACAGAGCTATTTCGTTCTAAACATGCATTATCCTTCAAGAAAAGGGATGAATGGCCCCTGGGGTGATTCAGAGATGCAGACCAGCCACTGTCACCACAGGCTCAGAGGGCACGAGGCCTAGGGGACAAGGCTGTCTTCTCCTTGGCTTCCGAGGCCCAGGTTGCTGCCACCTAGTGCCTCAGAGAGGAGCCTGTTACCCAGAACCTTGGAGGTCTGTGAGGGGATGCTGCTACCCCAGGGGACCCAGAAGACAGAGCATCAATCCAAAGACGATGGCTGTCGAGCCTCAAGGTCTGATGGAGTTTGCTTTGCTAGATTTTGGACTTATTTAGGATCTGTTATCCCTTTCTTCTTACTAATTTCTCCCTTTCGGAACGGAAATGTGTCTTTCTCATGCCTATCCCACCATTTATTTTGGAAGCACATAACTTGGCTGGTTTCACAGGTCCACAGCTATAAAGGAATTTTGTCTCGGGACGAATCCTATCTCAAGACTCACCCACACCCGAGGGAGATGATACTTAGATGACGCTCTGCACTTGGAGTAGATGCTGGAATGGGTTAGCACTTTAGAAGCTGTTGGGATGGGGTGAAAGTCTTCTGCGTGTGAGATGGACATGAATTCTGTGTTAAAATATTCATAGCTGCACTGTAGGTAATCAACCAAAATTTGCAACTATCTAAATGTCTATCAATAGTAAAATGGCTAAATCAATGTTGGTAACTCCACACGAAGCAGTACTATACAGGATAGCAGCCACCATCCATAACTGCAGGCACTGACACAAGTGGATGTCACAAATGTAGCTGAGTAAAAGAAGTCAGTCACAAAGTAGCACGTGACACATGACTCCATATACAGAAAGTGCAAAAATCGTCAAATGTAATCTATGATATTAGGGGCCAGGAGAGTGGACAGCTTTTGATAGGACAGTGGTGGAAAGGAGCAGGAGGGGCTCCGAGAAGGCTGGTCCCCTTCTGTTTCTTGGGCTGGGCACTGGTTACACAGCTGTATTCTGTTCGTGAAAATTCATTGGGCTGTATTCTTATTATGTGTGTTCTTTTCTCTAAGTATATAATACTTTGATAAAGTTCTTTTTAATCAAGAAGAAAAAAAGATGTTTTCAGATAAATTAAATACAGAGAATTCATAACCAGCAGATCCAGAATAAAAAAACAATATTATTATCAGCTCTTAGGCAGAAGAAAATGGACCCAGGTGAAAGCGCGGAAATGAAAGAAAGTTTGAAGAATAACAGAAGATAAATAGGAATGTCAAGCTAAATAATCATCAACTATATAAAACAACAAGAATATTATCTTATGAAGTGTACAGTATACGTAGAATTAAAATACGTAGCAATAGCGCAAAAGATAACAAGGCAAACTGTTCTACATTCTTCTATTTTCCAGGAAATGATAAAAAGTATTAATTCATAGTAGATTCTTGTAAGTCCAGTGTATATGTGGTAATCCCTAAGGCAAACACTAAAAGAACAATAAAATAAGCAAAGGCAAATAAATAAAAGGAGGAAAATGGAATAGTAATAAATTAAAAACTTGATTCATTCAAAAGAAGGCATGAAAGAAGAAAAAGGAACAAAGGAAAGAAATAGTAAAATAATAGGACGTAAGTACATGAAATAGCAATTTCATCAATATAAATGAACCCAATCATCTAAGACTAAAATTTTCAGACTAGCTTTGAAGAAAACAAAACTATGCTGCCTATAACAGACATACCTGTAATGGACACAAAAGTATTGAAAGTAAAAAAAAGGAAGCCAGATATGCCATACACATGCTAGCCAAAAGAAGTCTGCATGCTATACTAAGGTCAGACAAAAGAGAAGATGTTTTAAGAAACAGCATAACACTACAGCACGGTACGCTTAAAAATGACTATGATGGGGGGGGGCGCCTGGGTGGCTCAGTCGGTTAAGCCTCTGCCTTCAGCTCAGGTCCTGACCAAGGAGAGAGTCGGCTTCTCCCTTGGCCCCTCCCACTGCTCATGCTTGTGCTCTCCCTCTCGCTTTCTCTCTCTGAAATAAACAAATAAAATCTTTTAAAAAATGGTTATGATGGTAAATTTTTTGTTATGGGTTTTTTCGTTTTTGTTTTTGTTTTTTTTACCCACAGTTAAAATTTGTAAAAATTTTAAAAGGAGAAAGCGGGGTTGTTAGAGATAAATCAGGATTTTGTGATAAATGGGTCAATCCACAAGGAAAACAAAGTAATCCTAAATTTGCATTTACATAGCATAGCCTCAAAATATATAACTCAGAAACTGAAAGAATTAATAGCAGAAATAGACGAAAGCACCCTCATGATAAACACAACTGAATTTCCTAACTCTGCCTCTTACAATGTTCTCCCCATGTGGCCTCCGGAATAAACCTAAAGCCTAGTTCTGTAAAAGCAAGTGCATGGGAGGGCAGAGTAATTAATTTCAGGTATGCAGATCAGTAGTGGTTTGGCTTGATCTATAGATACTTATTAGGGTATCTAGAAGAATGCACAGCCTACGTATCCACCAAATAACAAAAATCCCCTGAAAGGAGAGAAGTAAATTTTAAAATGAATCACATCCAGCTTGCCAGGAGACTACTGACAGAAGCTTTTTTTTTTAATACCTGACTATTTGAAACACAACTGGCCATGATCCAAGAAGAGACCCCCTGAGTCACCGGGGACATACTGC
The DNA here is from genome assembly GCF_017311325.1 of Ursus maritimus. Classification (NCBI taxonomy): domain Eukaryota; kingdom Metazoa; phylum Chordata; class Mammalia; order Carnivora; family Ursidae; genus Ursus; species Ursus maritimus. The sequence goes on along the minus strand of NW_024423344.1, from coordinate 30,186,806 downwards.
GTTTGGTAATATTTATGTGAGAAACTGTGGTTAGCGGCTCACAGCTGATGTGTAACTGTGTTCAACGATGTATGTGGGAAGCACTTGGTTTAATGGTGCGTGGTACATTCGCCACTGTGTTTATTGATATATGTCGGAAGCACTACCAGAGCCGAAGAGTGTGACTACTGGCTTTATCAAAAAGGCAGAAAGGTGTAGTGAAAACATTTGGGCCTTCTAACCAAACATGGATTAAAAATCCCAATTTCACAATTTTATAACTTGTATTCTGGGTTAAATCGCTTAACTTCACGGAGTATATTTCCTGTCTTAAAATGGGGTAAAAATGTCTCCTTTAGATTTCTTCAAGGATTAGAGGCCTGAGCCTGGCGCACACACTGCCATTTACCGCTGAAAGTCACTTCTCCTCGTGCAAGAGCTCAACATTTCCAGGTCAAGGTCGTCCCATCCAAATTCAAGCACATCCGATCGACTCCTAACGCAAACTCTGCAGGCCTTCAGAACAAGGTCTTCTCCACAGAAGTGAATTTATGCCTAAATTTTTGCAACACCAACAAGGTCTTCAAACACAGTGGTATTCAACGGCTTAACTACAGAAGATGTCATTTACATCTTCCTTTACCTTTTGTTGAAGAAATAGAAAAGCTTGACTCTTCCTTTTACACAGAATTAAAAGGAAAGAACGCAAACATTCCACATACTCCTATGCTTTGAAGATAAAATATAGATATAACAGTGTGCTAAAATCTACTTAAGTGAAATTTTCATTTATGTAACACTTTTCTCTGATAAGTCCTCTCATTATGTAATGAGCATTTCCTGAAAGTCAAGACGCTTCCTAAGGCCCTCCATATGGGGGGAAGGGAAAAGTTGCTCTGCTTTCATTTTAAATTGGCTGCATAAAGACCATGCTTTTGATATTTCGCTAGATCTTAAATATAAAAAGAAAAAGGAGAGGGAAGTATGAGTAAAATACGATCATAGTATATATTTCTCATTTCCCAAATCACGTAGCCCAGGACCCTACAACTAAGGGTGAGAAACTGTCTCAACCATAAGGGACTATCATCCCCGCGATCAGTGACAGTGGGAATCCATCATCTTACCAGACCGCTGTGCACTCAGGTGTTTCAAAGGGAGCTCATCAAGCAAAGAGCAGATGGCCCCAGAAGAGATCCCTTCTGACAGACAACTGGGGCCCCAACTCTCCCCAGGCTCAGCTGTCTCCTTCCCCTCAGGGCAGAGCAGATGCTTAGCAAGAAGGAAAGTTCTGTGAAGTGGGTTCTCAAGTTCAAACTGATGTGGACAAGCTTCACGCCTGGTCTAATAGGCATTTTAGGACTTTTTCTCATAATCTTAGTAATTAAAATTACTAACCCCCAGTCTATGAAACTTTTTTTTCATTAAATTCCTTCTTTGGTTTGCTTTAGAAAGCATGAATTCTAGCTAAGGTAACTATTTAAAACAACAACAAAAACTCGATTCTTTCAGTTTTCTATGTATTTATGGTTAAGTGAAGTCTATAAATGTGACTCTTGTAGTCAATAACCTTGAAGCTTTTTTAGCACACAAACTTGGATATCTAGCTCATTCATTTTCCAAGTTTAAGCTTGTCTTTCTGAGGGACTGTGGACAACCGGTGGCACAGCGTTATAACTATGACAGTGTGGGATCCCAGAACATAAAAAAGAGTGGCCTTATGGAAGCAAGTCATATTAAGAGCAGAAAGGTAATACTTACATGTAGTCTCTATTCTAATGTACTCCTGGTGTCCAGGAAAAAAAAATATTGGAAACTATAGCTCCAAGCTTTGTACTGGTTGCTTGATTTACTGGACCACTTGTCTAAAACACTGGTTTGGTCAAATCACAAAATAAGTTGATTTACATTTCACTCTACTCACTCTCCTATCCTTGTTCTAACACCAGAAAAGTCTTAATGAGGAGAAACAAGTGAACCATATGCATGTGGCAAAGAAAGGCTGTTGGGGGTGAGGAAGAGCTTCAGAGAATCCACAAAACTGAAGTAGTCCCAGAATATGAGTGAATATAAATTATATATCCTTTGCGCTAGGTGAAGACTGGGGCAATAAGATATAGATAGGGATGGATGGATGGATGGATGGATGGATGGATAGATAGGTAGATAGGAAGATAGATAGATAGATAGATAGATAGATAGATAGATAGATAGATAGAAAGATAGATAAATAAATAGATAGATAGATAGATAGATAGATAGATAGATAGATAGAGACACAGAGGCAGTATAAAGCTGCCCAGGTATATAATACACTACCTTAACATGAGTTATTGTGTGCTGAGCATTTTCAAAATACATTTTCATAGTTTCTTTGCTTCTGGAAGGTTTTGTTACCTTTAGGGAACATTATAAAAATTAGTCAAATGGCATTGTTATAACCAGAGGGAGGGGGACAAAATTAAGTAAAATACGATCATAGTATATATTTATTTTTAAGACTTTATTTTATTTTATTTATTTTTATTTTATTTATTTTTAAGACTTCTTTTACATTAGAAAGCTAGTTAACCTGACGAATAACTGAACTCTACATCAGAAACTAATGATGTATTATATGTTGGCTAATTGAATTAAAATAAAATTTTTAAAAAGAAAGCTAGTTGCCAGAAGAAGGGAATAGGTTGAAAAAGTCATCTCCAAGAATCACTGAATTACAACCCCTGACCAGGCAACTAACTGTTTTCTAGTGTTTTATGTAAAACTCACAATTGAATTTGCCAATAGACATGGAAAATTAAATTCCCCTGAGAAAGTTGCAAGAGCCTGTATTTTGCTATGGGAGAAATAGAACATTAATGGAAGTTGCACAATATCTGTCTTTTTTAATCAAAATCTCCACAGGGCCCTGAACAGTAGCACGCCTCAAAGGAAGCACCACCGAGAGTAGAAGAAAAGCTCCCCTTTGTGCAAGACCTGCCATGTCTAGTAGGAACAGGCATGCTGGATGAGGGGCGCTCAGCCAGAGAGCAGAGCACATCTTTGAGTGGTTGAACATGCACTTCGGTTGTTCAGATGCTCCTGGTGACTTGAGCAAAGAAATTACCAAATGGGTTTTTAAGTACTTTGATTTCTAGACCTGTAGACCCAGTAAAATGAAGAACTAACAAGCTAAAGGAAGGGCAGTAAGGCAGGGAGCACCATGCACTGCACCCAGTCTGGCACTGAAGCTTCATCACTAATTATTCCATGACTTGTGTAAGTAATTTTGCCTTGATTTTCTTTTGTGCAGAAGAAAGAAAATAATGCTGCCCGTTTTGCAGCACCGCAGGGTCCCTGTACACGTGAAGAGCTAGGCTGACTTTAGCTGTTACTACACCATCGTGCCTGACGCCAACATTTAACGAGGAAAGGCTCTGGTGTGTCTAGGGCAGGAATCGCGGTGTCATGTTCCTGGGGAGGGACTAGAAGGCTGTCCCCTAGGAGGCCTCAGGGACTTGTGTTCATTGTTTTTGTCAATTTATTATAATACAGGGGCCAGTCCTCAGATACGCAGACTCAGATCCCTGATTTTTTAGCACCATGAAAATAGATCTTTTCCCGAATAGCAGAATCACTTCAAGCAACTTCATGGTACTGATTTATAAACCCAAAATCCCTCTCTTCAGCAAATGGTGTTGGGAAAACTGGACAGCTGCATGCAAAAGAATGGAACTGGACCACTTACTTACACCATACACAAAACTAAACTGAAAATGGGTTAAAGACCTAAATAAAAATAAAAATCCTAAAAGAGAGTACAGGCAGTAAGGTCTCTGACATCAGCCATAGCAACATTTTTCTAGATATGTCTCCTGAGGCAAGGGAAATAAAAGCAAAAATAAAGTATGGGGACTGCATCAAAATAAAGTTTCTGTGCAGCGAAGGAAACAATCAACAAATCTAAAAGGCAATGTACTGAATGGGAGAAGATATTTGCAAATGACATCCAATAAAGGGTTATTATCCAAAATATATAAAGAACTGATAATAACTCAACACCCAAAAAACAAATAATCCAACTAAAAAATGGGCAGAAAACATAAACATACATTCCTCCAAAGAAGACATGGCCAACAGACACATGAAAAGATGCTCAACATCACTCATCAGCAGGGAAATCCAAATCAAAACCACAACGAGATATAACCTCGCACATATCAGAAGGGCTAAAATAAAAAATACGAGAAACAACAAGTCTTGGTGAAAATGTGGAGAAAAAGGAACCCTTGTGCACTCTTGGTGGGAACGCAAATGGGTGCAACAATTCTGGAAAACAGCACGGAGATTCCTCAAAAAATTAACAATAGAACTACTATACAATCCAGTGATTCCACCACTGGATATTTACCTAAAGAATATGAAAACACTAATTCAAAAAGGTATATGCACCCCTATGTTTATTGTAACATTATTTAAATAGTTAAATTATGGAAGCTGCCCAAGTGTCCATCAATAGATGAATGGATAAAGAAGGTGTGATACACACACACACACACACACACACACACACAGAGGAATATCATTCAGCCATAAAAAGAATTAAATCTTGCCATTTGCAACAACATGGATGGAGCTAGAGAGTATAATGCTAGGTGAAATAAGTCAGGCAGAGAGAGACCAGATGATCTCACTCATATGTGGAATTTAAGAAACAAAACAAATGAGCAAAGGGGAAAAAAAGAGAGGAAGAGAGACAAACCAAGAAACATACTCTTAACTATAGAGAACAAACTGATGGTCACCAGAGGGGAGGTGGATGGGGGATAGGGGATGGGGATTAAAGAGCACACTTACCATGATTTTAAAAAATCCCAATTTAAGTAATTTGCAATGAAAATTCTAATTTGCACAGGAACAGAATGCATGTTTCTATTCTGTCTGAAAACAGACCTACATGGAAAACCAAGTCATAGGCAGAAGGAGGAAGGTTGCTTATGGACAAGGACTCAGGTGAGTAGGTATTTGGCACATATTAGGGGTCTATCTCTCTAAAGGGCCTCCGGTGCATTCTGCCCTCAGAGCTATCTGAGATCAGGGCCTGCCTGAGATCAGGGCTTGGGCTTATAGTCTATGTGGATGTCCCTCCTCCATTTTAGGGAGTCAGACCATTGACACTGGGGTAGGGAGTGCAGGCAGAAAGGTGGCAGAAGATAGAACTGAAGAGCAAGCATGCATTAGAGCATATGCCTTTTATTAAAAACATCTACCAAAACATCTGTGAATGTGAATGCCTTCTGGTCCTTAAGTGGAGATGTCTTATAGGTTTTTCTGGCTTCAGGCTAGAAAGAAAATACTTTTCAGGTTGTGTCCTTTCTAGAAGGCTCTCTCCCATTATTTAGAAATGCCTCACTATCAATCATATCCCCAGCTTCAGTGGCCTGAGCTAGAAGCTGATCAATTCCCATTTTATTACTTCATGCCACTTATGGGATATTACAACATATCCCACATGGGCCGATGGTAACATACTGGGAGCAGAGCAGGTGGTCTACAGGCTCGATTAAGTGGCGTATTAACATTCGCCAAAGTAGACAGAAGTGAGATCCAAGTTTTTGTGAGTTTTCCCAAGGATTCTTGAACCAAAGAACCAGTGCATTTATTATTAACAGACTCCCACATTTCCATGTAAATATCCCCACGTTAACTGTCAAGTTCACTGCTGGCTTGAAATAGAGCCATAAGACAAAATGACTGACTGATCAAACTTTACAAGAACTACTGTAAAAAATGTGTCTGCAGAAGGGTCTTCTTTTTTTAAAATCAGAGGCTTATACCATTGTCAAAAATACTGTAATCCCTAGGGGGCTTTAACTATTTTTGTTCGCCTATTTGAAAAGTTAGTTTAAAAAATAACAGTCAACCAAAAGAAATGGAAAAAAAATACTGATCACACCAAACAAAAAGAAAAAAAGAGAAACATTTAAGAATGTTTGTAATAACAAACTACATCACTTTAAACAAGGCAATGGGAAATAAGAAATGTTTCTGATGGTAATAAAAAATGTATTTATTAAGTGATTTCTCTGTGCAAAGCATTGCTCTAAGCATTTTATATGTACTATCTCATTTAGCTATCCCCAAATTCCTATGAAGGAGGTATTAATATCCCCACCATAGGTGAGGAAACCAAAACCAAAGAGATTATGGCATTTCCTTTGAAAAAGAAGACATTATTTTGGCTGTTACATCAGGCCATGTTTTAAATGAACAGTTGTATTCAAGTCCAGTGCAAGATTACACATTCTGTGTTATGCCAGGTCAGAAGGCATCACGACTTGTCAAATTGTATACGAATCCCGTGCGACCAAGGCAACATGGATTACTCTTTAGAAAACCAAAACACTATGGAAGCCTGTTCTATAACACACAGGCCAAGTCATTCCCCTAAAGCCTGATGCTGTGCTGTCAAGAGTTCAAGAAAGCTTGAGAGAGTGGGGGCGCCTGGGTAGCGCAGTCGTTAAGCATCTGCCTTCGGCTCAGGGCGTGATCCCGGCTCAGGGCGTGATCCCGGCGTTCGGGGATCGAGTCCCACATCGGGCTCCTCTGCTGGGAGCCTGCTTCTTCCTCTCCCACTCCCTGCTGTGTTCCCTCTCTCGCTGGCTATCTTTCTGTCACATAAATAAATAAAATCTTTAAAAAGAAAGAAAGAAAGAAAGAAAGAAAGAAAGAAAGAAAGAAAGAAAGGAAGGAAGGAAGGAAGGAAGGAAGGAAGGAAGGAAGAAAGAAAGAAAGGAAAAAAGAAAGAAAGAAAGAAAGAAAGAAAGAAAGAAAGAAAGAAAGAAAGAAAGAAAGAAAGAAAGAAAGAAAGAAAGAAAGAAAGAAAGAAAGGAAAAAAGAAAGAAAGAAAGAAAGAAAGAAAGAAAGAAAGAAAGAAAGCAAGCTTGAGAGAATTCAGTTAGCCTGTAAAGTCAGTTTCCGCCCAATCTCCCAGCACCCTATTACAAAGGGCTCCTCTGTACCACATGCAACAATAAGGATCAATGGACATTAAATTAAGATAAGTAAGCGTCTGAAAGAGAGTGAGAGAACAGGCAGCTGGCTGAGGTTTTTCCTTCCACTATGGTTAAATATTTCATCTTCTTCATGCAAGTGAAATGACTAGCCCACACCTAATTAAACTGCACAGCGATTGTGTTGTGCTACCTTTAAAGAATGACAGACACAGGGCCTCTCCAGTCGTAAGCCACAGAAATCAATAGCTGACATTTACTCGATGAAATACAAATTGAGATTAGCTAGCTTCACTTTTTATTCAGCAAATTCAAGTCTGCAATCAATTCCCGCGCATGTGTAGACTACGGAAATTGGTTTTAAATTGATTTGTTTCTTCCTTAGCTAATTATAGTATACAAGCAAATGAATAATCAATTGCTAACTCTACTCCTACTGTATACGTTTCAATGAGCAAAACAAGTCTGTCAAAGATAGATATTATTATGGTCTTTCCAAAGAGTAGCTAAGCATTCCACGTACACGGTAATACATCAGCTATTTAATGATAATTTAAAAGACTGTCTTATTTGTTGAGCAAATATAAAACTTCCCCTGCTGTTATTAGTTAAGCTTATAGAAAGTTCTCAATTGATCAAGAGCCTGCTTAGAAAAATAGAGCTTATCGGAGTATCTAGCACATAGAGAGTTCTCGGTCAATGTTAACTGTTAATGAGGTACTGGGTGTTGCACAATGGGGACCAGTAGACGCAGAAAACCCGAGGTTCAAATCCTAGATCCATCACCCTTTGACCTGGCAATCCTACTCCTGGTTATAAGGCCTTATTTCTGCTGAAATAAGTGTTTATGTCTACCAAAAAAATGTGTAAATTAATTCACCATTCACAAAAGCTAAAAACTTGGAATCACCTTAATGTCCCTCAGCTGTAGAATGGATAAATGAACTGTGGCAAGTTCATAAATGAAATGCCATGTAGCGGTGAGAAGGAACCAACTACTGGTCGATGCAGCATGGCTGTGCGTAACGGAAGCTCATAGACATAATGTTGAGTCGGGCACCAAAGAGGATATACGGTATGATTCTATTTATATGAAGTCCAAGGACAAGAAAGAGGAATAGATGGTGAAAGATGCTTGAGTAATGGTTACTTTGAGAAGAGTTATTGCCTGAAGGTGCACGAAGGAGTCTTCAGGGAAGCTGGAATTGTTCTAGACTTTGACCCAGGTGGTGGTCACATGAGCATATGCATACATGGTATCATCCAGCTGTCAACCTAAAATTCAGGGCTTTTAATGTTATATCACAATTCCTTCACTCACTATAGGACCTCAGACAAGTTATTCTCCCTAAACCTCCATTTCCTCATCCACGAAATGGGGATGATGATATAACTACTTCCTAGGATGGTTACGAGATATAAATATGATAACTCACATAAAGCTTTTACCAAAGAGCCTTGTTTGCAATAAGTGTTGGATAAATGTTGCCAGTTATTATTTCTCCCTGGGAATGTAGTCATAAACAGGCAGGATTCCAGAGTTATAAAGTGCTTGAGGAATCATAATTAAAGTAGAAGCGACCATTACAAAAACATGTGGACCTGGTTTTAAGAAAAACAAATACATCTTATCCTATGTTTATAAACTTGAGGGAAAGTTCTAGATTCTTGGCTTCTATAAATAACATTTCCCACAGAATTCACTTACATAACAAATTCGCCAATGAAGTTGAAATATTATTCAACATAACCCAAAAGATAGGTGTATATTTTAAGTCACGTCTCATGTAAAACTGGGTACATTCTTGTTTGCTGCAGTCTCTCTGGGGCCTAGACCACCCATTCTGGAAAGCTGACGCTTGGAAAAGCATTCTGACTCTGAAGATACCATCGGACCTGGAAACCAATTTCCACATCAGTGATTTTCTATAGGAGACCAGTGACCAAAGGAGTTTAAAGTACTTACTAGCTTCTTGCCTGAGCATAGCTAAAGAATGAATTACTGGTCTTAAAAACTGCTGCATTATTTCTTGGGGGAGCTCAGGAGTAAGAGCAGGTTGGTTTTATCATGAATATTGCTGCAAAATCACTAAGGTTTCAGTCTATAGGACTGAATATGAGGGCTATAAATTTGAGGTGCTAGCTAGAATAGCAGAAGAGCCTTCGGAAAATCCCCAGGCATGCAGAAAAGCTTGTACTATTGGGAATTTTTGTCTTGAGACATTTTTCAAATATCTTATAATAAATAATACAATGTGTCAATCCATTTTGAAATACTTATATGAGCCAATAAAAGACTAACTGTCTTTGACCAGGGAAATGTAGAGTGTGGAGAAAAGAGAACACACAGTCCCTATATATGAGCTGATCAAGGAGGGTAGTTCACTGGCTGCCCTCAACACCCCCAGCCCATGGAGTGGTCCTCTGGCCTGCCCCTTCTTCCAGATCAGTGCTGTTCACTAGAACGGTGATGATGGAATGTTTTATAGCTCTTCTGTCCAATACTGTAGCCACCAGCCATGTGCAGCTACCGAGGAACTGAGATGTGGCCAATGTGACCAAGGAACTGAATTTTTCATTGTATTGAATATTAATTCATTTAAATTTAAACAGCCACATTTGGCTAGTGGTTATTGTGTTAGGAAGACAGTTCTTGTCCATTGGATCTTGATAAGCCAAGATGCTTCTAGTTGGGGAGACATTAGTGTCCTGCACTTACAGATTCAATACTTCCTACAGTCTGAGCCAATCTTAGAGAAAAGAAGACACAATCCAGCTGCTTTCATCCCATCACCCAGCTTGGCTGCCCCAAGAATCTTGTCAGCCACAGATGAGGCCCAGCTGCTCACATAGCCTGTGAGTCACTGCAGTTTGGGTCCAATCCCTCCTTTTGCCCCTGTCTTCTAACCCAGTTTCCACCTAGCCTCCTGTTCAGGGCTGGAGCGGAGTTCTGCTGGGAACACTAGTCCAGGTGGCTGAGGCCTGAAGACTCTGTCTAGCCCTTCCCACTGCTCCTCCCTGTAGCTCCACCTCTGAATGAGCTACTATTATGAACGGATTGAGGGGCGCCTGGGTGGCTTAGTCAGTTAAGCCTCTGCCTTCAGCCCAGGTCATGATCCCAGGGTCCTTGCCCCTCCCCCCTGCTCATACTCTCTCTCAAATAAACAAATAATCTTAAAAAAAAAAAATGGTTTGAGTGACCAGAAGCACAGAATGACCAGCCACCTTCATTTGATTTTCACTCATTTTCATAATCTGCCACCACTCTACCCATGAAGCACCAAGCGACCCTCTCAGATGTCAGGCTAAAGAAATGATTCTGGTCCCCCACCCCAATGCTGTCTGAACTTTCTCCTTCACTCAATGCTGTTTCCTCTTTCTTCCCATTCCTATGGTTACAGTTGGGATCCAGATTTTTTTTTTAAGATTTATTTATTTATTTGACAGAGAGAGAGTGTGTGTGAGCAGGGGTGGGGGCAGAAGAAGAAGGAGACAAGCAGACCCCCCCACTGAGCACAGAGCCTGATGTGGGGCTTAATCCCACAACCCTGAGATCATGACCTGAGCCAAAATCAAGAATTGGACGCTTAGCTGACTGAGCCACCTAAATGCACCCGGATTCTTAATGCAGCCTAAAGTTATTCAAAGTTAAATTGTGTTCCCAGTAGAATTACAAACACCCAAACATCAATGTACAGCTAGATCGAATATTTTATTTAAATTCACAAATGATTCTAGAATATAAAATAGATGTTTACTTATTATTCTTGTGGCAATAAAGGCTACATCTAAGACTTTTTGGTAAAATAACCTGGATTACATAAAATCATCACGTGCTCTGACATTGACTGTTGACATAATTTAGGGAAATGTCTATCAAAACTAGGAGGCTCATGTATGCAACTTGGCTTATAAATTCTTGACAGAAACATAAATGTGTATATTCCCAAAATATAACCGTCCGTATGAGTTACAGGATTTCAGAACGAAGTGGCTCTTTCTGAAGTATGTGAAGGTGATCCATCCACTGAAGGATGATTTAATTCATCATTCTGTCTGAGCGGGGGGGGGGGGTGTGTGACATTGCTGGCCTGCAGTTTTGAACTCTGTCATATACACTTGGCAGCCCTTCACTTTGCGATTCACAGACTTGAAAATAACATCCTTTGAGTTCTGAGTCTACTGGTTGGAAACTCATATTTCTCAGCTGGGAAATGTGAGGGTAAAGGATACTTGAAAAAAGTGCAATCCTGTGCCTATTTTCATGATATGATGAAAGAGTCTTGCTGTTTGAGATTCCTCGATTAATCTTTCAGGATTCTTAAGTGTATTTCATTCTGAACGATCTGAAGCAACTTGGAAATAAAATGGAAGAGTGTAAAATATTTAAAAAGTCAGAATGCTATGTGGCAATATACTTAAAAATGCAAACAACATTCAGTTGTTCAAGGACTAGCTTTTTAGCTGTTTTTTTTTTTTTCTTCCTTTGGATTTTCTGTAAACGACTTGTACCTCCACCTGTTGGTGCACTGATGAAATGAAATGGAAATAAAATTCAAGCAACAAAATTAAATCATTTGCTGGGATCTCTGATATAGGTTTAGTGAGAGGAATGGTAAAAATTTCAATCTAAAGTGAAATTTCTCAACAGATGTTGGTAAGAATGCAGAGAAAGGGGAACCCTCTTGCACCGTTGGTGGGAATGCAAACTGGTGCGGCCACTCTGGAAAACAGAATGGAGGTTCCTCAAAAAGTGAAAAATGGAACTACCCTATTATCCAGCAATCACACTACTAGGAATTTACCCAAAGGATACAAATATACTGATGCAAGGGGATACATGGGTCTCGATGTTCATAGCAGCATTATCAACAACAGCCAAATTATGGAAACAGCCCAAATGTCCACCAACTGATGAATGGATAAAGAAGAGGTGGCATATATACACAACGTAAACATAAATATAAATACAATACGGCCAATAAAAAACAATGAAATCTTGCCATCTGCATGATATGGATGGAGCTAGAGAGTATTATGGTAAACAAAATAAGTTACTCAGAGAAAGACAAACGCCATATGATTTCACTCATATGTAGAATTTAAGAAACAAAACAGATAAACCTGGGGGGGGCGGAGAGAGAGAGCGCTCAAACCATAAAGCAGACTCGTAACTACAGAGAACAAACCGAGGGTTGCTGGAGGGGAGGTGGGCAGGGGGATGGGTTAAAGGGGAGTTGGGCATTAAGAAGGGCACTTGTGATGAGCACTGGGTGTTGTGTCTAAGTGGTAGAGCGCTAAATCCTACATGTGAAACTAATATACTATATGTTAACTAACTGGAATTCAAATAAAAACTTGGAAGAAAAATAAATAAATGAAGTTTCAGAAAAATATCAGTGTGTTTATTAATCATTTATTCTCTGCGTTAACTATTAAGAGTGAGATGAAAAAAATAATAAAAATAACTTCACTAAACGTCTTAACTCCAGCTATCAACATCTAATTCAATTATCTTGCTGTCACCCATGTGTCATCCTTTCAATAATCCCACTAAAAGTTTTACAAGAAAATACAGCAGAGAGACAGAGCATAAACCAAACCATAAATCAGAATATCTCGTTTAAAGTCAAAGACAGAAACATCCTCAGGAATGTAAATCGGTCCTAAACCTTTAGAAGCCCCATAAAATAGGTGTTTAAAAACCCACTAAAAATGCACTACAGCAGAACATTAAAAGCATGAACTCTGGGGCCAGACTTCTAGAACTGAAAACCCAGCTCTGCCCCTAGAGCTGGGTGGTCTTGATCAAAACCCTCTTAACAACTCTTGCTTCTGTGAAATGTACCTACCTGATAGCATTGTTGTAAGGATTAAGTGAGTTAGTACTCGCGGAGCACCTAGCACAGTTCTTGGTACATAGTAAGTGCTCTGTCAGTGTTTAATAAATAAATTAATTAAATGTTGCTGTTGAATATAGGTAAGAGGAAATGTTGAGGTTATTATTACCAAGTGACTATATCTCCCAGATTGAATGCATCCCCTTGACCACCCTACTGTTTGCTTGCCATAGCAGCCCCCTGAGTTTATTAAGGATTCAGAGAGCCCGCCCTATTATTATGAAGATGACACTGAGTTAAGACAAGAATAAGCTAGTCATTCTCCAAACAGAGAATGAACAGTAGGAGTCCCAGGAATTTGATCTTTTTTTGAAAAGGATAATTTAACATTAAATGATCCGAAAAGATAAACTTACTGCAAAATCTTCAAGTTTTGAGATGACCCTAAAATCTTCTAGAAAGTAACACAGCACAATGGAACTTCTAAAAAACACCAGCACAATTTTACCTTAATCTAAAATGCAATATGATCGTAAGAAATAGTCATACAGTTGTGATGTATGAGCTGGCTGGATTATACCTCTCATTCATCCATTCACTCAATCATTCATTTTTTTAGTACATATTTGATGCTTGATGATTTAGCACGGAACAGGGAACAAATGATAAATACATGAAGTAATGTCAGGCAGTGATAAATGATATGAAGGAAAATAAAGCAGGGTGGAGAGTGACAGCTGGGGGAAACAGCTTGAGGTATGGAAGATCTCTTTGAGAGGATAGACATTGGAACAAAGGCATAAATGAAGGCAGAGGCGGACAATACCGATATCTCAAGAAAAAGCATATCAAGCAGAGAGAACAGCAAGACCCTGAGGTCTGAAATGAAACATGTTTGGTTTATTCAAGAAACAGCATGAGAGCCAATACAATGATCTAAATTGTCAAGGGGAAGAGTAGTAAGAAATCATCTTGGAGAAGCAACCGGGGGCCAGATGGTATAGGACTTTACGGGCCATGTGTTGCTTATTTACAAACATGTCCCCAAAAGTCTCTAAAAATTTTTCAGTGGAGAACAGGGGTCTTTCATCCCCTCCTTTTCAATCTGGGTAGGCTTAAGACTGCTCAGATGAGTAGAACATGAATGACTACATCATTTCTGAGACTGGGTCATAAAAGAGGATATGCCTTCTGTTTTATTTAGTGGAACATTCATGCTTGCAACCCTGAGCCCCCACGTGACTTTCCTAAGGCTGGCATGCCAATAAAGGGCACATGTAGCCCCTGTTTCCCACCCCCTTGGGAGCAATCCTAGACTTCGAATAATCCTAATCCACAAGCCAGACATGTGTGTAAGCCTTCCGGATGATTCCAGCCCCCAACCATTACAACTTCTCAGCTAAGGCCTATAACACCTTGGAGCAGAAACAAGGCATCCCTGCTATGTCCTGTGCAAAATGACCCAAAGAATCCATGAGCATAATAAAATAGTTGTTTTAAACTGCTACATTTTGAGTCACGTTTTGTTACACAGAGCAGTTGTAACTGGGAAACCATGATGAGGATTTTTGGATTGCATTTTAAGTGACAGCTCTTTAGAGAGTTGAATTATGTGACCTGATTTGGAAAACAGACTGCAAGAGGGCAAGTATGGAAGCAGAAAGAGTCCAGTTTGGAGTTATCTCGGCGAAAGATGATAGTGCTTGGGGTAGGACAACAGCAAAGGAGGCAGTGAGAAGAGCACTTATTGGGAATATATTTTCAAAGTAAATCCAGTTGGATTTTCTGATGCATTGGAAGTTGAGTGTGGGAAGACACAGACCAAGAATGACCCAGGGATTTGGCCATGGCAGCAACTAAGTGAATAAAGTTGTCATTTACTGAGATACAAATATTAGAGAATGAACAGGTTTGTGGAATAGAAATCAAGAGTTCAATTTTGAACATGTAGCCTGTCTATTAGATACCCAAGTGGAGATGTTGAGTAGGCAACTGGAAATATTAATTTGGAACTCAGGAGACAGGCCGGTTCTGCAGTGCTGTATCCAATTCTAAGGGTCTAATTTTAGGAAAGATATTTACAAACTAGAGAATATTCAGAAAGGGACCAGGATGCAGATGCTTCTAGAAGTCATCCTGTTTTAAAAAAATGTTGAAGGAACTAAACACAGATTGGACAAAAATATCCACAATGTGAAGAGATATTTGAATCACTAGGACATACCATTAGGACTCATCTTTGAGAGTAAGGTATCTTCTTTGAGGGACCAAAGATCCAGTGCCCACTCTCATGGAAATTAACATAAAATCCATAATTGATTTTCCTCATAGAACTAGGCACCATTACAGAGATTTTGACCTAAAACCAAACTCCCAAACGTTACAGGAGGGTAGGTTGAATAGCATGATGTTGTGTGGGTGCAAGATTCTCGAAACAAAGCACAGAGCCAAACAAAACTACATATTCATACGCTCCCAGGAAACAGCATCCTAGCCTATAAAAAATTTCCCGACTCATATGCTATCCACTTCAGAAATCCCCACGTATGGGAAGTTCTCCTTAGTGCTTGCAGTACAACATTATTTTAGTATTACTAACTACAATATTCTGATTTTTTAGTGTTTTAATCTGTTTGCATTAATAGAGGCCGCCTAATAGGTGATTAAGAGGAAGAAATCTATAGCTTAATTACTGGCCTAAGATCTTAACTCCAACACTTGGGCGAGTTGTTTAAACTCTGTGCCTCGGTCTCTTACCTCCTTGGATTTTTTTACACGAAATAAGTAAGTCAGTAAGTGTAAAGTATTGAAAATATGTAGAACCAGCTAAGTAATAAGTGGTCCAAAAAAACTGTTAGCTCTGTTCAGCAGCACTCAGCATACTCCCCTCTATGAATGCCCAGTTGGGACCAATTGTTTAGTGTTTTAAAATTCATTCAGGCATACAGAGTTATGAGGAAGAGCTTCAAAGTGGCAGCTCTGAACTCACCGTCTCGCTCTGCAATCACCAAAAAAGATGCTTTCTTGAAGCCCCCTCTCTATTGATGTCAGAACTGCTGTCATTCAATTCACTGTCTCCTCTTCTGTTATCTTTCACACTAAATTCATCTGGATTTGAATGTGTCCTGGAAGTGAAAAGGACAGACTCACTCTGTTATCCATAAAAATGTACAAAACGTCAAACACATTGCTTTGAGAGAACGACACATACTCTGAAATTACCTTAAATGGGCAGATTTATCGTCTCCACACAGGGACGGGGAACGGAGAGGACCTGAGCTTGAATCCTATTTAAAAAGAGGGGTGAGAGCAGCAGTTAATACATCACGCTCAGATATCAAAACTGACGGAGCAGGGACAACATCCTTCCTGGGGAGTGCTTCACCAAGACAGCATTTAAACCCTGAGGGACCAAGATGTTCCAACTGGACCCACAAGGACGTTACAGAAACAAACCTGGGGGGCGCCTGGGTGGCACAGCGGTTAAGTGTCTGCCTTCGGCTCAGGGCGTCATCCCGGCGTTGTGGGATCGAGCCCCACATCAGGCTCCTCCACTGTGGGCCTGCTTCTTCCTCTCCCACTCCCGCTGCTTGTGTTCCCTCTCTCGCTGGCTGTCTCTATCTCTGTCGAATAAATAAATAAAATCTTTAAAAAAAAAAAAAAAAGAAACAAACCTGGGCCTGCATGAACACATGACCACCACGCCTCCTTCTGCCTTCATCTGTGAAGAAATTTTCCTCTCAAATAAAAAATAAACAGGTCCTGAAAAATTAGTCCTTTGAAGTCCCAAACCTGGGCAGACGCTGAATTTTCATAACGCTCTCGGTATGAAAATCTAATAAATGTTAACTAAGGCTGCTAGGGTGGTCTACCTGGGCCCATAGGATCCCGCTCCTCTCCCAAAGCGAGGAGCACAGGAACACCCCGCTATCCCAGGACAGGGAAATCTCCGCAGCCTCACCCTCGTGGGCCTCTGCATAAATGAAAAAGGGCACCATCATCGGGAAGAACCTCAGCGGGAAGCCCACGAAGGCAGCCCCTAGCGCTTTGCGACTTGGGCCAACCTGGCCACTCCTTGCGTGGGACCTGCTCGGGCTATGCTCACAAAGCTTCTTCCTTCGAGTCCTAGCCTCGCCTTGGCTGGAACAAGTCACGGTAGCAATGGCCACCAGCATAAGGCTGCAACCACTGGCCAAAACATCCATCAACACGACGGGGAAGCCAGGCAGACGCCCTGCTCCCTGCACTGTGCACCGCCAGGAGGATCCCTCTGCTTCCTTCTTTGGCGGCGGCGGCGGCGGCATGAGCACCACTTTTCCGCCAGGTGGCGCCAAGTCCGTCGGCGCTAGGCGCAAAGCAGTGGTGCAGGACAGGGCCGGCTGGCCTCCGTCCCGCACCACGACGACCGCCATCAGCTGGCCCGTGAGCTGTGGGGACAGGCGGCGCTGAAGAGAGGGCTCACCCGTCACCGGGTGCAGTGCTAGCACCCCGGGGCCGCAGTCGCACGGGAGAAGCGTGCAAGTTAGCTCGGCGCTGAGGCCTTCGTCTGCCCCCAGGGGCCCTCCCTGGGGAAGAGGCAGCTGGGCTGAGCCACTGAAGAGTTGGCAGTGTGACCAGCCGAGGTGCGTAGTCTTCTGGTCCTCCACATGCAGCCACACCACGGCTCGGCCCCGGCGCGGCGCGGCGGAGAGCCGCCGTCGAGTGCTTCCAGCCCCAGCTGCAGCTCGGCCAGTTCACCGCGGTCAAAGCACCTTCGTGCGTGCAGCTCCCCAGGGGTGAGGTCCACGAGACGTAAGGCGCGAACCCCTATAGTCTCCAGAAGCCGGTAGGTGACCTGGCCCTTGAGGCCCGGGTCAGGGTCTCGGGCCGCCACCATGGCCAATTAGGCCTCGGGCGGGTTGTTCTCACGCACCGACACTTCGTAGACCGGCCGTGTGAAGAGTGGCGCGTTGTCGTTCTCATCACTCACGCGCACCGTGTA